>NC_137198.1:22567947-22690447 GCF_960531495.2 Zeus faber
TTCTTTCAGCAGCAATGGTTTCTAACTCTCATCTGGACAAAAATGATGGAAAAAAAACTGCCTCCATCTTGCTTAAATCATCTCTATACACCATTTATTTTCTCAGACCCTTAGCAGACCCCGGTGCTGGGCCACAGCCATAGTTTTGTTTTGTATCATTCTGAACGAATAGCACTTTCTTCAGGCGTTTTTTACCAGACATTTCACCGAACATCCTTTGCTGCCAGCGGTAATTCTCGGCAGAGCAATGCGCAGCGACTACATGTCCGTCATTTGTATGCACGGTACTCTGCCCCCAACCCCATTTAGAATGCCTCGCTTTGCATTCGTGGGATTCAAGGGGGAAATTTACTCTGCGGTTTACACTCAGAGGAAAGACGTGTGATTAGGCGGGAACTAAGGCCACTGATTTTGCCCATTATTGTCCTTTTACGACAGGTTTGCGGATCCCGACGTCAAGTCCGAGGGAGGCTGTGTCGCCCTGGGCCCGGCGGTGTGTGACGCGACAGACCAGGGGAAGAGGAACAGGACTTTGCAAGGATAAAGCCCGCTGCGTTTCAGTGTATGGCGCCGCTCTGAGATAAGGGAAACATATTGAGAACCCCAAAAAATAACGTGATGAACTTGAAAAATTTTCTCCAGCTCAAACATGGACGGAGGCAGACAAGAAAAATCCCATTGGCTGATGCAGCCATTGCTCTTGTGTCGTTAGGCTTAGGACAACTAATTACCGAGGGATTACGCCAGACCTTCTTATGCGCCAGGCTACAATCAAAGTTGAGACAACGTAGTTCTATTGGATTTTACTAATACAATCATAATTTACCACCTTTCTCTTTGGAATTTAGTTTCCTTGTCGTGTTTTTGTATTTCTTTTGTTATTCCTCCCACCCGATCCTCTTGAAATGGAGATACAGTGGCGTTTATGGAGTAAGGATTGGACCTCCTTTCTCAGGCCATGGATACCCATACTTCTGGGACTTCACCTTCAGTTTTCCCGGGCCTCCAACTGCCCAGAGGAGTGCCGCTGCGATCGCACCTTTGTTTACTGCAACGAGCGGGACTTGACCTCCGTGCCCGCAGGTATCGGCGAGGGCTACAAAACCCTCTACCTTCACAATAACCAAATAAATAATGCAGGCTTTCCCTTGGAGCTCCACCATGTTGCGTCGGTTGAGACTGTGTATCTCTATGGCAACCAGCTCGACGAGTTCCCCATCAACCTTCCCAAAAATATGAAGATCCTCCACCTCCAGGAGAACAACATTCAGACCATTTCAAAGGCAGCCTTGTCTCAGCTGCTTTGGCTGGAGGAGCTGCATCTGGACGACAACTCCATATCGACCGTAGGGGTGGAGGAAGGGGCATTTCGGGAGGCTGTGAGTCTAAAGATGCTTTTCCTCACTAAAAACCACCTGAGCAGCGTGCCTATTGGCCTCCCAGAGGATCTGAAAGAACTGCGATTGGATGAGAATCGCATTGCAGTTATTGCGGAAGAGGCATTTAGGAATGTCACCCGTCTGGAGCGCCTCCTGTTGGATGGAAACCTTTTGACAGATGAGGGCATTGCACCAGGGACATTTCAAGACCTGGCCACCCTAAGGGAGCTGTCCCTAGCCCGTAACTCACTCACGTACCCACCGCCATTTCTCCCAGTTGAGGTGCTGGTGAAGCTTAACTTTCAGGAGAATCAAATAAACAAGATCCCTGTAAGGGCCTTTGCAGGACTGGACAAGCTTGAAAGGCTGGATATTTCCCACAACCAGCTGCAGTCGCTGACACAGGGGGTCTTTGAGGGCCTTGTCAGTCTAAGACAGCTTACTGTTCGCAACAACCTCTGGCTGTGCGACTGCAGCATTCAGTGGGTTGTAACGTGGCTTAAATCTCTGCCTCCCTCACTTAATGTGCGGGGCTTCATGTGCCAAAAGCCAGAGAAGGTCCGAGGCATGGTGATCAGAGAGCTGAGTGCTGAGCTGGTCCAGTGCCCACAGAGCACGCCTGGGACACCTCTGGCCTCCCGTCTCCCCATCTCACCAGGTGACACAACTCCCCCCACGTCTCCCTCATCCATCCCAGACTTGCCCTTAGTTACCCAGTACCCCCCAGCTTCCACCAGGCAACCCTCGCCCTCAACCCTCCCTTCCCCACATCTCCCCGTCTATCCAACCAGAGCTGGGGGTGTTAGAACTAAACAGCCCCTAAATCCAAAAAGAGAAAATCTGCAGGTCACCTTTGCCATACTCAACGGCTCAGCTATCCACGTCAGCTGGGTGGCTGCGTTTCCGGTCACCGCCTACAAGGTCACCTGGGCCAGGATGGGACCCAGTCTGACTGGTGACACCGTAAGAGAGAGGATGGTCGGCGGCGAGCACCGGGGTATCCGATTGGCTAACCTTGAGCCAAAGTCGACCTATCGGATCTGTGTTATCCCCTTGGATGCATTCAATAACTACCGGCCCAAAGACGATACGGTGTGCACAGAGGCCATCACCACGCCAGCCGTGTTCAGCCCCGACAACAAGGGGCCCTCTGGACCTGAGCAGGCCACACAGCCGGACCCGAGCTCACCTTTCCTGCTGGCAGGGCTCATCGGAGGGGCTGTGATTGTAGTTCTGGTATTGCTGCTCAGTATCTTCTGCTGGCACATGCACAAGAAGGGAAGTTCCAAATCCTCCACCAAGTGGAAATACAATCGAGGCCGGAGAAAAGACGACTATTGCGAAGCGGGTACCAAGAAGGATAATTCCATCCTGGAAATGACTGAAACCAGCTTCCAGATAGTTTCTCTCAATAATGAGCAGCTCCTCAAGGGTGATTTCCGCATTCAGCCTATTTACACCCCTAATGGGGGCATCGGCTTCCGAGACTGCCCCCTGGGGAACAACAGCACAGTGTACTGCAAGAACAATGTTCGGGATGCAGACTTTTGTCGCACATGACGGTTTTGGAAAGTATTGGAATCCTTTATATTGATGACTTCCCTAATAAGTGACACTGTACAGTATTAATATTATTTCAAACCCTTGTGTCTTCAAGAAATGTAATTTATACAACCGGCTGGACAATACTTGTGGGATTCAGCAATCTTTTATATTCCTTAGAAAACTGGATTTATAAGTTATTGTTTTCAGAAGTTGCATTGTTTGGGTTTAGTGCTGACTGACATGTACAATCAGGATTCATTCCCCTCTGAGGTTTGGTTTTATTTTCTACTTGATCTTTAGTCAGACAGGACCATTTTTAGGTTGTTGTAATTTCCAACCGCAACAGATACAGAACTCTGTAATTGTAACATAGTATTAAGAAGTCAGACACCCTAAGAACAAGACACAAGGACCGCCGTCACAAGACAAAATAAAAGACAGATAGGGGGAGAGAGACGCATAAATTAGCCATAAAGACCACAAGAGGGCATCGTTTTGGAGGTTCACAGTGAACTTGGCTTTTTTGAACATTCCACACTTGTTTGAAGAAAAGGGGAAAATATAATTAATACATTCAGGAAGAAGATCTGTTACGATAGAATTGAGACGGATTTAGTTTCCCCCAGCTTCGAAATGAAATGCAACAACATACTGTATTTTATAGATAACAACGGCGGACACTTTTCCTTTTCAGTTTGATTCGTCTGCACTGAAACAGGCCATAATCCGTTTTTCCACGCTTCTCAATATGAATGCATCGGCAATTAAAAGGATAATGTTTGTGCTCTCTGGGTTTAATGGAGGGCTGTTTTTCCTATTGGCGAGTGTACCGGAACAAGCACATCTGCTCAAACCACTCAGAACCAACTATTACAGTTTTTTGTTCAGCAGAAATAGTGTTCCGGTTATTCAGTATAAATCTCTCCATCTCTCTCTCTCTCTCTCTCTCTCTCTCTCTCACTGTCTCTCTCTTTATAAATAAATATATGTATATATATATATATATATATATATATATATATATATATATATATATGTGTATGTATATATATATTTATTTATTTATATTTATATAAATATAAATATAAATATAAATATAAATATATATATATATGTGCCTTGAAATTACTAGCTTACAATGTCTTTTGAACCCATGTTTTTCTTTTTGCACAAATGTGTACTGTACATACATTGAAGTGAACTGAATTGAATTGAATTGAATTGAATTGAATTGTTGTTGATGAAACAAAACCTTGCTTTTTTCTTTATTTCTGCACATCATTCACACATTTACTTTCATAAGCAACTTCAGTAAGTGCAAAAAGGGTCATCACTTTCACTTTCAATACAAATACACAATGTTACTTTCTCTGCAGTGTTGTGCGTAATTGCATGCTTTATACTTTATATCACACATATTTTTCATCTGTCGGCATGGATGTCAAAGGACAATTGGGAGAAGCATTTCAAAATTGTTGAACAACATTTTCGTGAATTGCAGATGATAATTACATCGAAAACATGTCAGAGGATTACAATCATTGGTATTCTCAGAAAACAAAAAAAAAAACACTGACAGTATATTAGAATCCTCACAGTCTCTTCACCAAGCCGGAACCAAGCCAGCATCCCCCTTTGCCTTAGTATTTTTTATTTATTTTATTTTTTTGCCAAGCAAAATAAGATGATTTGTAGTATAGATTTGAAATGTAATTTTGGTCAATAATGACCAAACAAGTCTTGAATATAAAGGAAAAGAATAGCAAATTTGATATAAAGTACATTGTACGTGAACAAAATATATTGGTTGTCATTGCTGTTCATATAAATTTGCTTAAAGTGTATTTCTTCAATGGATATCTATTAACAGATTTGGGGGGGAAAGAAAAAACTAATGAACCATATCATTAGATCATTATTTTATGCCACAATGCAACATAATTGCCGTTCCATTCGATCCATTAGACTGGATCTTAAACTGGGTATAAGAATTTGGTTCTAAAACAAACCCCTTGTTCATTGCCTTCCTGATATGTCGCAGAAGTCCCAAATCTTTCAAAATGCAAGTAGAGGGTAGTTACTGAGGGAGTGTAGAGTTTCACACTCATTTCCCTAACCTAGATTTGGGTCAAGCCGCTGCGAAAATTTGAGACGTCAAAGAAAAAGCTCTGTGTGATCTCTAAGCCTGTCGCACCTCAAGGCTACTCCAGACCAGAGTGTTATTCCACACCACATGATTGTTATTGGTTTCAGACTGGGAACAAATAATGTTTGCATTAGCAAACAATAGTTTGATGCCTTTAACACAAGGCAAAGACCATATTTTACTCAATGCAACAAGAATCCATTGTTGCTCTGCTTGAAAGATCAGGTTTTTAAAGCAACAGAGACTACAACCTGGTCTTCTGGAATTTCTTTTCACCCGGATCTTAAGTCTTTGCTCGTAGAAATAACGACAAATTATTACGAGAAATAATTACGTAATTGTTGGCTTCAGTATTAGCCGCAAGCTGGGCATTGCTGCCTCTTGGTTTTCCCCCTACTTTTCAAACGTTCCGCAAGATACTAGTTGTGCAAAATGGCTTTCTCCTTCTTACGAGGCACAGAAAAAGTGGAAAGGAGGGTATATTTTCCTTTTGAGGTCGGTGTGTAAAAGTAATGACTGAGACCATTAGGAGCTCTGTTGCAATCGTTTGCTCTTTAATGTTGAGCCAGCCAACTCAAACGCTTCTCCGAAACATGCCGTGGCAAAAGTCTGCATCTAACTGCTGCAGTGCAGTTAGATGCAGAGCTGGAGTTGGTGAGATGGGTTTACGTTTAAGAAGGAGATGGAAGGAGGGGGATACCAGCCGATATGTTTCAAAGGATATTTGGCCGGAAGGAGAGAATAATGAAAATTATATGAGAGGGTTTGAAGGACTCCTTATACCTACCTACCTACCTACCTACCTACCTACCTACCTCCCTGCCTCCACTACCCCAATGACCGTACGCTAAGTCATTGTAAAACCTGCATGAAAACCTTTTTAGACCAAGCTGTATGAAGGAAACCATCTGCACAATGCGATTGTGTCCTCTATCTTGCCGTTTTGGACAAGTGTGCGCTCTATCGGATACGTGTAAAGTAGTGAAAGTGCTAGCAGAGTTCCATAAAGTGGATGTCCCACTTCCCACTTCTAGTGAGTGGTTTAAAACGGTTGTCTCCAACCCCCCCCCCCACCCCAGGGGGCTCTGCAATAATGTTTAGGGGGCTCTGCAATAATGTATGGTGCTCTGTAACGCTTGGCTTCCATTTCTCCCAGTCATTACCGTGGTCAGCGCACATTAGACTGCATTAGCGGGTTACTAAGCGCCTCCACGCACACACGGAGGTATCGATTTCCCGAGCTCTACAGGATTATGAAAAATGACTATCAACCTTAATTATGCTTCACCTGAGATAGACTGACTTGTCCCACGTTGGTGCGGTGTGGTCCGACACGAGGCGAAAATATGTGCATGGGGGAAATCAGCGAGCGAACTGTCCATCTAGGGCCGGTGGCTGTGTCCTCGCAAATTGATTAAACGCTCGTGGTGGGGGCTATAAATGAATAAGTGATGCTCCTCTGTGATGAATGGATCGCGCGAGAGAGCTGGCCGATTTGCGTGATTTTTGCAGCTCCGACACTCAGCTCCTCATTAGCGGTGGCGCTAATCGTCCAGGCGGGTTTTGTGGTTCGCTGTAAGTTCCTGCTCGGTTCTGTCTTTTGGATGAGTTCATCTGCGTTTTCTGTGCTCACAGCAGTATGGTTGTAGTGCTGTATTGAAATTCCAAGCGATTTTCCCACGGCTGGCTACAAAAAAAGTTGGTGGTCTGGCGCACTCGGTGACCACTCTGACCTTGAGACAACACTGTGCAGCCAGCTTGCTGTTCTAATCAGCCTGTGCTGTGGAGCTCAGCCCATTGTTCCAGCCTGCTCGAGTGTGTATATATGTGTGTGTGTGTGTGTGTGTGTGTGTGTGTGTGTGTGTATGTGTGTGCCGATGCACCGGCGTGAATCTCCACGTGAACAAAAGGTTAGTTGTAGGATGCCGCCTCTGCTGGCTCACAGAGTGTGTCCTATTATCCCCGACATATTGGACTGGTAGGCCACATTACTCACGCCGGTGGCCACGACCCAGCCACCTCAGCGCTCCTTCACCCTAATTGGCAATATTGCAGTATTTGCATAATGACAAACTGAGCTCCAAGGGAGGTGGGGTTGGGGGGGGGGTGCAGAGTTGGCCATATAACCATCGTCGAAATATTTTTCAAACTTTTTTTTTTGGTGTTTTTTTTTACAAACTTTTATCCAGATTGATATTGTTGTTGGCGTCATTGTCGGGGCTGTGATAAACGTGACTCTTTTAGTTATCGGAAAGGTATGCTCTCATTATAGGCTGAAGGAACTCTTTGTAGAATTGTCTTACCACTTCATTGCGCCCTCCCTGTTGTGGATAAAGTTCAGTATTAGCTGGTGTTGGTCATATTGGTTAAGGAATGGCCCTTCACTGAGCAACTAATAAGAAAGCGCCCAGTTCCCCGGTCCCCGAGCCATATGCTTCATAGTGGCCTTATTTGCGGTTTGTGCTCGTCAAGGTCTGCTTCTGGTCGCCCAAGAGCGCCAGGGGTGAACTGCTGTGTGTGCACCCATCGATCCCTGATTCCAATGTGCATTCCCCAGCATGACACCTATATAGACAGGCATGATAGATAAGATACCCAATTGCATATTTTCAAATTCATTAGACAAGGATCGGTAAGCAGTCAACCCTTCCCGAATCCCATTGCGTCGGCACGGTGGAGTTGACTGCCTTCATGTTCATGTGCTCCGCCACCTCCCTGTCTCCCGACCCTCCTTCCATATGAGGATTAATGGCTCCCAGAAAACTCTTTTCAGCGCTTGACGACCGCACTTCGGAACCATGGACACATCCTCACACATCCTCATTTAGCCTATTGACACCGAGCACCGAGATGCTTATTGCCTCCCCGTCGCCATCAATTGTTCCCCTTAGTCGCTGGCTAACTAGGCGCCCATCGGGTCCTGAACGCTGACTCAGGGGAAAATGCAGTCTCTCTTCAAATTTCCAAATAATTTATTTGTTATTTTAAGGTGTTTTATGAGGTCGTATGCACAGAGCTTTTGTGTTTTACTCCTTGCTGGTTAAAACTGAAGTACTGATATCAACCTTCATGGCAGATGGGGAAAAGGTAGAGATTGGATTAATAGAATATTAGTATTGTTGAGGCTGTATAACATACACCCTCAACAATACTAATCCTCCTTGGATCCTTGGATCCTTGGGCCCCCAAGTGGGGGATCCAAGGACACGTTTATGACTTTCACGTTTATGACTTTCATGCAGATCAACCCCACCCACCCAACCGCCCAAAAGTCACTTGCAGTCCAGATCGAAAATAGTTGTGCTGTGAAAGGCCAAATATGAGGTGGAGTGACACAAGGAACATTTCTCATCTCATAACTCTTACAAACCATTCTCTTATTTTTTTCCACCTAAGTCACCACCCCTGCTCAGTAATGACCCCCCACCCCACCCCCAAGCCCTGCATATAATTTATCACCGCTCACACGCTTAATGAGAAACCCTTCCAGGGCAGCATCAGAAAAAAAAGTAATTTAGATTCAATCAATACTCAATGAAGATATTAGAGTATGTGCTATTTCAAAGCAGGGTACAATGCGGTGGTTATGACTGGTTAATATACAAACCATGGTGGGGGTGGTCTGATCTACCTGTTGGGGAAATGCCTCAAGACACGTATTGGTAAATAGATAATGCAGATTTAAGCAATTGTGCATTCATTTTGTATTTACACGGTAGATTATACTATGCACATAATATAATCTACCTTTATTTTATGTAGGCTTTGCAATTCGGTCAAGAACGACAGAATGAAACGAAGCAGAACGTGGTCATGAATTACAAAGAATGCAGGGCTTCACAAAAAATGGGGGGAGCAATGAGAGAAGTTCCACGACGGGCCTTTATAATCTATCTGATCCAGCCATCTTTAGAGGGGGCCAACACCAAAAGCGGCAGGGGATTCATTTAAATGATGGCTATTGATTCAGGCATTAGGCCCCCTCCAACCGTCTGAGAGGAATTAGAATGTTTGGTGGTGTGCTTACATTTTTAAAAATGAGAACCCTGCTGCGGGCCGAGATAAAGGCACCATTACTGGGTATGCAAAGCAACCTGGACCTCTGCAACCGGAATTCCACGGCTGAAAATTGCACGACGTGGGTCCGTGGTGCTCGCACTGCAGGTAGATGGCGAGAACTAGGTCATGTATCAAACTAGAACGGAGGAGAGGTGGTGCTTCTTAAGTTCCAGGCGGTGTGGAAGGTTTGAAATCCTGGCGTATTTGATGTAGGTCTATTTGAGTGTTGATTGGATGTCAAAGGTCTGCATCTAGGCTTCTGCATACTTCCCACCTTGGCGCGTTGGCTCATTCGTCGGAATGTACTTGGTCCCAATCCAACTGGGGCCTTTCTGTGTGTAGTTGGGATGTTCTCTCCATGTTCACGTCGCTTCAGGTTCCCCTAAAGACGCACGTTATAGTTAGATACTCCTGCCAATGACCTTGACCAGGGATTGGCACTACAACTGTAGTTGGTCCCTGAGTTACTGTAGATAGCTAGGATGGATAAAATGCGGACATATTTGATAAAGTAATTGTACATCATAGTTATGGACTATGCAGAAATGCATCCAAGCTCTTCACCACAACCCTTAACGTACTGTATTGACAGTAGATTGACCGTCTATTCATAGCAGTCATGAGGATAGCAGTTTCTTTATTCAAAGTGAATCAAGAACCGTGCCATTATCTATCGTTTGATAAAAACATGCCCAGTCCCCTGGTCCAGGGGCAAAAAGATTCAATGTGGTTTCCACATGATTAGAAGTATGACTCAAGTGCCGTTATTACTGTCGATTTGTTTTGATGCACGGGGGCCGGGGGTAATAGCAATGCGTGAGATGTATATATGTGGTATAGCCTTTTTTAAAGCGGGCTAAAAAAACTCCTTGGGGATAAAAAGACAGATCCCGGCTAACACGGCGATTACTATGTCGTACGAGCCCTCGTGGGTCAAGTCAGCAGCATCCAGTGTAGAGCGCCACAAGTCCCAGCGCATGCATACATTCATACGTTCACACATTCATACGTCCCTCGCTTTGCATGCGCAACAATGCGTTCAATGCCGCCGTGACCTTCTGTATTCCCGGGGCCCCCGCGAAGGGGGAAGAGTAGAAATGCGAAAGCTGCAGATTAATCACAATATACCTACCTCCCCGACACTAGAGCTCAGAGTTTATTTGGAATGAGTAAAAAAACATATTTACATAGATATACAATGGAAATATCAATCTGTTATGATAAGTTATTCAGTCCTTGTCAACCTATGCAAGGTCTTCTCCAATATTGAAGAACATACTTAGCAGTGATTAAGTAAATTAGGTTAAGTACGGGAAAAAAAAAACAGATTTATATTCACATACAGTATATCAAAGCAAGCTAAAACAACTATGAATCCTCCTTATACTGTTTTTTGCAAATTGTAACCAGGATCTGCATGAACGTCATTTGCAGAAAAAGCTACAGAATCATGTTATGCCATATTACAGCAGGTATATCAGCACACAGGATATGAAAAAGTGCTTTTAATACTTCAAGTACATTTACCAAAAAGTACTTAGATACTTTTATTTAAGTAGAAATGTCAATGTGGTACGTTCACATTTACCAGTGCAATTTTGTGTATTGGTGCTTGTACCTCTTCTTCCACCACAGCACATTGGCACACACAGCAAGGCAGGTTTAGTTCTGAGTATTTTTTGATTATATCTGTTTATTTCCATTAATCAATAAATTGTTTCACCGTTATCTTTTTCTCGGCTGTTATAAATGACTCTCTCTGTGAAAACAGCCCAGTCGTGCTATCGCAGAGCGGCGGTCGCCTGCCGCCTCGGGCGCGACACTCAATTCATTTCCATGTGGCGAAGGTCAGCGGCGGGGCTCATCTGGCGGCGCTGAAAGCCTCTCTCAGAAGGTTTGAATTATTTACACTCCCGCTCCCGTTTCTGAGGCGCTTTGTCTGATCAGCACCCCGGTGTTTGAGATCCTGGACCGGGGAAACGCTACGACGAGGGCGCTCGGAGACGAGCTGCCGACAAAGCAGGACCCGCCGCTCTCCGAGTGAGAGAGTGAGTTCAGTGTTTGCTGGCAAACATGGATATGATGGCTGATTTTTCTCCCGTTCTCCAGTTGGAAATACTTAACCAACATCTGTTAAATCTGTCCGTACGCCAGCACATTAACCGACACCCAGAATGTAAAGCCTATTATGGAAACAGAAAAAAAAAAAAAGTATGCGGTCGAAGAAAAGATATATTTCATTTTACCAAATTCCATTATTTTATAATGGAGGCTTAACTGTACTGTTACTGTGCTTTTATTGAGGCCACTAAATTAAAATGTACAAAACAACAAAAGGATTTAACTAGATTTTTCCAGCCCCTGCCTAGCATTTCAAAAAGAACAAACAACCACGGAATTCCACTGAAAAAGCTTAAGAAGAAAAAAAAAAAAAAAAAAAAGTAGTAGTAGTAATGATAACAATAATTGAATAACCAGGGCACCGAGGCCGGGCATGTATACCTGAATAAGAATTTGAAGCCGGTGCGTCTCGACTAACTGTAGGCATACTGGGATTTTCGTCTATATATAGTTTACATTAGGTTGACCTTAATGACATTTTTTAAGATTGCAAAAAGGCCAGAGGCCGTATTGGTTTTTCTCACGTTTAACAAATCAGTTCAAACAAAACTGAAAAACGAATACTCGTGCCATGCAAAAACCCTCGTGAGGACGCATTTAAATGATGTAACTACCAAACAAAAGCCTTAATTAACATACTGAGCTACGTGGAAAATAATTTCGCCCCACTTTGCACATTATAAAATAAAATTCTATGCTATGGCCCCCAGCAAGCTGGACCCAAACCCGCCAGCTAATTGTGCGCCCATCGAGCAGGTATTTATTCATGAAAGCAAGTCTCGGCGGCATCTTATGCCATCGCGGAAATAAAGACAAAGGAAGCAAAGCGCCATGCCTTTGTATACTGCATGCCTTTATTGCTGGACAAAACCTTGTCAACAGGAACGGCGAGGTAATGAATGCCGACAGCGGGGAACGAATTCGAAACATAAGTTGGAAGCCAACAGAGCCCGAGCCCCCGCCAAACAGAATGGCAAAATAACAACGAGCCGCGGTGTGAAAGTCACCTCAAGGTGAACCTCGGTGTCTCTGTTTGATTTCTGATTATCACACAGATATGCAAGGTGATTATGGCAGATCGCTGCCAAATGTTTCGCTCCCTGTTATCCCTGTTCACTCTGGGGGGGGGGGGGGATCTCATAGGCAAAGCAAATCGCTGATGAATATTTAAAACTCATGCAAAATAAAATAGATGATGGGGGTCATCAGAGGTGAACACCCACCAGGGGCCTCCCAATGATCCGACCGCCCACTATTCCAAAACCCAAATAGTCCGCAAATTGTTGTTTTGGTATAATGTAAGAAACGGTATAGTGCAGGTATAAGGATAGAGATGGTAAAGTTTGGGTATAAGGATAGAGGTGGTTAAGTTTGGGTATTAGGATAGAGATGGTTAAGTTTGGGTATAAGGATAGAGATGGTTATGTTTAGGTGTAAGGATAGAGATGGTTACGTTTAGGTGTAAGGATAGAGATGGTTAAGTTTACAGTAGGTATAATGTCACAGATGGTTACATTTAGTTAAAATGTTAGAGGTGATTATGTTTAGGTACAAGATTAGAGATGGTAGAGTCTAGGTTTAATGTTAGAGATGGTTAAGTTTAGATATAAGGTTAAAAATGGTTAAGTTAAGGTTTTATGTTAGAGATTGTTAAGTTTAGGTATAAGGTTAGAGATGGTGACGTTGGGGGATACGGTTAGAGATGGTTACATTTAGGAATAATGTTAGAGATGGTTACATTAGGTTATAATGTTAGAGATGGTTACATTAGGTTATAATGTTAGAGATGGTTACATTTAGGAATAATGTTAGAGATGGTTACATTAGGGTATAATGTTAGAGATGGTTACATTAGGTTATAATGTTAGAGATGGTTACGTTTATGAATAATGTTAGAGATGGTTACATTAGGGTATAATGTTAGAGATGTTACATTAGGGTATAATGTTAGAGATGTTACATTAGGGTATAATGTTAGAGATGGTAACATTAGGGTATAATGTTAGAGATGTTACATTAGGGTATAATGTTAGAGATGTTACATTAGGGTATAATGTTAGAGATGGTAACATTAGGGTATAATGTTAGAGATGGTTACATTAGGGTATAATGTTAGAGATGTTACATTAGGGTATAATGTTAGAGATGTTACATTAGGGTATAATGTTAGAGATGGTAACATTAGGGTATAATGTTAGAGATGGTTACATTAGGGTATAATGTTAGAGATGGTTACATTAGGGTATAATGTTAGAGATGGTAACATTAGGGTATAATGTTAGAGATGGTTAAGTTTATGAATAATGTTAGAGATGGTTACATTAGGGTATAATGTTAGAGATGTTACATAAGGGTATAATGTTAGAGATGGTTACATTTGGGTATTATGTTAGAGATGGTTACATTAGGGTATAATGTTAGAGATGGTTACATTAGGGTATAATGTTAGAGATGGTTACATTTGGGTATAATGTTCGAGATGGTTACATTTGGGTATAATGTTAGAGATGGTTATATTAGGGTATAATGTTAGAGATGGTTACATTAGGGTATAATGTTAGAGATAGTTACATCAGGGTATAATGTTAGAGATGGTTACATTATGGTATAATGTTAGAAATGGTTAAGTTTAGGAATAATGTTAGAGATGGTTACATTAGGGTATAATGTTAGAAATGGTTAAGTTTAGGAATAATGTTAGAGATGGTTACATTAGGGTATAATGCTAGAGATGGCTAAGTTTAGGAATAATGTTAGAGATGGTTACATTAGGGTATAATGCTAGACATGGCTAAGTTTAGGGATAATGGTAGAGATGGTTAAGTTGAGGTATAATGTAAGAGATGCTTAAGTTAAGATGTCTTTATCGTCTGTGTCTTCAGTGGTGGCTCCCGAAGCAATTTGAGCACCCGGGTACTGCGGGGGAGGAATCGGGTTAGCGGTGAATTATGGATTAGGTATTATGGGCACCTTGTTTGTGTAATAAACTTTATTTTTGGTCATAAAGCGTGTCAGATACCATTAGCGCTAAGTTGTCGACCTTATTTTCTCTACCTCGCGCTCTGAGTCTCTCTCTCTCTCTCTCTCTCTCTCTCTATCTCTCTCTCTCTTTCTCTCTCTCTCTCTCTCTGCTCCTCGAATTGCCCTCCACCAGACGTTCTCCTCTGAGATTTGGAGAGGTTGAAGGACGGGGAGCGGCTCAATCACACGTCTGGGCTTTTCAAGATCTGATACGTTTCAAAATGGATGCCGTGACAGCGGAGGCTTTGATCTACTTAGGGGTGTCATAATCCCGGCTGTAAGGTCTTGGCTCCTCCGAGTGACATATTGTCAACTGCTAATCATGTTATCAGGGCGGCATTGCCCTACTTAAAATGGCCTCGTTTGATGACAAAGCAGTTGTTTTTTTTGTTTTTTTTTTCACTTAGTGAGGGTTCGCTCATGTTGATTGTTCATGTCTGCGCGGATGAAAATAAGTGTTTGTGCATTTTACCGCTAAAGTTAGGAATTGAGATCAATTCTGAAGTAGTATTCACCTCGGCAAAGTTATACATACAATTGAAATGTAATCTCACCTCAGCCAAAGCAAGTGTTTCCCTATGCCACTAGCAATCCATTCAAAGCGAGCTGCTTATCGGCTTCCTGTGGAAAATCCTTATTAAACTTCAATAAGAAATCTATAATCTATAATCTACACAGTAGATGGATAGGAGGAATATAATGGGGTTAGAGGTGAATGACGGCATTATTCCGATTTTCAAACATAGATCATATGGTCATACTCCGCTCAATCAAGCCCTGTCGGGGATCACAAAGAGCAAATTGGGGAATTTGTTGCAATAGCGGGACAATGTCAAAAGTGTCCACGGACTGGAACACGGATCTGCTGAACCCCGCCAGCCCCGAATAAGTTAGATAAGTATTGACGTGCGGCGTATCCGGACAGTACATTGGAGTGATCTTCGGCGAGATGGGAGACAATGTCATGTGACAGCTCGACAGCTTCTTGGCTCGGCAGAGCACGGGGCTGGAAGCCACGGTCAATGTGTGCATGCGCTCGGAGACTCCAAGAGGAGAGGGGAGCCACCGTCCTGGGCCGGGTTTTTGACCAGGTTTCATTTTAATTGTTTTGCTGACCCGTTCAAAAGACTAGGAAAGGACTTCTGTGGGCGTTGGCGATGTCTACAGTTTGGGATTATGAAAGCTGGGAAGGAACCTGCATCGGCTAATTAGCATCAGGGGCAGGTAGGTAGGCTACCTATAGTACTGTAAATTAGCCATAGCTAGAATGTTAAGAGAAATTGGCCATTAGTTCATCAAGTACTCATGACTATTTGAAGGGTGCAAAGACATTCACAATGCGCACTGTCAAACTTCTTCGCCCGGTCATTTTCAATTGCTAACATGAATAATCCACACAGTCTATCCTGTCCCATCGCGCTCCTCAGATAGTTTTGAATTAGTTTGAGCTTGGCGAATGAGTCAGAAGCTTTTGACAAGTGATTAAAGATGACATACATATTTTTGTTATCAGTTGTTGATGACGCGGCATGTACAGTTTTACCCAGCATACATTTGTAGGCGATTCACTCGTACAACTGCATGTTGTAACGTTAACTGTGAGCGTGTAAATAAAACAACTACTCATGCAACACAACATTTAAAAATGATAAAATTATTTAACACCACCAACTCATTTTGACTGCCAGACATACAGATGCCTTGCGCTGAGCACACTCAGCTTCGTGGCTGGGTGCTTGGGCCTTGCGGCTGGATGGGGTGTCTGGCTCAGTGCCTTGCGACCCCGGCCCGGGTTCCGTAACTGTGGTTGTGTCTGCACTTGGGGGTGGGTTGTATGTGTGTGCCTCAGGGGTGTGGGGTCTGCTTGCGTTCTCTGGTACTGGTTTGGTGAACGATCACAAACTGACCAGGGATTCTGGGATTTGCCCAATTGCCGGATGGCCAATCCGTTACTGCCCATATGTTTAAAGAATGATTCATCCATCTTTGTATCCTTCCGGACTTAATTGGGTTTAGCTAATGCTAATGCTAATGCAAACTCCCATCTATGAGGTAGCTCACATCGACTGAAATAACAGATTAACAGCAACCTATTTGATATATATTGTTTTATAGATGTATTCATCCTGTAAACAGGAAGAATCAAATGAAGAGATTTTGAGCTTATTTCAATAGATTTATTTTTACAAATTTTACTCCAACATCCGGTTGCACATACCACACGGATAAAGCATGACGAAAATGGATCAATTGTTGATTAAACCAAAATATTTCTCCTGTCCGTCTTAACACAAAAAACGACACAAAAATATAACTTCTGAAATGTAATAATAACAAAATAATAGAATGGAATAAAATAATAATTAAGACTATAATAATTACTGAAGTATTGTATCTGGAACCCCATCGAGGCTTAAATTTATTTGGTGAACCCCTGAAGTAATATTTCAGTTTTTCAAGATTCAGAAACAGCATGAGGTCCTTAAGCCACAGGGTTGCATTTCTTTGTTAGTGCTCGCTAAGTCGTTCATGGAAAAGGTATTTTAATCTCAGTGAGGAATTCAAGAAGTTCTCAATTAAATTATTGACAGTGTCAGAGGTATTGACAGTGACACAATGATTTCTGTTTCTATTAATACCACAAAAGTTTCTCCAGAGTAAGGAGGTAAAAAACGGCAACAAAACGAATGATTGATATTTCCCATCAGGGCCTTGGGGAGCAGAGTTCACGCGGGCTGTCGGGACGATGATGCTGACATCTGAAGGAAAGATGTCTCCTGGAGGCCTCCTCCCATCGGTAGGGGCCGATGTTTGTTCCCCCAGGGACCCCCACTCGACAAGGGCACGCCACGGGACAGGGCTCCCCTGGGAGAGCGTGCGGGAAATGAAATATGGATCGAGTGATTCTTATTTCCTTGTCAGCGCACCTTCACAGAGTGAGACACTACGGATGGTACTTCCATAATGGCTGCCCCTTACCCTCTACGCCACGCCCGAGGTACTTTTCGGCCATTTGCCATGGCTTTCTGAGTGCGTTGAAAGATGGACGGACCGGGGGACGCTCACCGGGAAGGTCAGTAGGAGTGGATGTAGGGGAGAGGAGCTGACAGGAAATTAAGCGATTGAGCATTTATCTGTTTGCCTTTTCCCCCCGGGTCCATGGTCCCCCAGGCGAGCACGGACGGCTGCGGGACTGACAGCTCACTTTGTCTCCACCTCAGCGCGGACAAATCTTTGAAATGCGTTAAGAGGTGTTTGTTGGGTGTTATTCCTTGTCCGACTTGTCCGATTGTGATGCCTACTAGCCAGAACCAAGGTAATTTCCAGAATCAGAAGATTCAATCAGAATATACAATGAATTTGCTCTGGTGAGAATCGGTCCATTGCTGTACAAACAATAAAATGTATTAATAATCTATCAAATAAATAAATATTTATACACATAAAAATAACATATACACATATTGGCAAAGGTACAGAAATATCACCCCAAAAAATAGCTTAATATACAAAACAATAGCCAAAATGCCAAATAATAAACAAATAATGTAGCCAGATATACAAAAATAGCCAAATAATGAACAGAAATAGCCAAATATAAATATTGACGCAATAATAATGAATAAATATAATGGTCAAATATTCAGAGGAAATGGCAAATAATAAACAAAATAGTGACATACGCAACAAATAGCCTGAAAAATCCCAAATATATAATAAACAAAAATAGCCAAGACAAATATCTAAATAAAATAGCAAAATATTCAAAGATATAGCCGAACAATAAAAGTGAAGTAAAGCATGGTTTCTAGTATGACTGTGGGTATAAAATATGAATATAATCCAACAAATTAAAATGTTATATCATTCTATATATCATAATATTGTATATTATGATGATTTTGCCACAGTCTTTGATTTGTTTTTTTTACATTGGAGCAAAATCCACTTTCATCATCAGTTGTTCCATCGCCAATTGTTCCACAAAAAAATGGAGGCGGCTCATGGGTGTCCCGTGTGCTCGCTCCTCAGTTTCTATTCATTAGGCAATAAAAGCGTCTCTGGCAGTGAAGAGCGCCAAGACGTTGGCAGGCCAGACGCTCGCTGCTCGTCTGCTGGCTGACCCTCGTACGCCGCATATCAGTACATTCCCACCCTGCGCCCGGCGGTATTCTCTTGGCTCTTGCCGCAGACTGGCCGTCATCTTCACCCAGGTCTAATAATCGTCTCCGCACAGTCCTCCATGTCCAACAACCACAACCCCTATCACCACCACGCCTGACTCCCACCACCTCAAATGCATCTGCGAGGTGTCCAACTTGTCCAAGTTTGATGCCTCCTAGCCAGAGCCAAGGTCCTTTCTCATAGTCATCACCACCACCACCACCGGCACCACCCCCATCGCATTACATTATATGAGAGTGTATTGTGTAACCCGAAAAGCAGAAAGTATAAAAAATGTATTCTGTCTATCTTGACAAGTTGGATGTAGATGTCTACGAAGGAAAAAAAAAGAAGAAAATACGCCTGTGAATACAGTCCTATAAGTGGTCCGGGGAGGAAGATATATTCAGACATTTCTCGTCTTTCGTCGAAAATAAAGGGTGCGAGAGGGGGGGTCTGTGTTGAAGTTCACGCCCTGTAATTACGCCATTTCTTCCCCCTCTTCGCAGAGAGGAGCGGGCCGCTCTGTATTCCTTTCAGAATTGTTGATCTTGTGAGTTGTCACCACAAAGTTAATTTCCCTGGGGGCCGGCGTATAAATTGCATGCCACCGAACGCTGAAGTAATAGCCGCCGCGGTCCGGGAGACGTGTTTTGTTCAGCGGGAACCTCCGAGAAGGTGTGCGAGCGAGCGAGAGAGCGCGAGAGAGAGAGAGAGAGAGAAAGAGGTGGGGAAGAGAGGGGGCGGGGGGGGGGAGTTGCTCTCTGGTTCTGCGTTATTCACCACACTACTTCCAGCTCATTATTTCGCAATTGGGAAAGAGAGCTTCAGATGTGTATTCCGCATATTGCCCGGGTGGTCTCGCTGCAATTTGTTTGGCGTTATGCTCATATTTTTCAAGAGGTTGAGGTAAATTCTGTGTTAATCAAAAGTGATGGATGTGCAGCAAGTGCAATCTATTGACAGGAAAACAAGGGAGGATATGGGGAAGGACTAATTGTCCCGTTTGCCCAGATTGCACTTATTGTTTACAATGGCATAGAAAAAAATGAAAAAATTCAAGATCCATCAAATTGATGGTGAAACCTTCCCATGAGAATGTTTGGGAGATGCTGACCAATATGGATGCCATGTAACTGACGCCATATTGCCAAAGAGGTACACCCAACCTGCTTAAAAGCCTGCCTGACCTGCATGAATGTGTTCAACTAAATACAAATTAATCCTGCCTTTATGGCAATATAGCCATAACATGGCCTTAACACAGTCATTATAATGGACCAAAAAAAAAATGATTCTAGGTCCCAAATTTGAATCCTCACACCATGAGTGCAGTGCCAAATCTGACTTCCTGAATAATGCAAAATACCAAATTGGATTTCTCTTGACTTACCCATAATTAGTGTTGGGGGGCAAGACAACCCATATGGCGCTATTTATAATTCATGGCCTTTTGATAGAAGTGGCCCTCGTGTGATGCCGTAATGTGCGGTGTGAACCGAATCAATCAACTGGGTCCCATTTAGGCATATACGACCCCATATGGTATTTTCGGCCGGGGCAGGTCCTGCGTCCATCTCGCGTGAGCTGATGGGCACAGATCGCACATCGTCGCATTTTTCCACACCTTGCTTTCTTGATCTTTTTGCCCCCCTCCACTCCACCCCACCCCACCCAAAGGTGGCTCGCGCGTGTAATTATAGACAACTATTTATAATCGATCTACGAAGGAAAGAGAAGGAACATGTGCCATCCATCCTGAGAGTTAACCGGCGGGGTTGTGCGTCCAATATCTAATTCTGAAAGCGAACGGGGGAGTGTGATTGATACGACGCCACATGCGCCCCGCTGCGCCCAAAGAGAGCTTTATTCTTCGGCTGTACCATAATTCGCCCTCGCACTTGAAATATGCCATCCATCAAAGGGGTCACTAATTTCCCCCTGGATGTAATAGAACACCCCCCCATCACCCCAACCCCCCAACCCCCTAACCCCCCGCAGAAATAAACTGCTTTTCTTGTTCTCTTTCTCCGTGCTTTCTCCCCATCCACAAGGGTCGGCTGTTGACTGGCATGTCAAGGCCTCCTTTGCCATAATACGTTGTTTAAGCTCCTCCACTCGCTCCAATACGTATATATACAGAAACCCCCTGCACAGCTCTCTCTCTCTCTCTCTCTCTCGCCGGAGTCTTCGAGGAAAACACCAAAAGCTCAAGATTCATAGGTTGTCTCGGGAGGCATGGCACGTACACAAATCTTTTAAATTAAAGCTTTGTTACTGTCCAGGATGGCCCACTTCTCGGCCCGCGAAGCGAGGTGCCCTTTTAGTGCTGAAGCTATATAAAGGCCAGGTTGATTAGAACATTTTTAACCTTGTTTTGTGTGGCACGTACAGAAAACCGACAGGGAAAAGTGGTGGCGGTGGTGGTGTGTGTGGAGGGCTACGCCCTGAATCGCCGATCAAGGCAATACGGCGGCGCTCACCTGTGAACACGCTCAATCAACAAAGTGCTCTTACAAAGCCGGGCTTTCATTGGATCGCAGACAGCCGGAGCGATCTTATCGAAGGCGATAATCTCCCCCAAGGTCATCCAGATGATTTTTTTTTTTTTGTTTTATAAGCTATTAAGATTTTTATTGACGATAGGGGGTCTTTCTCAGTACTCAGGATTCCTTTCTTTTTTTGAGGCGGGGGCCGCGGTGTCGGCAAATTGTTGCCTCGGCCGCTGTGCGAACGGAGAACCTCCAGGCATGACGAACCCCACAATTAAAAGTTAGCACTTCATTGTCAGCTATTGTAGAATGTTTGACACGGCAAAAATGGGAGCGTGTCTGAGTGTGTGTGTGTGTACAGGAGGGTTAAAGAATTACAATTTAGGAAATCACACTTCCTCAAAAAACACGGAATACCAGGCGGTATCTAATTATGCACGCTTTTTAAATATGATTGCATCATTTGCACTTTCCCCAGCTATCTGAAAGCCTCCCGCGACCATTCTTAGATCCCCTACAAAAGACAGCGCTGATTGGATGGCTCGGCCCCATGCAGGGCTGCCACCGCCCGACACCCCCCCTTCCTCTTTGTGACCCCCCGGGGCCCTGTGATTGGTGTGCTTGCTAATCAGGAGCGACAGCCTGATTACACGGGCTTGGTCTGGAGAATTAAAGGCAAAAAGGGAACCTTGGAATCGGGGGGGGGCGGGGGGGACCGTGTGGAAAAAAATCGAATATCCGTTTCTGTGGAACCTCTTTACACCTACATGGGATCGAGGGTGAAACCAGAGCCCCACCAGCTGGGGAAAAGGGTGATAGGTAAAAGGCTGTACGGGTTGACGACGATCAACCCACCAGCGATTAACAGATGGGGGACGACACCAAAAGATAAAAGAGATGAGATATTTGGTAAAAAATAAAACATTGAGGAACAAGATTACAAGATACAGTTAAAATCAACGCATATTTTAATACCTTTGAATTAAAGGTTGCCGCCTCCTTCTATTTCCTTCCTTGCTGTCTCTTTTGCCAGCGTCTAAAAGAGAGGTGCTTGTGGGAGGTCCAATTAACTTTTTATTCTTATCTCCGCTGTAAAAAAAGATATCAAATGTGGAGGAACACTTGGAAGAATTCTCTCCCAAGAACCGCAACGCAAATGGGTCGACACATTTTGAATTGATGAGATTTCTAAAAGGAAGGTAGAAAAGTGATCTAAATGATCTGACAGTCTTAAAAAACACTCCACAAGGAATTATATTCTTGAATTGTTTGAAGATGTTTTATCTGTGTCATCTTTCTTCGCGTCAGAACATCTGAAGTCTGCTGTTTTCTTTAAAAGGTTACTTATTCCACTAACTAACTTACTAATCCCTTCAGCGTATTTCCAAGTAAAATCATAAAAGGCATATTTTCTAAAATATTGCTGCATGATCTTTTAAACACCATTCTTGATTTTTTTCGGACATATTTCATGCTTCTTGTTGTGTAAAACCATGGGGATGAAGAGAAGTTAATGCTTTCTTACGTAATGACTATTGCAGAAATCCTCAAAGGGTTGCAAAGTCACACAGTGACAACGCCTTAAAGTACAACCAGGTTGAGTTGATATGATACACGCCCCAAAACAATTGAGTGGGGAGGGATCGCCTGAGACAACCCACTTTATTAGATCCATCTTTATTAACACCTCGCATCGTAATTAAACGGCAATGAGGTGACGCGCTGAAACACCGCGGTGAAACCCAGGCCTCATCTCTCGTCATGAAGTTTGACCAGAGGCACCGAGCGGTAAATATTTTTGCCACGTGACGGGCTGGACAGTAACTCTCCTTGTCTAATAAGGGCACCCCTCAAACTCACAGCAGGGCAATCTCCATCTCGATTGCTGGCCGGGGACCATAAATCGGTTAACATTTTATTACCGGGGGCTCCGAGTCTGCCGTGATGAATGCCGCCCCCCCCCCCCACACACACCCCCCCTTTTTGTCAGCTCGTGGTTTAACACGTTGGCTTCCCCGACGCCCTTTTAAATGGCACCGCTCAATAGAGAGTATATGAGGTGCATCCGCATGTAAAATGTCACTATTAAAAAGGCCCATAAAGAGACACCATCCAGCAGGCCCTCACAGGTGACATGTCCTCTTCATTTCGTGTTCTTTTGAGGCTGGTCGGATCCTATTTTATGACCACCCCCGCTGCCGTGGGAATGGTTAAGGGATGCAGTTAGGGGGGTTGGGTTTGGGTTTAGGGTTGGAGTTGGGGGTTGGCGTAAAAAATGGAAAACAATCGTGACCCGGGAAGAAAATGGCTTTTGGAAATGACAATGGTTGAAGGATGTAGGTGGATGTTTGGGGTTGAGGGTTGGTGGTTCGGGTGAAGAATGGCAAGTCACCCTCGGCCCAGAAGAAAAGGCCGCATGGAGGATGCAGCTGGAGCTTTGGGGTTTGGGTTGGGATTAGGATAAGGGTTTCATTTGGGCTCGAGATGAAAAACACTAAGTGATCGTGGCCCAGGAAGAAAAGGCTCATGGCAGTTGGAGTGATTGAGGTGTAAAATAGAAAGTGATCGAGGCCACGGAAAAGAAGGCTCTCGGGAGTGGTTTAGGGAGTTGGAGTTTGAGGTTTGGGGTTGGGGGTCGAGGTATAACTGTCCACTAGGGAGGTAGCTCACCATCTGTTTACGGATACGTTCAGATAGCAGGATCTTGGGTTCAGGAAGGTTGTTTCGGCAGCCCTGATTTTTTTTTTTTGACAGTGCTCTGCTAACTATTTACTCTCGGGAGCGTGACTCTCACTCTTGCACGAAAGCCAAGTTTTGACCTTGTGGTCCGTGAATATTACAAGTTTAGATTAAAATAAGCACCTTTTATAGAGTCAAATTTGATAATTTTGTACCTGGGCAATATGATAAACATGAAAATTGATAAGACATTTTAACATTGATGAATTCAAGGTTCAAGGTTTAATCATTGTTGAATTTTGTTTCAATTTTGAAAGGTGAATCAACGTTGATATTTAGACGTTATTCAACGTCTTACTTTTTATAATGGGTGAATTAAGGTCTTGCGTGAACATTGAATTGACGTTCAAATAAGTACTGATTTTGCAAACCAAATCAACCTTGATGAAATTGTTAAAATGTCTTACTTTTCAACATTGATTAAACTATAGAATGGCGTTTTCTTCTACACTGTACAGAATTGTGCATTCAATTTGATTATAACCTAAACCGATCAGTCATAACATTAAAACCACTGCCTCGTGCTGCCAAAACATCTCTGACCCATTGAAGCATGGGCTCCACAAGACATCTGAAGGTGTCCTGTGGTATCTGGCACCAAGACCTTAGCAGCAGATGCTCTAAGTCCTGGAGGTGGAGCCCCCATGGATCGGGTTTGTTGTTCCAGCACATCCCACAGGTGCTTGATTGGATTGAAATCTGGGAAACTTTGAGACCAAGCCAGCCATTTAATTCTGTCATATTTCTCAAACCATTCCTGAACATTTTTTGCAGTGTGGCATGGTGCATTATCCTTAGGAAAGAGGCCACTGCCATCAGGGAATACCTTTGCTATGAAGAGGTGTACTTGGTCTGTAATGATGTTTAGGTAGGTGGTCCACTGTACATGTGAAATATCTCTTTTCCACTGCACAAAAAAAAACTGCTAACACCCGCTAAAATCTGGCTTTTGTCTTTAGTCGGAAAGTTTACACCCAGCATTCAGTTCCGGGGCAAATTACACTGCAATTGTCACAGGTTTTTATCAGCTCCAGCTCTGATCGGCAGTGATGGAAACATGATACCCGGGTAGACACGCTAATTTTCACCCCTTCACCAGTGCAATGCGACACACATTGACGTGACAGGCTTTGGCGCGTAAATAGGCTATTCCACTCAGCCACTCCAGCACCGCTCTAAGCTGATCTTCGAACTGGAGGACCGTCTCTGCTCCCTGCTGCCGAAGGACCGGGCACGATGCCCGCGCTGCCAGTGCGCAGGCATCGGGCCTGGTCCTTTGGCAGGTTGTAGCGGGATTGTATCAGATGGGCAACCCTTGCTCCCCACGTGCATCAATGAGCCCATGGGCGTCCATGACACTGTCGCCGATTCACCGGTTGTCCTTCCTTGGAGCACTTTTGGTAGGTACTTACCACTGCATACCGGGAACACCCCAGAAGACCTGCCGTTTTGGAGATGCTCTGACCCAGTCGTCCAGTCATCACAATTTGGCCCTTGTCAAAGTGGCTCAGATCCTTACGCTTGCCCATTATTTCTGCTTCCATCACATCAACTTCAAGAAGTGACTGTTCACTTGCTTCCTAATATATCCCACCCCTTGTAGGTGCCATTGGAACGAGATGAGCATGGGTGTTAATGTTGTAGCTGACTGACTGTTGTTCAAGCTTTGATATACAACTTGCTGTGCATAATTTGCAATACTACTATCCCTATATCATATACACAAAAAAACACATCTCAATAACTTGTGGTAAAGTTTGAATGGGATCAAATGAGACTCCCTGAAAAGAGATTATGGCACCTTCCTGAATAAATATGAAGGAAAGCAGCTGATACGATTTATCTTACATAGATGGAAAGAAGCTCTTTCACACACAGTCGGATTTCCAAACTGTTCTTTCTGTAGTGCAGGAGTGGGATGTTCTACATTGTATGGGAGAAAGAAAAACTCTGTAAAAGATGCCAGAATGAAAAATGAAATCACAAAACACATTTTTGAGAATATATACGGACTTTTTTTTTTTTCAGAGAGGGATGAATTGTTCAGGCGACTCCAGTAAAATACGAAACTGTAAAAAAACAAACAAAAAAACAAAATAAGTTCCACAAATGATTAAAAAATGCAAAAATGGATGCAAAAAATGCAAAAAAAAAACGCTAAATCCTGTATTAATCGCCCTTACAGTTTCTGAGTGCAATTGCACTTTTACGCAACTGTTATAAAACTTGATCAATTTTACAGCGTGGTCGCTCCCCGGCCTGCTGCGCCCCTGTGTTGATCTGGTCGCACTTTGCCTCTCCCCCCAGTGCCAAAACTCATACTCAGTACATACACCACACAATAGGCGGGGGGTGAGGGGGGTGGCTGCCTTCTTGTCTGTCACGCTCCTGCCCCAGCACGCTTCGCGTCCGTCCTGAAACTTTAATCAGGCTCATATGTGTCCCACCGTAGCAAAACCTGCCATTTTGCGCATTTCTAAAATCACCAGGAGCAGCCAAAGAAGTTGAAAAAACCTTTCCCTCAGGAAAATTTGATTTTTCCAGATTTGTGTTTTTTTTTTTTTTTATCTCTCAACGTATTTTCAAAACCGAGTTTGATTTATAAATAGTAAAAAAATATTAAACAGTTAAGTTAAGTAAGGAGTTTAATATTCCCATTAGATTACATGGGGAAACACAGTTCACTTACCGAGATGCTGAGTAGCGCTGAACAACACCGATCGATAGTTTCCTTTAAAGCGAGCGTCCAGGTGAAGATCATACCCTCCATATTCCATGTGATATGAAATCACAATGTGAAACCATTTTGATAGAGTTCAAACTATAAATCGTACTACTTTTACACACACGGAGATATCGTTGTGGAGGCTGCGTGTTACTGACGTCACTACCGTAAACAAGACGAGGATCCGGTTTCACTTGTCTGTGAAAACTCTGTGTTGTTATTGATTACGAGCAGCGGGTGGAGCAAGATCTAAATCATATCGCGGAACTTAATCTGACCAGTGCGATAGATCAAAGTCAGTTTAAGCAGCGCGTACTGGACTTCGTTTATCGCGATGATAGTCAGTTCTCCGACAGCAAACCTGAATCTGATATTATCTCGGACTTGGAGAACATTTCAAACAGCAGATTTCAACCTGAATGTGATGATGAAACAGTATATTTTCAAGAACCACCGGAGGAGACAAATGGTACGCCTGGAAGAAGTTGATGACGTGATGAAGTCGGTTGGTGATTTAAAAAATAAAATAAAATGAAATAATTCCACTTTTATAAAACATGTATATTCTTACTGTTAAGTAAAAGCTTTTTTAAAAAACAAAACTAGCTGTGTGTTGTTGACGCAACATTCCCTCAAAACACAAGAACAAAGCAGTGATTGGCCCATTCAGCATTATGTTAATTAGCCATGTGGCTTTGGCTACCCCATTTGCATTCTGGGAGCTGGCTGAATGAAGAAAGTCTCGGCAAAACTTTCAAGGTGATTATCTCGAAACACGGTTTGCCACACCCTTGTCATTAACAAGTCATAGCTTTAAAAATATTTGCTTGATTTTCACAAGTGACACCTTGTTTGGAAGCTCTGATTCTCCACTTTTAAATGATGCTGAGGAAAAAGTATGCGGTGGGTCACATATTAGCTTAGAACACATGCACTCGCACACCAATCCTACTCCGAACAACACTCCAGGGGCAGGAGGGGTGCGAGTGATTCGAGTTCAACTTGCCTAAAGGACTCGCACCTCACACCCCAAAAAACACACACACACACACAGACACACACACACACACACACACACACACACACACACACACACACACACACACACATACAAGCAGTCCCATCACACACACACGCACACGTACACACCACCAACACCTGCTTTGAGCGTATCCAAACACCCTCCTGGTTGCATCCCTCTCCTTTTATTCCTCATTTACTGCCATAACTATGACAGGAAGAGGGAACGTGCCTCATGTTGTTGTTCCAGTTTTCCTGGACCTGATTAACTCTGTTTTTCAATAGATGTTGTTGTCCAATGTTTATGTTTTCATGTAAATGTTGTTTGGTTCTACGTTTAATTGTCTCACAAGTGGGGAATATCGTCCTCTTGGAGTAGTGATTAGTTGTTTATAGACCCAAACATGGTAAGATCATTCTCCAAAGAGGGGGGTTGGTGGTGGTTCTACATAACCAAAAACTGTGCTCTTGTCATCTTATCTTAGGTCTTAGGTCATTCACAGGACACAGTTATTGCAGCAGTGATTTAAGAATGAATAAAGAGTTGCATTGTAGGTTGAGAACTTGAACTCCACTTGCAGACTAACTCTGTTAGCTCTAAGAACACAAAAAAAGGGTGAAGAAAACTACGTGGTGCAATAAAAGTAAGTGCCAGCGCGCCGGCTGAGGTGCGAGTGCTAGACGCACCACTGGCCAATCTTTCCCGCGCCATAGGGGAGGTGGAGCGGCAACATTTTGTATGAGCATTATTACCGGACATTTTTACTGGAAAGTTTCTGATTCATCGTTTTTTTATTTATAAATTTAACCAGGCAAAAAAAATTTAATTACCAGCTAATTGAAACAAACATCAAGCAAGTGACGTTTTGCTGTAAAGCGTAATGCACTTTTCCCGCAGTTTCGAACCTGAACACAGAAGCTACATAGTGCAATAACAAGCGTTTGGGGTGGGTGGAAATGAAAGATGATTCAAATCAAATCCAAATTATTTTATTATTTTATTTTTAGGAAAAAAATTTACCTAGTGTTGATTTAACTTAAGTTGTTGAACTTATAACAATGATGGGAAATTACAATTTGGGACTACTTGGTGAAATTTTATGTAATTCCTGAATTAGATAGATAGATAGATAGATAGATATATAGATAGATAGATAGATAGATAGATAGATAGATAGATAGATAGATAGATAGATAGATAGATAGATAGATAGATAGATAGATAGATAGATAGATAGATAGATAGATTGATTGATTGATTGATTGATTGATAGAGAGATACGTAGATAGATAGATAGATGTGGGCGTAGATAGGTGTGATAGATAAGTATTACAGCAGCTCACATCACAAAACGTTCTGGTTGTGCTAAAACCCTGTTTTTTAAGATTGAAGAACGACAGTTCTTACTAGGCCTTATGCTGTTTCCAGACAGCTGAAAGCCACTTTCAACCAATCACATTCAAGTCTCAACTTGACCTTGACGGACTGTGATTGGGCCACTCCGTCACCCATCATAAGGCCTGTCCCCCAGTATATCTCCTGTTACACTTGTTCTAATATATTCAGCGCTTGAGCGAGCTGGTCAATGAGGCCACCGGAAATAAGTTTCGTTCTTCATTTGTAAAACCAGTGTTGTGGCACAACCCAAACATTTGACTTCATTTTGAACTCGAGTGTTACTATTCCATATACCCCCAACCATCACTAACCGCGAGGTCAGAACCGATGTGTCCTACGCAAGCCTCCAAAGGCAGAGACAGACACAGAGTCTGGGTAGTCTATTCCAAGTACCAACAGGCTGATCTGACCTCAAACCATAGAACCTAGCGTATAAGATCCCATTCATAGAGTGTGGAGATAAATTATATTACCACCCTCCCAGACCTACCGCAATGTCCGTGGGTGGGGATTCCGCATACAGCTGAGATTATATCACCTGACCATAATCACTCTCAATCACATAGCGTAACGCTGTACACAGGCTGACACCTGGCAGCTGTCGAAAGAGCCTGTGCCAGTGCTGACGCCATTACGTCGAGACTGTAGAATCTGGTTAACATGTGTGGGGTAGCCTAAGAAGTAGCACCACAGACCTCCTCGACCAAAACCCTTTGTAACAACACCCACAAGGTAGTTACACCCCTTGTATAATGAGATTTAAGACCCTCTGGGGGCTCCTGCCCCACGGAGGACTATAACAATGAGATCTTTTCCACTATCCAGTGAGAAAAACGACCTTTGGACATGTGTCTCCTGATTGTTTTCGATCCATAACATATATAAAGCTGGTCGTGTGCGCTCCACATAGAACAAGAGTATGCAGCCTCTCGTCCTCCTCTGGATGCAAAGGGCGAGGAACAAAATGAAGAGAGATCAATCATGATAGATTTGAATCCCACTTTTGTGTTCTTGGGCTGAAAGGCCAGATTGGGTTTCCACGTAACCTTCCAATTGTCTGTGAGAACACCAAGCAGGACTGATGGACAGACAGTGTGGCCAGATTTCCCACACGTTTTGACAAGTGCCATGAGCAGTGAAAAAGAAAATATGAAAACAATTTGAATCCAACCTCCTGGAGAGCTTTGAATGGGGGTCTTATTAAGGCAATCAATACCAAACCAGATCCCAATTTGGAGTCAGAGACTGCACACAGGGGTGTAACGGGCGAGTCCTGCCAGGTGGCTTGCCATCCACTCTTATGACAGGCCGATATAGCGAGGAGGTCTACCTTGACACTGGACGTGCCAAACCTTTTACATGGAGACTGTGGTGTTGGGATGATGTGGTTTGAGCAGCCACACCTTTCCTGGGTCTAGATAATTGGGGCCCAGGATCAGGGGGCTGTATAACTGTTGCTCATTAGACTAATCAACAAGAAACAGTTAAACCCCCATCCCCACGCCCACACAGGAGAGGAGCCCTTGTCATGACATGCTGTCCATCTGCTCCAGGCTTGTTCCACCTTGCCCACCCGCAACAATAAACTGGTTTGTTTCAATTCCATTGACTTCCTCTCTGTGTCAGAGGGCCCTGAAAATGCCACTCGGGTGACGTGTGGAACCCCAGAATGAAGGAATCATGTCTGTGTCCACCACTAAGTGGCCACCAGAACCAGTTCCACCCTGTCCTTGTACAGCACCTGTTGCAACAGTGGGAGGGGAGGGAATGCATACAGACAAGCCCAAGGCTAGTGGTGACCCAATGTGGGGTCGTTGTTCCGAATGGAGTACCATAGAGGACAGTTGTGACCCACCGCAGCAGAAGGACATTGTCGCGCATTTCTAAATTCGCCAGGAGCAGCCAAATAAGTTGAAAGTTTTTTCCAGATTTGTGTTCCTTCGTGTTTCTTTAATCTCTCAACGTACTTTCAAAACCTAGTTTGATTTATAAATAGTAGAAAAATGTGAAACCGTGGAGTTAAATATTTGAAATGAAAAACCAATTCCCTTACTGAGACTCTGAATAGCGCTGAACAACGCTGATCGATTGTTTCATTTAAAGCGACAGTCCAGGTGAAGATCATTCCTCCATATTCCATGTGATGTGAAGTCACAATGTGAAACCGTTTGATAGAGCTCAACCTTTAAATTGTACTACTTTTACACACACAGAGACGTCATACCAACGTATACCATCGAAGATGAAATGCTGAGGTAAACAAGAGAAGGCTCCTTCGTTTTCGCCTGTCTGTGAAAACTTTCAGCTTCGTGTTGTTATGGATAACGAGAAGCGGGTGGCGGATGTAAATCATATTGCGGACCTGAGTCTGACCAATGTGATAGATCCAAGTCTGTGTTATCAGCGCGTACTGGATTTCATTTTCCACGATGATTGTCAGTTCTCTGACAGTGACGCTGAGAATGACAGCACTGCTGAATCTGATATTATCCCGGACTTGGAGAACATTTCAAACAGCAGATTTCAACCTGAATGTGATGATGAAACGTAATATTTTCAAGAACCACCGGAGGAGACCGACGATACGCCCGTTGTAACAACGGAAGAAGTTGATGACATGATGAAGTCCGTTGAGGTCTGTGATGCAGATTATGATCAAGTAGCAATGCACAAGATTCTCAAGTTTACTTGCAAATGCAGCCAGGGGCGAAAAGAAAATGAAAAGAGGCCCCAAACAGGCTCTCAGCGTGTAGCTGGGGTAAGGTTGGGGTAAGCCGACATAATAACTCCAAGAACTTTGAAGATATTTGGCATACACACATTTATATATTAAATGACACACCGCAGCTGATATACAGAGACTCATAAATTTGATAGACTCTACATAAGGTCTAAATAATTCCACTTTTATAAAACATGTATATTCTTACTGTGAAATAAAAGCCTTTTTTAAAAACAAAATATGTTGTGTGTCGATGACGTTGTTCAACCTTCCCTCAAAACACAGGAACAATGCAGAGATTGCCCCATTCAGCAGGGTGTCAAGTAACCATCTGACAAGAAGCCATCCATTTGCATTCTGGGAGCTGGCTGAATGAAGCCAAGTGTGGGGGAAAACTTTGAAGGTGATTATCTCAGAAATACAGTTTGCCACAACCTTGTCATTAACAAGTCGTGGCTTTAAAAATATTTGCTTGATTTGCACAAGTGACAGCTTGTTTGGAAGCTCGGATTCTTCACTTTCAAATGATGCAAAGAAGAGAGTCAAAAGCCACCAAATTTACCAAAAGTATGCGGTGGGTGCAATTAGCCACCTTGTGAAGCAAACTGATCTACCTCTGCTTGGTCGAATCAAGGCCAGATCATGTTCCATGACCAGCAGATGAATGCGCCAATCCAACACTTGCAGCCGTCCCCTCGATAATACTGTATGTCCACTACCATGTTTTGTCTGCAGAGGTGGAAATGGGCCCACAGCAAAATCATTGATGCCACCAAATGCATGGCTAGAGAGCACATACAACTAAGACGATTGATATAGGCAAACATTGTTGTGTTGTCGGAAACAGGACGTTGTGTCCCCTCACCCGCAGAGTGAAGTATAACTGGGCCAACCGGACTGCCTCCAACTCCAACACATGGGTGTGCTGGAACAACAAGCCGTATCCATGGAGGCCCCACCTCACAACTTACTGACTTAAACGATCAGCTGCTAACGTCTTGGTGCAGATACCACAGGACTCCTTCAGAGGTCTTGTGGAGCCCATGCCTCAACGGGTCAGAGCTGTTTTGGCGGCAGGAGGGAGAGCTACATAATATTAGTGGTTATTAGTGGTGGATTTAATGTTGTGGCTGATCAGTGTATATTTAGCCATACTTGAATGAGGATATTGGGAGTAATAATATGTTAATACATCAGGATGTGTTCTGTGATTCAATCATTCTTTCATTCCATTACTGTATATGTGGGTACAAATGGAAGCCTGCGTGAACAAAAAAACAAAACAAATTATCATGAAATCACAAATCCCAGGTCTGCTTCTACACATGGAATCCAATTAAGCATGATTGCCAACGACTGTTATTCTAGCAATTAGAATATTGTATTGGACTTGGTGGTGGTTATTCTGGTATTCTGACCCAGGGGATCCGCTAGAAGGATGAATGGCGACACATTTTTACACAAACTTTTATTGGAAACCATGCGGACAACAGACACAAAGAAAAAGAAAGAAAAAACAAATATTAACATCTCGCCAATAAAATGATGGAGTTCCAAAAGGGTCATTTAACATGGTCATGAATCAGACAGGCCCGGTGCCGTCAATTGCCCCCCGCCAGTGTGGAATGGATCCCTTGACGGAGGCGTTTTTATTATCAACAAGCCTTGCTACCTGAAGACTCTGAGGTCTACACTGCCACCGACGCCTTCAGAATAAAATAATAGTACAAATAATGTCGTTTCTATATTGAAACTGTTGGATCCAAGGTCCTGTCCATACCTATACCGAGTTTTCTGAAAAAACACATTTTTCTCGCTCCCACACGACAACGCAAAAACGCTCACATAAGCATTCCAGGCCAGTAGGGGGCGATAATATATCATAAAACTTGATCTCAAACACCACAGAAGTACATTAGGAGCATTACGCTTGTTGAGCTTCTTGTTCGATAATATTAATTATAATATAATATTCACACACAACACTGTGTGGGTGTGATTCCGAAACTTGGAGAGACTTAAATTTTAAATGGCGATTGTTTTCAAAAATATCCAGATATGCGTGGTCAGGGCCTGAGTAATGAAACCCCTTCTCGCCCGGTGATGAATCACACTGATATTACAACCGTTGTCGTTGGATAAATACCTGCCTAATGGGTCCGGATGTTGTCGTTGTCTCTGCATTTGGCTCCGGTAATTGCCATTATGTCGGCACTCAAAATGTCTTCCTGAGTTCCTCAAACTGGAGCGGTTGCCAAACTCTCGGGTATTTAGTCGGCGCATCGGTGTCACCACAGGCACAGTACTGTACCTGGGCCGCCGGGAAGCCACGCCACGCGGGCCGCGCCGCCCGAGACTTTTCCAGCCTCCGATCCGCCGTCCCCAGGCTCGGCGCTCTCCAGTGCATCCGTCTCAATCAATGACGGGCAATAACCGCCGGCTCCAGACAGGTCGTCTGTCTGCCACCGCTTGTCGCGTGACATTCCACTCCCACCTCGCCGTCTGAAGTTACCAGCCAGAACGAGGCGTGAGCCGGCTGAAAGCAACACCCCCACAACCCGACACACACACACACACACACACACACACAAATACACACACACCAATACATAAACACACACACACACACACACACACACACACACCTCACCGCCGGCGTGCACTCAGCGGTGGCATCAGAGAAACAGAAATCGTTACAAAAGGCCCGCGGGCCGATAGCATCTTGGTGCAACGCAATTACTGTGTGTGGCGAGCACACGGTCGGCCTCCTGGGGGGATGGTTGGACAATAATGTGTGTGTGTGTGTGTGTGTGTGCGTGGGTGCGTGTGTGTGTGTGTGTGTTTGTACTTGTATGTGTCTGAGAAATGCACACATTGGATGGAGAGTGTTGACAAACATGTTTAGGTGTGTAGAGGTTTTTTTCGGGGATCTGTTCTTCCGTCTTTGACAGAAGGTGAATTGTTGACACAGAGGAAGATTGTTTTTTTTTTGTTTTTTTTTAGGTACATTGGAGATTGACAGGTCAGTCTATCTATCTATCTATCTATCTATCTATCTATCTATCTATCTATCTATCTATCTATCTATCTATCTATCTATCTATCTATCTATCTATCTATCTATCTATTTACCCTCTGTCTCTCTGTCCGTCTGTCTGTCTATCCCCCTATATTCTTATAGTTCAAGCTACTTTGTCTATAGATAGGGCACTGGTTACGAAAATTGCATTTACTTTTAATACTTTAAGGACATTTAACAGCCAGTACTTAGGGTTTTACTTAGTTATACATTGTTTCACTAGTATTTTTGTACGTTTACTGGAGTAAAGTTCCTGAGGACTTCTTCCACCGCTGGTGTGTCAGAGCGCACGGTTGGCTCCTGATACAAAGGGGGCAATTAAAAACGCAACAAACGGGCGGGGTGGCCCCAGGGTTTTCCTTTCTTCAACCCGACCAACGTCATGTAATTAAGCTGTCCGGGAAAATAAAGAAAAATATGAAAAGGAAAAGTCCTGTGTACCTCTGCAGAGGGGGAGAGAAAATGTACAAATTAGCTATGGAAAGGAGTGGAACAAATAATCCCACGGTTACATTGAACCGACTAAGAGAAGCTGAACCCACAGGGCTGAATCTCCAAACCAGAGTCACAATATGAAGGCGGGACACAGTCAGGCAGACCGCCGTTTGTGCTAAAAACTGATGAAAGAGAAGAGGAAAGAGAAGAGGACAGACGAGGAACGGCGGATCCAATAGCTCGTCACGGTGAAGGACGGAAGGACGGCAGTGGAGCTGGACCTGAGTGATCAGGGGTGAGCCAACGCTAGGATGAGGTGTGGGCGTGCGAGCACTACTTCCAGTACAGCTCTCTTTCGCTCTCTCTCCCTCTCTCTGTCTATCGGGGGGGGGGGGGTATTCTGCACTATAACTTGGGAAGGTACATTGATGGATGTTTTTTGAATTTTAATAACAACAGAATGACACGAAAACAGGAAGATAAACATTTAATTCAATCGGTCAATCGATCAAGCCGAAGTCCATCGGCAGAGAAACCAACATTAGAAATCAACATCAATGAAAATACTATTAAACGCAACTATAAGACTGAATAAACAAAACAAAAAAAATAAATAAAAATAAAAGTAAAAAAAGACTCTTGATTCACTGACTCTTGATTCTTAATTCCCTGCCTCTCGATTTACTGTCTTTCTAAAGCAACATAAAAAAAAACCTGCATAAATTAAAAAACGATTAAATGCAAATAATATTTGCAAATAATATTTGCAGCTAATAGTATTTAAATTTATGCCTAATTTCAAAAGGCATATTATGTCTTTAAGAATGAATATACTGATAAAATAAACAAATTAATCTGCTAAATGTAGATGTATGTATGTATGTATAAAAGTAAAAATAATATATTAATAGTGGTAATAGTATAAAAGTAATAATAGTAATAATAATAATAATATTATTATTATACTATTAATAATAATAATAATAATAATAATAATAATAATTATTATTATTATTATTAATATTATTATTATTATTATTATTGTGATTATTATCTATAAATCTATAATCTATAAAATCAATAAATAACAACAGTGATGATTTAAAAGCTTGGAACACTGATAACACAATATGGAATATATTATCAATATCAATATAAATATCAATATAAATATATGCATATATATATATAGTACCGGTGCGTGTGTGTGTGTGTGTCAGTATGCAAAGATATATCCAATAACGCTTGTGCTGTGAGCAAATATCAATAACGTACGCTGTGTGCACGAATAAAGTTGCTGAAAGGTTTTCGCTCCTCACCGTGCGGCACAATTAGCTAAGTGCAAAAACACGCGAACACACACACACACACACACACACACACACACACACACACACACACACACACACACACACACACACATACACGCACACCCTCACCACATACACACCTGGCTGTGGGACGTTGCTATCACCAAACACCCTGATCGATATGTGTGTTCTCCGCCTGGCCTTGTCCCACACCAATTATCACACACACACACACACACACACACACACACACACACACTGACACTGTAAGTACAATTTGACCTCTGCCCCCACCTCTGCAAAGTCAAAGTGGTGGTGTGTGGATGGGTTGGGGTTGGAGAGGCGGGTGGGGGGCACTCTAGCCTGATCCGGTCTCATTACCGTCTGCAAAGAGAGAGATCCAATCCTTCAAACATAACATTTGAGTGAGGAGGTGGTTTTCTGAATGCATCAGCAATTTGGACGTTTCCCTATGAGTGAGCGTGAAAGGGATGTATTGCATGTGTCAACAGACTTGTGCATGTTGTATGGGTCTGTGTGTGTGTGTCTTTTGTGTGGTACAGCGTGTGTGTTTCTGGAACAGCATGTGCGTGTGTGATACAGTGTGTGTGTGTGTGTGTGTGTGTGTGTGTGTGTGTGTGTGTGTCTGCCTGCTTCCAAGGTAAGGAAAGCATGTGTGTTTTAGCAACTCATCAATCACGCTTTTAGGAGGCACTACCAGCTACCGGGTGTAGCCTGGCGGGACAATGTGGGATGGAACGATGGGACACTCATGGCTGGGTGATGATGTCACCAGCATAACCCCTCGCCGCGCGTCCCTTCGCAATGTGCTTGTACAGTGTAACCAACAAACTATTTGAAATGACTCGGGAGTCGAGAGTCATTCTGGCAAACGGGTCTTTTCGTCGGTTTCTCGCTTTCTCCTTTTCTGTTCTTCTTCGTCGGTAACTGCAGCCACGCACACAGGCATTCAGTCTTAACTCTCGATTCACTCCATCTAGATTCACCGACTCTCGATTCACTGACTCTCGACATAATGACTCTCGATTTACCGACTCAATTTACTGACTCTCAATTGACTGACTCTCGTCTCCAGATTTGCTGACTCGACTCTTGAGTCGCCGATTCTCAATTCACTGACTCTCAAGCTCCTGACTTTCGTTTTACTGACTCACTTCACGATTCACCGACTCCTCTCTCTCTCTTCACTGACTCTGGCCAAACTTTCCATCGCTAATAACCGAGAAGCGAGAGGGGCGGCAGGCGGCAGGCGGTTTGTCCAGGGGCCCTGGCTCCGTACATGTAGGTGTCAGTTTGAAACAAGTAGTTAGCAAGCTCATTTACCTTCCACTTCCACTCCCCTCCCCTCCCTCCCTCCTTCCACCCCACTTCTTCATTGTATGCCAATGTGGCAGTCATCCAAAATCGCTCTCTCGTCCTCGCTTATTTCCGCCGCCTTCGCTGCACTCACTAATCCAAAAAAAATAAAAATAAAAAATCCCTATATTCGCTGAAGAAATGCGATCGGGGAAGGGGGTGCGTTTAGCTTTTTCCCAAAAGCAGAATTATAACGGTCAAAGCAGATTTGATGCCTTGAACAACTTAATCGGGGGGGGGGGGGGAACCTTCAGAAATAGGAACACTACTGTACATTCATATTAACAAGTTATTCCTTGTCTTTTCTCACTGGGCGCGTTCCTTTTACAGTTGTTTCCCCTCAATGTTTCAACGCTTTTTCACATTCCGATCACATACCGGGAAATAAATAAATAAGTAAATGTAAGAAATAAAAAAAAGAGAGAGAGAGAGAACACTGTGGGCTGTGACCTAGAATTTAAATCAGCAAGATGCCATATCTACAACAATCAATATTGTTGCCTGGCATCGTCTTTGTACTGGGTGACAGCACATTGGCAGATAAGATGAGACGGCTCCACGTGAGATGCGGGTTTTTGCGCATTCTAAACACGGTCGGATGCTGGTTCAGATGAAAAGGATAGAGGTGTGTGGGAGTGACCCCTGAGGGGAAGGCAAATATTTTATTATTTGCTGCTTCCTTCTGTTCCAAGATCTGTGGCCAGCATTGGAACAACCTTGAAACACAAAAAAGAAACAATGTGTTGAAACCAAAGCATATACAGTACACACATATATATATATATATATATATATACAGTACATGCAGTATATATCCGAGGGCTTCCCAAAGTGGGATCCGCCGTCACTTCGGGGCTGCCCCTGGGAATTGCAGCCAAATGATTATATGATTTTACTGTGGCTTGTTTATAGTGAAAATGCCATTCAATAAATTTTCCTACAGATCAATTTGTGCTTCTGTTCTTAATCATCAAATCGTAGTAAGGCTATAACGCAATGCTTGAATAGGAAAATCTCTCTTTTGGGACAAATTTGAGGAAATTGAAAAATTGCGATTAATCGCCATTAACACGAATATGTGATTAATCGTCCTTATTTATTTTCAACATTTTTAGGCATTAACTACATTTATGTATTTTGTATAAAAGCATTGTGTTGAGATGCGTGTGAGGTTGTTTTTCAGCAACTAGCGGGCAAGCCGCCGTCTTCTCATCTTTGTGTACACAAATCTTCTAGATGTAGTAAAAACACTGGTAAAATATCGTCACACAATTCGGCAGGTCACCCATTTGGGTGTAACACCGGTAACAACACTGCGGTACAACAATGAAAAAAGCACCAAAACAGGGCATTTAGCCACAAAATATATATTTTTAAATAACTTCAATTTGCAAAGTCAGACTGCATCATGTTAGCTTTTCCTGAAATGTGGAGTGAGTTTTTCGCACTGAAAAGAGATTGTGAGGATTACTTGCATTGAACTCCTGATTGCGGGTATTGAGGGGTATGGAGCCGCGCGTAAAGGCTGGGACTGCTGCAGGAACTAAACCTTTGTACTCCATGAGGGGCGAGTAAAAAAACAGGGAGAAACTTCCAAATTTCAAACTATTCTTTTAAGATTCGCATTCAGTTGCGCATCGGCGTTGACTTGCCGACGTGCAACGCCATACTTAATGAATGAAAACAGGCTTGAAAATATGACATTGTTATTCAAAAGGCTGTCCTTCATGCGTTGCGGATCTCAGATTTAATGACTGCTCCGTCTGTCTTTGACTGACTTAAACAACCGTATGGCTGCATAGGACCCAGGAGAGGAACGAATACAAAAAAAAATTAAAAATGGGGGAAAATCACGGGATGCCACCAGAAGTCGTCATGGGACCTCTTTTCTTCATCTCAATTAACAGCGAGTCTGCCAAGGCCTTGAGCCCCACTTATGAATAAATGATTGGAAGCTTTACACAAGCCTGAATGTTAAATTAAAGCCGGCATTCTGTTTAGCAAAAAATAAATAAAAAATGGAAAAAGAAGTGAATCTCAGCGGTAATTGTGAGGGGATTAGGAACTGGCGACTCCATTACAGCGTCCAAATGAAAATGTTGTAGCGGACGGGCATCCGGTCAGACAGCGAGACGTGACAGCGGGTCCGCCGTGGGCGCAGGGTCCCAAGAAGTAGGTTCGTCAAACTGGGCGAAACTCTTCTTCCCCCTTCCCCCCTCCTTCCCCCTCCGTGGTCACTGGGGATATTTTGATGAAGTGCATTGGAGAGGAGACCACACTTGAGGATGGAGAGCTTTGCTCCGAGGCGTCACACCGAAGAGGACTATTTGGGGCAAAGTGCTTCATGGGAAAAGGGGGTGGAGGACGTTGTCGTTCAGCCGCAGGTAGGGTGGCACAGATGGCTGCGTGATACTCACCCACATTGATGTCTAATGTGAGTGAATATTCATGGTCCCTTCATACATTTGTGACAGGTGGGGCGGAAGGACCTGCGGGGAAGGTCGGGCCACCTGCGCCAGCGCAAGACGCGCATGGATGAACGGGGGTTAGCCGGCTAAAAGAAGAAGAAAGTTTCATTTTCTCTCCCTCTCTCTGTCTCTCTCTCCCTCCGCACCCTCTCTCTCGAGCAGAGTCACATTCCACAATAAATTAAACCAAATGTTCTCAGAATTGTTACGAGTTACTCCATAAACTTGGATTTACGGTTCATTAAAAAGCCATGTGATTTTAAGGGCTGGGCGCATGGGGTAAAAATGAAAGTGGTTGGTGTGGGCGGCGCTCGCTTGACAGTGAGGAAAAAAGGAGTACGCCTGACTTATATCAAAGCTAACCTCCTTGTAAACGCTCACGCTCACGGCGCTCTGGTCATTGGAACAGGTCAGGGTCCGGGCCCTTACCCGGCGGAGGTGTTTCCGCACACAAACCACTTAAGAGGGAGTTATACCGCTCTGTATGCTCCGTTCGTAGACACCTACCATGTGCTGGACCCGCATCTCTGAACAATCTGCACTTCTAGACCGTAACCCTCCGGATCAATGGAAGCCGGTAGATCTCTGTGCTCCATCGATCCGCTTCTGAGTGCCTGCTCTCGGGGCTTCCATGATTAGTGTCCTGGTGCTGTCCTTCAATCCCAGCCCTTTCACAGCCAGTGGTCCATCCCACAGGCCATGGCACATAGGAATTTGTCCACAACCCCAACCTGCTGCTATCTGAGCGGTACTATCAATATTTCTCTCTTTTTCGGGCATTTTTTTATCGTCCGTCAACCTTTCAGGCTTCCCTGTTGCTATTAGACATTCATGATCCTAACATAATAAATACTACGACAAAGAGTTCACAAAATACTTAGAAAATAAGAAATGTCGTTCTCTCTAAGACGAGTCAGTCGATATTATTGACACGCTCTTTCCCTCTGCGCAATGTACTTGCAACACACAAATAAGCTATGAGCATGAGGATCAATAATGAGGATTGCCCGACGGCCAAACATTTTAAAGGAGAACACAAGAGCGATCCATCCATACTGATGGATATCGGCGTCGCTCACGTCCCAGGGTCTATTTGGGAACGTGATGGTGTTAATCAGCACGTTACACGCCCATACTGTCCAGTAAAACATAGCATATTGTATAACATATCTTTATCTCCGAGTGTGGTTGTGTTTGTTTGTCTAATTGCAGGACAGTCCCTGGAATCCCTGGAAACATTCCCGCCCTCCGCGCTGAAACAACAGGATGTATTTAAAATGAAAGTCCTGCATTTTAATTATTATATACATTATCATGGTGCAGCTGTGGGTTACTACCTGATCAAGATCAGAATCAGAATCAGAATGAGACAGGCACGAGTGTCCTTCAGAGTTTATTCCGCCAGGTAATTAACATACACAGGGAGTTTGCCGTGGTGAGGATTTTAATTGTGTTCAGTTGAACTTGTAAATGTGATGAGTGCCTCGTTCCCAATTTCTTATTTTTCAGGCAACACACAGTATAGCATTAATGATTGACAATAACAATTATGATAATAATAATATTAAATAACAATGGATCAGAAAGATGGATTTAAATATGAAATGATTCAATATACCTAAAAATTTCCAATTAACAATAAAAAAATACATTCCATGGTAATACAAATAAACCCAAAAGATAAACAATAAGAAATAAACCTCGGTATCGACAATTAACATTCTGACAAAAATAGGAAAATGTGCAAGTTTGCATAGTCAAATACAACTACTAATAATAACAATTGTAATAAATTAACACAAAATAATAATAATAATAATAATAATAATAATAATGATAATAATAATAATAATAGAAATAATAATAAATTATTATTTATAATAATAGTAATTATTATTATTTATTAACTTATCACTATATAAGTAATATCAATACCAATATTAGATTTATTAAATAATAACGTATATTTTAAATAATAGTAAAAAAATACAATTCATAATAAATAAACAAATACATTACTTATCTGTGAGAGAATTCAATAGATGCCACATTGATTTTAGATGGAACTATAGAGTGAGCCAACTAAGCCGGCTGCATCGTTCTTTCCTCCCTTCCACCCCACTCATTTATATTTCCCTCCCTCCAAATCGGGACTCGAAATAAAACCTGAAAAATGGGATGCGCAGGCAGGCTCTATGTCCCCCTTCCCCCATCTCCTTCAGTCCACCCACCCCTAGGGGGGGTTCTGTCCACTCGCCACATCCAGACCCCTGTACAATAGCGGGCGTAGCGGGAAAAAGGTCACCACCACTGCCACCGCTGCCGCCGCGGCCGCTGCCACAATAGATAGCGAGTCAAGGATAGAGCTTCCCTCTGGAGGCCCGTTCTGCTGATGCACCAGCCTTGCGCCGTCAGCTTCCACCATCACCTGGCGCGCCATCCCTTTGTTTTTCCCCCTCGCCGCCGCCACCCGGGACAACAGGGAAGCTTAATTGCACGCGGGAAGCACTTTGCCGCCACGCCTGCCGTCAGCGAGCGACATGCCTCGCCCGAAATATCGGCGTCATCGTCAACGGGGCGTTTTTTTATTTATTTTAATCCGACCCTGGCGGTTCTCGACGTTAAAAACCACTTTGGAGGCAGAGGGGGATCGCTCAGTTACTCTTCCTGTGACAGCTCTGTCGTTGCTGTTGTTTTCATCGGAAAGTCCAAAAGGTTGATACTGACAGTCGATTGTCAGATGGAAAAAAATGCAAGCTACGAATTATGCGCGTGAAAAATGGACCAAAAAAAACCAAAACACAATCAACAATAATGACAAATGAAAGGCGGCCGTCGACTGACGAGCGTGGCGCAGACCGCGGTTTAATCACAGCCCTCTCTCCCGTACTTAAATCCGTCTCAATCAATAAGCACGGTTCAACATTTATGATTGGGAGGAGTCAGAGACAGAAATGTTATCTCCCCAATAGGCATATTAAAAGTATCCCCGGTCAGATTTATGACAGCAATTTTCAGCGGGCCTGCCTGTGTTATTAATTTAAATATAGTGTATATATAGAGCCACCGGGCATTTGCATAATGTTAGCTCCCGGCATTATGCTGACTGTAGTAAAGGCTCAATAGGTTCAGGTCTACACGCCTGAATGCTAATATACAGACACAGCAAAATCGTGCATACCAAACCATGACCGCCAAGATTTCTACAGTCAGATTAGTGTCACCGTAGCCACCTCGGTTCACTTAATACGAGTCACCCTCGCAGCCGTTTGGGTGTCCTATCATAAAGGACTGTGTCATCAGCGTGGCGTGCAATCGGAAAACGCTGCGCTGCAAAACCTGCAATTATGAATTCAATTAAGTGTGTCAAAGGAAAGTCATTGGTCATGCTTTGCTTTGATATTACCATTAGAAAATTGTCTCCCTCTTGACCGGCCCTTATTCTGGCAAAGAGTAAAGAGATCTTATCATCCAAAGCATCCGAAAATCTGACACACGTCGCTTAATAAGTCAAAGGGACAAAAGGTATTATTGCAAAAGATCAGAGAAAAGTATATCTGTGGAGTTGCGGCACCCGGAGATCAAATTTGTTGTACTTTGCCCCGGTCGAAGTTGACCTTTTCGAAGCGCTTCAAAGAATACGAGAATAAAAATTGTATGTGGCGCAAGCAACTGTCAATGGAGTAGAACCGAACTGGGTGCATTTCACATTTCCCAGAACTTTATAACACAACTTCACACGCAGCCGTAAGTGCTTTGGGAAGACAACAAGTGTTGCAACAAGTGTCTCCTACTCCTACCTCATCCACCTCCTACTCCTGCTCCTACCTAATCCACCTCCTACTTCTGTCATGATCTCCGCCTTCTTCTACTTTCCCCTCCCTCTCCTTACCTGTCCCATTAGCCCAACTCCATTCACCTGCGCACATTGCTGTTCCAGATCTGTAATCTAACCACTATATATGCCTCTCTCACCAGTCGCCCATTGCCAGATTGTCTTGGATGCTTGCACCAGACTCTCCAGCGTTCTCCAGACTGATTCCCTGCTACCGACTCTGCCTCGCTCCGACCACGTATCCTGCCTGCCCCCTGCCTGTCTTCCGTCCGCTCTACAAATGAAAGACATCACCAAATATCCCTGCCTGTCTTTGTGCTGCAATTGGGTCCTAACCACACCCGTTACAACTTCTACTCCTACCTAATCTACTTTCTACTTCTACCTTATCTACTTCTACTCCTACCTAATCTACTTTCAACTTCTACCTAATTTATTTCTACTTCTACCAAATTGACCTCCAACTCCTACCTAATCTACCTCCTACTCCTACCTAATCTACCTCCTACTCCTACCTAATCTACTTCTACTCCTACCTTATCTACCTCCTACTCCTACCTAATCTACTCCTACTCCTCCCTAAACTACCTCCTACTCCTACCTAATCTACCTCCTACTCCTCCCTAAACTACCTCCTACTCCTATTTTATCTACCTCCTACTCCTACCTAATCTACCTCCTACTCCTACCTAATCTACCTCCTAATCCTACCTAATCTACTTTCTACTCCTACCTAATCTACCTTCTTCTCCTACTCCTACCAAATCGACCTCCTACTTCTACCTAAACTACCTCCTACTCCTACCTAATCTACCTCCTACTCCTACTCATACCTAATCTACCCCTACTCCTACCAAAACTACCTCCTACTCCTCCCTAAACAACCTCCTACTCCTACTCCTACCTAATATACCCCCTACTCCTACCAAAACTACCTCCTACTCCTACTTCTCCCTAAACGACCTCCTACTCCTACTCCTACCTAATCTACCTCCTACTCCTACCTAAACTACCTCCTACTCCTACCTAAACTACCTCCTACTCCTACCTAATCTACCTCCTACTCCTCCCTAAACTACCTCCTACTCCTATCTTATCTACCTCCTACTCCTACCTAATCTACCTCCTAATCCTACCTAATCTACTTTCTACTCCTACCTAATCTACCTCCTAATCCCACCTAATCTACTTTCTACTCCTACCTAATCTACCTTCTTCTCCTACTCCTACCAAATCGACCTCCTACTTCTACCTAATCTACCTCCTACTCCTACCTAAACTACCTCCTACTCCTACCTAATCTACCTCCTACTCCTACCAAATCTACCTCCTACTCCTACTCATACCTAATCTACCCCCTACTCCTACCAAAACTACCTCCTACTCCTCCCTAAACAACCTCCTACTCCTACCTAATCTACCCCCTACTCCTACCAAAACTACCTCCTACTCCTACCTCTCCCTAAACGACCTCCTACTCCTACTCCTCCCTAAACTACCTCCTACTCCTACCTAAACTACCTCCTACTCCTACCTAATCTACCTCCTACTCCTACCTAAACTACTTCCTGCTCCTACCTAAACTACCTCATACTCCTACCTAATCTCTTCTACTCCTACCGAAACTACCTCCTACTCCTACCTAATCTTCCTTCTACTCCTACCTAAACTACCTCCTACTCCTACCTAATCTTCCTCCTACTCCTCCCTAAACTACCTCCTACTCCTACCTAAATTACCTCGTACTCCTACCTAAGCTACTTCCTACTCCTACTCCTACATAAACGACCTGTAAATACTCAGCAGGGGGTGTCATCCACAGTTGTAGAAAGAGGGAATGTACAGGTGCAATCTGCAAAAGGTTGTGCAACATGTACGATGGTGCAGTTGTTTGCTATATGCATTATACAGACACCATTGAAGAATCTTACATTTCTGTCACATGGGAACAACCAATCAGTTCTGTTTAGTCAAAGAACGCTCAACTGTGTCGATAAGAACATGATGACGACGCTCGACAGGCCGAAAGCTTCGCCTACCGAACGTAATAAACACCGAACGTAATAAACAGCAGAACAAGCGCTGGAGCAGGGATTTCTTTGTTTGGCACAAAACAAGTCTCCTGCCGCTCGGCTGGTTAAATCAAGCTGCGAACATGAAGGCCGGTGACAAAAGGTGAGCGCCGACAACGGTTTGATAACGCCAATCCCACGCCGTGTAGATAAATTTAATCACTGGCGTGCTTTGCACTGAAATACGACTGTGAGGAAAATTGATCATGAACGTAATCAAAACCATTGATTAGTAGGAGGAGCCGATGCATTTGTGTCCGTCATTTGATTCAAATGGCATTTTAAGAGCCTCTCGGCACAGAAGCGTCTCCCGCCTCGTCTGCTTCGTTGCCAAAACGCCTGGAAGTGGGCGGAGCTCGGTTAGATGGGTGTGACCAGTGGATCGACCACCACGCCCCTCGTGGAACTGATGGCGAGGGCCCTCACGTTGACGAGGAGCTGATGTCAACACTTGAAACGCTCGCCCTCTTCAGTCTCCGCCACAAGGCGACTCAAGAACCCCGCGGCGTGTTGTGGCATAATAAACCTGGGTAACTCTGATTTTACTTTTCATGTTTTTTGTGGTTTCCTTCGATAAATTATAATGTTAATAAAAAGCGGCTCTGTATGTTATTTATGGTTGTTGTTTGTGTGCCACTATCGACTTCTTCACCATAGATACTGTGTTTTACTAATTTAGAAGAACCTTAACTGTCACATGACACTACAACATATGCAAACACAAAGCGTCTGGATGGTGGCCAGTGAAATGTGGCCTCTGCATTTGACCCATCCTGTTTTTGGTGGGGGTCCTTACTGATGTTAGATGGAGGAAACCCCATGTGAGCACAGGGAGAACAAGCAAACTCCACACAGAAAGGCCCCTAATTGGGAGATAACCCACCAGAGCACGGTGCCAACAGCGCCCCAGGCGGGAATTGAAGCCAGGGCCTTCTTGCTGTGAGGCAACAGTGCAATGCACTGCTGCCAGCGTGCCACATAATGCCATTTCTGCAATTTCCGACTGGGGATGAGTGAATCATGTTAAGATTTTAAAAGGTTTGCTTTTTATATTTAGATGATAGGCATATGATTCTATGAGATTCTTTCGATAAATTATATTGCTGTGCAATAGCCAACATGGGAAATGATTCCCATTTCACTCTGATATCATTCTCCAGTAGCAGTAAAAAAAAATGCTAGAAACTGAGCTGAACTGCGAAACAAGTAAGAAATGCTGAGGAGATCATAGACGGTTTTGGTATACAACATAAACCATCCAATATTGATCTGGGCAGCGGAGATTAACACCGGGAGCCTTCCAAATATGATCCTATTGTCTGTGAATTAAGCCCATTAGAGCTAATTGAAGGGAGAGCCACGCAGCCTGGACGCATCTCAGAAGGGATTAATAACCAGACTGCAGCAAAACTGTTCATGGAAACACCCTCAGTCTCTCACCCGTGATCACAGCCGAGCCCAGCTGCTCTCTTTGGGACTCTGTCAGTTCGTTCATGTTGCTTTGAAAACTGACATAGCAAAGTTCTAATTGTCCCTTTTTTCAACCATTTGAGCCGCATATGTCATGTACATTTGGTTACTGCAAAATGAAACCCTGGTTATTTTTTCCTCCCGTACAAAGTGAATTGAACCTCAAGCACTTTTCCAGCACTTTCAATTGGAGACGAAAGGTTGGGCATGGAATTCTCTCTCGTAGACATTGAATTCTGTCAAAATTCTGTTTCTCCTGCCTCCTCGAGTTTGTTGCCCGAAAGTGGGCCAGACCACTTGTCAATTGAACTGATGTAAAAAAACATGTAATTATGTAAAGTTCTATCTACCTACCTACCTACCTACCTACCTATCTATCTATCTATCTATCTATCTATCTATCTATCTATCTATCTATCTATCTATCTATCTATCTATCTATTTCCATTACGCTCTCCAAACATCAGATCTCCAATTATTTAAAAGGTCAAAAGTTAATACATTCATCCTCCAAAAACAAATGTATTTTTTTTATTCGTTCCACAGCAGCCACTGGGCCTTAAATGAAACAACAAGGCAAAACAGGTGCTCCAATGTGCAGAGTAAGCTGAAGAACAAACCATAAAACACGACAACCGTCTGTGGTGAGATAGCGGGCCAGGCAGTTTGTCAGAGCCCACCTTGAGGCTTTGAGTCGCTGCCACTTCTTTCTGTTTCAAGGACGTTATTGCTCAGCGCTTCCTCCTGTTTTAGACAGGGACCGCCAGCCGGGGAACCACAGGCCCCCGGGTCCCGCCGTCGCACGGTGGGCAACACTCGTTTTTCACACCCACAGTTTTGGACCCAATGAGTGGAAACAAAGTTTTCCAGTGTGTGCGGGTGTAAGGATTGACAAAAGGAATCTGAAGAACAGAGACATTCTGGACTTCCAGGACTGCAGTTGTCCAACCAGGATACCAAGGTCGCCCGGAGGGCTGTAAAAGCGCCACGAGGGGATGCGTTAGCTTGAGATTCTTGTAAAACCAAGTTAAAATAAGATTAGATCCCTCCACACACCTATGCAGGGAGACAGGTGTGTTGAAGTGTGTGTGGGCATAACATTCCATGTCAGGTTTTGCCGGATAACCACCTGATATCAAATTTGGCACATCATACATCATCAAAGGCCACGGCGGGAAATACCACCTGGCTGAGGCAGGGCAGGCGTTTTCCTGCTGTGGGTCCTCTGGCCATGTGACGTTCTCTACTCTGTTGGTGCGAGTCTACAACAAGTAAGTGCCTGAGATGTCAACCTGTGTTTCGATCGTGCTATGCTGATGTATTTGTACCTACAAATCCAGAGTAGGGAGTATTTTATTGGTTTGATTTTGTTGCAGGTTTTACGCTTTTCCCCGGGACGTTTTTTAGTACGTATTTTATTACTTTCTATGTGTTTGGAGTGAACACATAGTGTGAGTGAGTGAGTGAGTGAGTGAGTGAGTGAGTGAGTGTTTGGAGTGCATGTGCTGTCATTCCAGACAACTGTAATCAATCCACTCTACTCTTGCTGTCTGACTGCATTCATTTTTAATTCGCACTTAAATTCAAAGATTTACATGCTGCAGTTGAATTGATGCATTTATTGACTTATTTCACAGGTGCTATTTTACTACCTTTTCACCCATTTACTTTTTTGGATTATCACCTTGAAAATTGGGTGGCCCCGCATTACAGAGTCTCATGTCTCATGTGGCGTAGGGAGGAAGAAGCAGCTTCAGAAACACAGAGGTCATTGGTAACACACACAGACCGGCATGCGGCGTCCTGCTTTCTCGTCCACCAGCCGCGGCCTGTCAGCCATGATAAACTAGAAAGAGGCAACTAGTGTTTGTTCAATAAAAAAACATGATGTAGCACTTCTGACAGCCTTGGCGAACGTCCTGATAAATGACACGGCTTGACTCCCCGCCAAGGCCCCGCTTCGGCCACTAGAGGCCGATGGACCTTTTTGTTGCGGTTTTAATCACGAGCCAAGGATGGTCTAGCTCACGGGTGCCCAATACATCGATCACGATCGACCGATAGATCAAAAATTGAGTGGGGGTATATTCAAAAAAATATATATTATTTTAACCGAACATGTTGAACGAGCTTAATTTAGAGCTGCAAGGAAAAGACAAAACCGTGATCAACATGATCAGTTCAGTCAATGCTTTCAAACGAAAAATGCAACTTCTGTCCTCAAAGCTGCAGCGCCATGATTTGGGGAACTTTCAAAACCTGGCATGGGAGCTGGAGACCCCAGGGAAGGGGTGTGCGCAACTTGACAGCGCGCGCTGCACAGAGCAGATTGAAAACTGTCAGACTTTGGTTTCGGTTTCAAGACTCTGCTTTCCTCGGGCACATAGCTATATGTATGTGCTACCAATTTAGGTAAGATGTTGAGGTTGATTCACTCGCATCCACAATTGCGACACCGTTTCACCTACTTATTTATGCAAGTTAGCCTTTTCCCACATGAAGATCATTAAGTCTAAATAGCGTTCCACCATGACTGATGATCATTTGGAAGCCTGCTTGAGGCTGGCTACAAGCTGCTACTGTCCGGACTATGCAACCCTGGCCGACTCCATTCAGTGCAAGTCATCAGAGTAAGGTAGTGACCATAAAATAATTTAATTGTATTGTGCTGTAAAGGCTCATGCAGTGATGCAAGGTACGCCGACATATATTGTATATATAAAGTACACTAGGTATATATAGAAATAAATATGTTTAGCATTTTAAATGCAGGTAGATCATTTTGACCTGGTCATTTTAAAAGTAGCTCGCAAAAAGTGTGGGCACCCCTGGTCTAGCTTATCACAAAGCTCATCCACTATCAGTAGGGGAAGAAATCGCATTTAGACTAAAGTATTATAATATTCTTCGATTAAATCCTTTCAGATTTGTCAAGACTTGCAAACGATTTGTTTGTGTCGAACAAATCTTTTAAATGACTCAGAAGTGAAGCAAAAGAGCCGTTCCCTCACAAATGCTTCGCAACCGCAGCCAGGCATTCACCGAGACCTGACTATTGGTGAAGAACAAAAGCTGTAGTGTACCCAGCAAGCTCAGTGAGCGGCGAGAGACAGATTGAATCTCCTATTTAGAATAATTACAGAGAATTAAATTAATGTGGAACAAAAAGGCATTTGACAACATTTATATTGAATGTGATTGATTTACACTTTGCATTCCGTCGTAATTAATATTTTACAGAAAGCCTTCTGACTCTTGTTAAACCAACTGAGTAAACTTGACGAACAGCTGGAAAACTGAACAAATCTTCTTACGAGTCACTCGGGAAGAGCCAAATCTCCAAAAAAGAGCTGAACTTTTCATTCCTAGGGGGAAACCGAAGGAAATTTCAAACCCTAAAGCTCAGACAAACATCCATTTTTGCGAGAAGGTGGGCATTCCTGCACAAATTGTAACCTCTCCACTGTCCAGGAAAAAACAATCCATATTGATAAATGGGAGTTTTCGGGCCTGAAGTTGATTCCAGACACAAGCGGGATGAGGATCACCCAGACTTTGTATGCCTGCCCAAATGATGGGAATGAACCAAGAGAGAAAAGACGTTTGTCTTGAAGTGTAGTGGCTCCCCAATGCACAGTTTGGTTAATCACACGGTGTCAATATCTAATTATTTATAACATTAGATTGGAGTTGACTGAGGCAAACCCATTTTTTGCATCTCTACCAATTTCATTGCGTTCCAAATGCTTCTATCCACAGCCATTTGAACCTGAAATCCAATCAAAACAAACAAATATTTTGTTTCAGCAATCGATATACCCCTGAAAATGTGCATTAACAACAGAAATGTCATATATTTACTTACGAATGACAAGGGTTGAGTCCATGAGCCACAGACTGATTGGTCTGATGGATCCGTTTGAGGTTATTTCCTCACTATACCAAATACATATCCGCTCAACATGCAGACTTATGTCAATTTCCAACCACTAAGGCTCTCATAAGGTATTATTTAAGGTAACGGACATTTTATGTCTTTCTTTTGTGTAGAATGACCCTGAAAATCCTTAAAACCCTATCAATATGACCAACTACTTTTCATGCGCTGACTATTTCAAGTTTGAAACCTCACCCAAGCAACAAATGAGTTCATCATATGCAATATTTTCATCCTTTGAAAAGCCGAGGAGAGGAAGGGCCGGTGGGACTGCTCCGCCGCAGGGTTTCTTTAATTACATAGAATTCCAGTAAATGATGTTCGGCAAAATTGGCTGCGTTCACTCGAGTTCCTTGTGCATACATTCATTCGGCGGAAACGTCAAATAACCATGTAATAATAATGGAATCTTGACACTTATTTTAGTTTGGTAATCCCACATTTTTTTGCATCCAAATGAAATCGACTATCTTTATTCGGGACATCTTTACAAACAAAATGTCCAACCAACCAGACCTAGGAATCCTAAAAAAGCAGATATCTCTCCACAAGTTAATTCTAAACAGAAAGGAAATAGAGGGTACTATAAAAGGACTCCCACAGGATGGAGTGCAGCCTGGTTAATAGGATTCTCACTAGCACCAAATTACAGTTATCAATTTGTGACGCGTGGCAGTAATAGATCTGCTTTTAAACTCCCTGCCGTGATAAAACCCGAGTGGGGTCGAAGATAATCAGACCCTCCATCAAATCTCTGTTTGGAATCGAGCTCCTTGAGGACCTGGATGTGTTGATTGGGGGTTGGAGAACAAGACTCTCAAAATACAACTGAGAGATCAGATTATGAGTTATTGATATTCACGTATGTGTATTATTATTATTATTATTATTATTATTATTATTATTATTATTATTATTATTATTATTATTATTATTATATTGTGGTATATTTTAAAGTATTTGGTTCCAAATACTAATGCCAAGAATGGCAAGAATCTTACTGCGACTCTCAACAAACAAACAAACAGACAGAAAATTGGTCATGAATAGATAAATAAATTAATAAACAAACAAGTAAATAAGTACATAGGAAAAAATGTAGATTTTCAAAGAAATAGATACAGAAATATATGCATAAATAAATGCATTAATGAAAATAATTAACTAATGAATAAATAAACAAGCAAATAGATTGATGCATAAATAAATAGATACTACTACTACTACTGCTACTACTACTACTGCTACTACTACTACTAGTACAAATAATAATAATAAAAATACATTTTCAGTTAATTACGTTTCTATGAAAAACATTGTGGTATTTCTGTGAGAAATTACTATTGCACAGCCTCTGTTTTTCCGACATACATTTCAATAGTTTCCAGGTGGATGCGGTTACAACTTATTGAAGGATTGCTTTTTTTATTGTTTTCATTAATCGGGCAAAGTAATGTGGACCACGGATTTAAAATATAAATCAAACAGATCTACTGACATCTACCAAGTAAGAAGCTATATAACTATAAACGTGTATCAACACTACAGAGTGACCCAGGCCACGCCGCACACTGGACACGGTCCAACTGGACATTTTAGAGCGACACGTGTGACGTGTCAGTTTACCAAGAGTAACTGAATATTTTGGGTCAAAGCTGCTTGGTCTTTAACTAATATCTGCTCTGTATGTGGATCAATTCGGATGAAATTTAAACCACGAAATCCTTGTGACATAGGTTTAAACGACACCTCAATCATGTACGTAGCTTCTGCCGAAGTACATCTTCCAGTTCTAAATTTGGTTGTTTTTTCGCTAATATCTACTCGGTATGTGGATCGATTTGGATGAAACTTCAACCACCAGGTGTTTGTGACAACCAACTTCCGCATAAAACACGAGCACCGTTCAAACAAGATGTCAACCGTGTTTGTGTGTTATGCGGAAGTTGGTGTTCCAGATCATTTTAGGCTTCAAAATTCCAAGAATTTTCGCCCCAACGGGCTGGACCCCTAATAATAATAATAATAATAATAATAATAATAATAATAATAATAATAATAAATAGAAAAGGTAAAAGATAAAAGCGTTTCACTTTACTTTACCCTGTGAAAAGTTATTGAAATACTGAAATAATTTGTTTTAGCGTGATACCAAAAATGAGTCGAGATACATTTGCGGTCTTCCACCTGATGATCCATCCATCATCTACAGCAGGTGCAAACAACTCATTTTCAGTTTTTCCTTTAAACGACGTAGACTTTTGGGGTTCCATTTTTTTTATTTCATTTGTATATTTTACACCTTACCCCTCAGGGCTTCTGTACAACTTGTCTCCATATAAAGATGGACATAATTAACGTGCATTTTAGACAAGCTCTGAGTTTATTATTCCCATAATGTGGAAATAGAGACGTGTCAATCCTTGCAGCAACATTTTGCTCTGTGAGAGCAAATATATGGAAATGTGCAAGGAAGACTAAGCGTCCTGTCACCGCAGAGACGGAAGTGACGCGATCATCTGTATTTTCTGACGCTGCGCCCACATCATTTCGGGTTGAAGAACAATTCCAGCGGCAAAGACGTTTATCTCAAACGCATCACTTTTGCGAGTGATGAAGCCATTACGAATAAAAGACGAGTCACTTCTCAGGAGCGGGCGCATCATCCCCTCTCTCTGCCTCTCTTTCTATTGTGTGTATGTATATGTATGTGACAAATAAAAAATCTTGAATCTTGAATCTTGAATCTATTAAAATACCCTTTATCGAGGCCATTTTGATGGTTTTGGTTTTCAGGAGCCTTACGATGTGCGAATGAAACAGATGCATTTTTTTCGGCGTCGATGCTGATTCCACAGAGTAGAGCAGAGCGGCACGGCGTCTAAGCTCCTAATTGCAAGCGGGGTAGACGTCATCCTGATTTGCACATTCAAATTGTTTTTAAGCGACTACAAAGTTCAATCAGGGTTTGTGAATCGGCGCTCTTGGCTTATTCCTCTGTGGTCCGGGCTTATGCCTTAATGTGTTTAGTAGAGCTACAGGTAAGGGTGAATTCGGTGATTCCCCAGAGTACATTCAGTCTCACGCTGGGGAGGTGGCGGTGGCTTTTCTCCAGCAAACTAAAACTGTTCTCGGAGCACGGTGGTGGCAATAATAAAAATAATACCGGCAATTTCATTCTACCGCGGCCTTGTCCTTATTTCTGTGCTGAGGGAGCGTAATGGAAAACTTAAAAGGTCCCTATAGGGCTCCATACGCGTCGAACAAAGTGATTTAAAATTCTGCAAGTTATGACGCTTCATTTCTAAAACTTTGAGATTTGTTGCCGCCGTATTGGAACCGCTGAGACGCCCGTTCTATTAAACGACGTAAACCAAAGATGTCGTCGTCTTTTTTTTTCTCTCAAAGTGGGATCGTGTGGAATTGCGCCTCTTACTGAATGCAAATGAGCCCGAGAAACATTTACATTTGGCAGCATTGGTCCTCCGGAGCAGGTTTCACCTCCCTGCAGCGTGCCAGCGCGAGGCGTCTTTTTAAGGCTGCGAGGGGGGAGTTCCAAAAGAACTCAGGGTCCTGAGAGGAGCGGTCATGATGCGGCGACACTTTTCGACGTGGTATTGAAAGGAGGGAGTATCAGCGGAACGGTCTGAATGCGGCGAGGTGACAGGTGTCACAAAGACAGAGCTTCAGTGCTGTTTTACAACAAATATGTTATTCCGAGTCGACCTCATCAGTGATACCGGACAATAATTGGCAAATTGCTACCGTCAAAGAAGGCATTCAGCCCATGAGCGTTTGTCAACGTTTGTGAGAACTGAAATAGAAGTGGTTTGGGGATCTAAGCGCAATAGTTCATGGATGGAATGCATGCAGTGTTTTCCAAACACATCCTTGTCATACTCACGTACTCACTTAATTACTGACTTATTGTAACACAGCTCTGTGGAATACTCATTTGTGTCAATAGCGGCAATCGATGATCATTTATTTGTGAATAATGACCACTGTCATTCGAAGAGATGAATGGGGATATGTCAATTCTACAATAATAACAGTAAGTAGAAAAGTCAGATGTAGCGCAATGGTTTTTCCTCGGGCAAATAGTTTGCTTTGTTGAAGTGGACTATTTCTCCTGGTCCAAGCAAAGAAGTGGAAGCTTCACAGTCACCGCGCGCCGCCACACAAGGCAAATTTGTTAGAAAATCCTCTCAAGTCAATATTTTGTCTCAGTGTATTAATTTATTTGGGAAGTATGTAATAAGCATGATAATGTACAGCCAGTGGGTCATTATCGCTCAAAGTGATCCCTGTCCGGGGTTATTTTACGATGATGACCAGCTCGCTGTACGTCATCAATGACTTGTAGCTTTCATGTGGATTAAAAAAAAAATCGTACGCAGGATCTCCGCACAAAGCACCCTGCAGAGTTCCCACAATGTAGAATACCTCCTCCCGCCAACCTGCTTTTTGACATTTCCACTGTGACGTTCGCCATCCTTTCTCCCCTGCACAATGAGGAAGTCCTTCCTCCTCCGGGGCATCTGGGAAAGAGCGTTTTTAATAACAACATCCAAAGTTAATTACTTTCACACAAGCCCCCGTGCATCATGTCTCCACTCCCGTCAATATACTTAATGCACTTAATTAACCGGTGTCAGCCGCCGTAGAAGAGATATCACAATGCGCACGCCGGCCGGGACCTGAACTTGTCAGCTGATTAAATCTTATTGTTTTTTGCCTCGCGCTACATAAAATATAAAAGTAAAGAATCTGTCAAACGCCGCCTCGGTGATTGGCATTTCCTGGTATTTTATTCATTAAGTTTATATGAGCTTGATATTTTCTTAGGTGCTCATGGATTTGTTGGGGAAGTTTAATTCACCTGTCTGCAATGCCAGGAGATTTTTATTTTTTTTTTGTTCGGTGAATGCATTTAATGATGGATCTTATTCTTTATTGTTTCAAAATTTTCAGATCTGACCTTTTACTCCCTCGAGAAATGTAAGTGGTTCTTCCCAATAGACCCGATTGTTAAGTCCTTGAGATTGCATGTGCAGGGAAATTGTAACATTATCATCCACTATTGTTTACCCAAAGCAAATAGCATCTTAGATCTGTGGGCTAGGACAAGGAGAGAGAGAGGGAGAGAGAGAGGTAGAGAGAGAGAGAGAGAGAGAGATTTTTCAAATGTACATCACACACCCCCAGTATCTCAAGGGCTCCAGTTTTCTCCAGCTACACGCTATCCCTCACTTACAACTCCAACATGCCACAAAGACAATAAAACAAACTTTCTTTGCCGTAAATTTTCATGGTCTTTCACTACCAAGTCCCCGATACCTTCCTTTATCTGGTGTGATGAAAGTGACATGAAATCGATGCGATGACAGTTTCCGAGGTTTTCATCGTGGGATATTAAACATTTCCCACCCGTCGCCTTTCACTTCGCAACCTCTCTGCAATAAAACTTTCTGCTTCCGCCTCGTTATTTGTAAAAACTAAAATCACAATACTACTACAATACACACTACTATCACAATCTTTTCACCTGCACCTCAGGAGAGGTTAGGGTTTTGGTGTCTTGCTCGAGGACACCTAAACGCTTCCAGGAGGAGCCGGGGATCGAACCAGGAATCACCTCATTACCAAATGATAACCGGCACGACATTAAACTCGGAATTCCGGGTTTAAAATCGAAATCTAGAGAATAAAGAAGAAATTTCGAGAATAGATTCAACGCTTCAGTTTCCACCACCAACTGTCTCCCCGCCCTTCCCGGACGACCCCCTCCACGCTCTCGCCCAGGTCCGACGGCACCCGCACTCTGTTGGCGAGTGACCCATCATCGCTGTATTCTTGCAATGTATTTTCACTTTAATTCCGACTTTATTGTCAAAATATGTCATTTTTACCATTAAGTCAGAATTCCGAGTTTATTCTCGAAACACAGGGATATTTTTTTTCATTTTTTTTGCGTGACCCTAATACATTCCGTAGAAAACAGAGCATAGTGCTGTGCTGTGATAGATTAGGTTGTTTGTGTATTTTAGCAAATCGTGGAAGTATTTTTCTCCTAATATACAGTATATTACCAGGATAATAACAAGCGCATCAGTACAATCAAAACCGTTCATTATTAATTTAATCATCACCCTTTCACTTTCTATTGTACCACACACTGGGTGTTAATTTTCATTTTTGAATGACTTTATGGACTACGACTGACTGCTAGGTGAGATGAAAGCTACTATTTGTGCATGAAGTGACACTTAGTCCTGCAAAAATATTTTGCAGCTCGGTGCTTCAAAGCCGGCTAAAAGAGATGATATGCACTCGTCATGTTTGAGGCGCTATGAGAGGCAGATTAGCGCGAACGTCAGATCTTGCAACCAGATCGCAGTGATATGGACCCTGCAAGTCAGTGCTTGTATCCAAATAAGATTGTACACGCAATGTATGTTTAGATTTTGTTGTGCATATATTAATGCAAATTGCACAACTTTCTACTTCAGAACGGGAATTGTCGAAACAGAGGTCTTTTGTTTATTTTAAATTTTATAGGTTTATTGTACATTGCAACATTTAATTTTTAGGTTTATATCATTTTTCACAATGAACAATGATATCTTCTTCTTCTTCTTCTTCTTCTTCTTCTTCTTCTTCTTCTTCTTCTTCTTTGGGCTGCTCCCTTTAGGGGTCACCACACTGATCATCTGCCTCCAATACCTAATGATCTGCGCATCCTCCTCCCTTACACCAACCGCCTGCATGTCCTCCCTCACCACATCCATAAACCTCCATCAGTATCATTAGGTTTATTGTAGGATTGCCAAATTGATATTGCTTATAGTTTTTCTCTAGGTTTATTTTCTGGTTTATTCTTAATTGTCAAGTGAATTTTAAATGTCCTCATTCTTCTATTTGATATATCTATCTCTTTATCTATCTATCTATCTATCTATCTATCTATCTATCTATCTATCTATCTATCTATCTATCTATCTATCTATCTATCTATCTATCTATCTATCTATCTATACATCTATCTATCTATCTTATTCTTGATTAAAATAAATTTTGTATTTGTTTATTTTATGCATTTATTCTGTCTCAAAGGCATACATTTGCATGAATTGTATTTTATCTACCTATTTATCTCTCTATCTGTGTGCCTGAACATGAGAACAATTCATACCGGGTATTCTTTTTTCACACAACTCAAATTATGATTCAAACAAAAATATGGACCAAAAATAATAAACAGCTGCACTGAGCTGTTCAGGGCAGCGCGGTCGACCCCGAACCACGTAGTCGTAGCGATCCCGGCGTGGCGCTAACGCCAACCTGCACTCGCTGCAGCCTTTGAAGATAACCTCCTGACTGAGCATGGCGCTGACATACAAGGGGCCCTAGAATAAAGATCATATCTTTTAATTAAGCATTCACTTAGTCAGGACAAAAAAAAAAGTAAGAAAAAAGAAAAATCACCTCGCTCTCTTTCTGGGGGCCCCTATGTAGAATTTTATGTCTGCGGGAATTTTATAGTTGGCCAGACCTGCGTTATTTACATTTGCGCTGGCAGATGTAGAGCTGCAGAGTTATTGCACAGGGTGCCATAATGTTACCAAGGACTCAGTGAAAAGCCGCGTAAAAGCAACTCCATTGACTTTTACAAGACGTGGTAAACATTTTCTTTTTTTTTCTTCTGTTCCACAGTCGTTGACAAGCTGTCGGAGTCACAGAGCTTAAGCCGACAGACAGTTTTGTGTTTTGCATTCTTCTCCAAACTATCGTACCTATTGTGTATTATCCGGTGGCTTGGAATATATAAACCACTTATTCTTTTTTGTTATGTTTGTATTGTTTTGATGTTGCTTTGCCAGTAAACATGTGGGAAACTTTAGCGTCCAGGAATTTTGTATTTTACACTATTTGTTTAATGTACTGAAGGGTTGTTGTCATAACTCACAAGTTAAAGCCAGAAGTTATGTTCACACTACAAAGATGTTGTGCAGCAATCACTGCAAAGTGATCATGTCTATGTTCCCTCAACTCAAAGGTCCTATGTTACCGCAGCACAAATTTAGGCCCTATGTTTCCTCAAGCCTGTCACCGCCACCCTATGTTCCTTTAACCAGATGTTCCCTCAATCATACGTTCCCTTAACTAATGTTTCCTCAGCCCGATATTCCCCCAACCCAAATGTAGGTTGTTTGTTGCCTAAATTCAATGTTTCCTCAGCCCTATGTTCCCCCCAAGCCTATGTTCCCGCAACCCTATGCTTCCTCAGCCCTATATTCCCTCAACGCACATTTAGGTTGTATGTTGCCGAAATTCAATGTCACCTCAGCCCTATGTTCCCTCAACACAAGGTTCCCTCAATGGTATGTTCCCACAACACAAATTTAGTTAATATATTGGCTAAATGAGATGTTCCCTCAGTCCTATTGTAGGAATAGCTAAGGCTATGTTCCTGCAGCCCTATGTTCTGTCACCACAAAGTATAGTATGTCCGGTGTCCTGCTCTCGCTTGTGACAATCTCAACACAAATGTAAGCCCTATGTTTCCTCAAAATTTGGTTAAGAGTACATAGGGCTGACTGAACTGGACATGAACTTGACGTTCTTAATTATTTTTTTCTTAATTTGAACATTAGTTTGATTAAGCTGTAGAGAAGTCAAATATTCAACAAGCCTATATTTCCGGGAAAATAATTCAAATTTATAATGTGATGGCTTTCAAAACTGTAATACCATTTGAAAACGAGTATCCAATTGCTTAGCTTTCAACTACAGAGGAAAACATACTGTATATCATAGACATTGCAACGGAGCAATTGGCTCTAGGCTGATATATGGAACAGAAGTTATTATTATATTCTGGTTCATCCTTAAAGAAAAACCGCCAGTGCCACCAAGTTTGTTCCACGCTCTCAAGTATTTTATCTGCAACTTGTGACCCACCTAGATTACAGTTATCCAGCTGTGATTTGTGAAATCCATCATTCAACATAATATTGCTTTTTGGTGCTCACAGGAAGCAGCAGGGTTTAAACTTCTTAATATCCAGCAGGCATATGTGGCTGTGACTTTCAAAACCTACAGTATTAAAGTCACAGCGTGCGGCCAGAGTTGCAATAATCTGCAGAAACTGATCGCTGTGGATTGTATTTTGTTCTCAAATCGGTTCTCAGCATTGACTTACATCTTGGCACCTTTATCAGCTGTGCACAACCGCAGGATTTGTGAATAAAGGGATATTTCATTGCTATCTTCCTTTCCTGAGTCCTGCGCTCTATGTACAACCGCTACGGCGTCATGCAATTATGGATTCTGCTCGCTGTATGAGCCATCATGTTTCAAATGGCATCACATAGGATTGGGACTGTAGTATTTGAGGCTATTAACAGCTCTGCCTATCAAGTAATAATGTCTTGTACTTTTTTTTTGTATAAAAACATCTCTATGTGCTGAAAAAAAAAAACCCCAAATACATCCGATTGGTTTAAAGTAACAAGGCCTCTTTCTAAGAGACATTAAAATTGACACGTTATATTTCAACTACTGAAGTGGTCCCAGTCACATGCCAGCAGGCCCCTCTCTTTGTACTGTACTGTACTTGTGTCCAAATTTAAACAAAGATGTCCCTCCATTCTTTGACAATAAGTCTGGCTACCAAGCTGTTGGGGTAGCTAAGTAGGTATGTAAGGGTAGGTAGGTAAGTATATAGGTAGGTAGATATGTAGGTAGGTGGGTTGGCAAGTATAATGGTAGGTAGATATGTAGGTAGGTGGGTTGGTAAGTATAATGGTAGGTAGATATGTAGGTAGGTGGGTTGGTAAGTATAATGGTAGGTAGATATGTAGGTAGGTGGGTTGGTAAGTATAATGGTAGGTAGATATGTAGGTAGGTGGGTTGGTAAGTATAATGGTAGGTAGATATGTAGGTAGGTGGGCGATAGGTACGTAATAGGTAGGCAGGTTGGTAGGTAGGTAAGTTAGGAGGTAGGCAGATAGAAAAAGATAGAAAACCTTTCTCAATAAGTGTGCTGATAATTCAACTGGATCCCTCCATGCGCATCATGCATCACGATGCATAGAGATTTTTCCAAACCTTTCACGTAAAAAGGAACTTAAATAGGTTTGCTAAAGATTTTAATTTGGGTCAACTGTGACCAGGTTTATAAAATGCACCTTGTTTATTTCTAAAGATAGAACCAAATGGGCAGATATAGCAGAAAGAGTGCGGAGGCTGTGAGAAGTTGCATACTAACTCATTGGCATTCTGCACTTGCTCGCTCCATGTCTTGGGGGAGCCCTGAAATTTGGTTATCCTCTCTTTCAGAATCGGCTTATTTTGCAGAGCCGCCAAGAAGCCATATTCCAGGCGCCAAAACATCCCTGAAGTCAGGGGGTTGTTCTGAAGATTCAAACAGTGGACTCGATTCTTGAAAGTGCCATAAAAAGCCTCAGAGATCCATACTGAAAGTGACAGCGGGGAGCGGGCGGCGAGCGCGCGGCGACGGGACGCACCTTGGCTTCCGGTTGCGACTGTAATGCCATTCTTGCCCTCCCCTATTATTTAGATTGAACAGATAAAATCGGGCCCCGAGGTGGCTTTGGCTTTTCATCTCATCACTTCAAGGTTAGATGCGGACAGGAAATTGGTCACTAAAAATGGCAGTGCCACCCGGCTGAGCTTGAGAGAAATCGGCTTGAGTAATAACCTGAGCGGTGAGACCTTTTGTCAGCCGCTGACAATGCCGACGATCACGGATATTGGTTGTTTCGAGAAGCTAACATATGAGTCAGGGGGGTGTAAACGAGGAGAATCAGAAATGGTCCAGAAATTGCCACATTAAACAAAATGCGACCTCTCTTGCAGCCAAAGAATGTCCTTCATGGGCTAAACATTGATTCAGTTGAAAAACAATTTGAATGCAAGAAGCGTTAAGTGTGTGTGTGTGTGTGTGGGGGGGGCGAAGAAAGAATGAGAAAGCTAAAGAGAAAACGCGACAGAGGGAGCGGGAAAATAAATGTGGAGATTTGTGTGTGTAAGGGGAGGGAGCGGGGTTGAAAAGGCCCGAGCATCTCTAGCCTCTCTAGCTCGCGGCCAGGATTGATCTTTGTTTTTTTGGTGGAAAACCCTGGTACGTGATCGAGGAGGACAGATTTTTGTTTTACTTTTTTAATGCGACCTGTAGGCCACAGCAAAGCTTGAAATGAGGCCGCTTGGTGTGGAAACATGCAACCAAATGGAGAGGTTGAAAAATGACTCTCTCTCTTTGGATTAGAAGGTCCGGCGTTTCCCAGACGGAGAACGGGTCTCGGCGGCGGGCATACTTAAAGAGCAAAAGATAAAGTTTGCGTGTTGAGGGGAGGACTGGAAACGACCTTCCACTGTGAGGCTCTGACTGCACTTAGATGCATTTTTTTTTTTTTAAGTAGTATTTTCCCTGCGTTTTGGCCTCCCGCCACCACAGAGTAGCTCACTGTAAACAAAGCTTTAGGATTTTTCAAAACTCTGCGGGTCATTACAAAATCTGGAAAGGTATTAAACTGACTTATCAAAATTAAGTCCTGAAATTGCATGATAAAGTCTAAAATACAAATTACTTAGGTATTCAATTATTTGCTTTTCGTTGGCGGAGAAATTTGCATTCAGTCCTGTGAACTCATCAAATGAGCATGCGCTGACATGATATGTAGCCTATTTCTTTCCTTCAGAGTTTGCAGCATATTTTGAGTCGACGATGTTGGATTTGATTTAGGGGGCGAGGGTGTATTACTGACCGGATTACCAGGCGCCCGGAAGAGCTTTATGATTTGAAAGCGCTAAAAAGGAGAAAACTTTCACTCGCAACTCGAGCGAAAAAGTGATTCTAATAAAAACACAGATCTTTTAGGTTAATTGGAAATACAGTAGATTTTCTGGTGAAGCTACGATGTTGTCACAGGGAAGGATATGGTAACGGAACTCAGTCGCTAATGTAGTCTAGCTTCGACTCAAACATGGAAAAAATGTTAATTTTCCAATAAATGGCTGGAGGAGAAGGAGTTTGAACTCTGGTTGCGTCCCGTCGTGGGAAACGACCACGAAGCATGATATGTTCTTTGTAAAATATACTTTCAAGATGCACACCATGGGCATCAATACTGTCAAATATACCACATTCAATTTCGGTGACCTTATATGATCGTCACTAGATTGAATATTCTTATGTATGTTTTCAATATTATTGTGGTCGTAAATCTTAAAAGTGGCATTAAAAAGGTCTTAACACGTCTTATATTGAATCTGTTGATATCTGCAGATACCTTGACTCCGTTTTCCGTGTATTCATCTGGAGGAAGTAAAATGGAGCTTCTTGAAATCGCTGACATTGCTGACCTCGCCAGTGGCGGATACAGAACGTGGCTAATGACTGGGCCTTGAAAAACTTGGATGGACCTGAGTTTTTTTTAACTTAGCTATGCATAAAAATCATATGGGGAGAGCGACTGGTGGTTGCAAGTGAATTTTAGTTTGTCTAGTACTCATGTAAGAATACCACAGGCATATCAATGAGCCAGTCAGATGAATGGCTATCTATACATAAAAGAGGAAATAACACGATAATTGCAAAACCAACACTGCATAACCCTCGTTACGAGAATAGCTACGAACAAAAATTGAACAATGAATATGTTACAATTCAGAACTTCTTCACGGAATCATAGCGTGCCATGACGGGCCAGAATAAAACAAAGCGGGCTTTGAGTTGAAAAGGTCGATTGTGTCATCATAATCTGGAGTGTCGATTAGTTCTCTTTCAGAAGACAAAAGCACCAATTTGATCAGGCGTCCAGTCAGCATGGATGATCTCAGGCGCGTCTGGATCTGGTTTGTTGTGAAGATAAGTCTCTCAACGCTGCAGGACATTAGAGCGTCATGATGGCCCTTAACAGTTCAAATTGGGAAAAATGTCCGCAGGGCAGCTATCCAGTACTTCCATTAGCGTGGGGAAGTTCTCCTGATCCATTTTCTGTCTCGTGTGCTAGGTGAGCACAGTCCGTTCAACATCAGCAATTTCAATCCCATACAAATCGCATGCACCCTGTAAAAGGTCTTTCGCGCTAAAAGTGGCAGATCCAGTTACGAGAGAGGGCGACGCTCTCATGATTCCATAAGTGTCCCCTTCAAACCGGCAGTAAAGCTCTGTTATCTGCCTGCTAGGACACAGTTCCACAAGGCGCTTAAATCATCATTACTCTTGACAGCTGAAGTTTTCCCCAACGTTGCGGTGACAACAGATTTGTGAAACTTTGAGGGCGGCTTGCGTTCACGAGAGCAACCACGTTCCAGTTAGCTATCTCATGCTTTTCCATATATTCTTCTGTCAATCTGAGCACTTTATCAAAGTCACCCTCTAAATAATCTGGTAAAGTTGCGTGCGCAGCTTTCAATGTTTCAATCAAAGATATACAGTTACACATAGTGCAGTCTGTTTACCCCTTTGCGGCAAAATCACTGTTCTCAAACAATTTGCTAAATGTAAGATAAGGATGAAAAAGAACATTTTCATTTGCATCAGCCGCAGCAGTCGCTCTACGTCTATTTTAGTTTGCCCACTAGTTTCGGCATATTCAGGTAGGGCCTCCAGTAATACATCTAGCAGCTGCAATATCTAATGCACCCACCCAGATTTTGAGCTCTATCGAGTATCCCACGAGCGTTCCAGCTCCATACGCTTTTGTATCTCCATTAAACCGAGCGTGCCTCTGAGCCCCAGTAACAAAGTTGTGTATTTGATTCACAATGTCAAAAAGGGTGCTGACGCGCCCGGACACTTTGGCAGCAGTACAAAGCATTAACTTAAGCCAGCGTAAACGGCAGTGTGCATAAACGCCTTTCAAAAAATGTTTCTTTCAGGAGAAGGTGAACCGCCCCCGCCGCCCGCCGCCATGAACGATGCTCCATCGAAACAGAGCCCGACAGAGAGTAGAATCCAACTCGAGTGGTTGAAGGACCCGCGGAACCTTCTGTGATATTCCCCGTGCAGACAAATATGTCGTTTCTACAAAGCCCGCCGCCCATTCTTTGATGACCACCCCTTTATCTTATGAAGCGATACTGCAGCCTCCAGCAGCTCATCCCAAATGTGGTGGCTCATCAAAGCTGCATTTCGTGGCAGTTCCTTCGGTCTATTTTCAATTTCCGGATCAGATTTTGACATTCATAATTTCGAGCTCCAAGAAATCACTTTTATAGAGAACGTCCTCCGTTTCTCTGTGCCCTCTGCGTGGAGTTTCCAGCTTGGCGCATAGTATAGCAGCGCCCAACACAACTTTAAGATGCTTTCCGGTTTCGCTCAGCAAATGATGGTGGGTGATGAGCAAAGCACCGTGCGGATGCTTCAACGTTGTCCTGCGACTTTGCGGTCCATGGCCGTCCCTGTGCGATGCCGGCGTTGCTAGTGCAGTAGCATGCGGTCTGCTCGACTCATGTTTGTCGCAGGCCCCTCCGAGACGTTTCCAATTTTTGTAGCCATCTCTCACAAAAGTAAACTCTGTGTGCATCTCTCTCGAAATGTCTACATGCGTCACAAAACACTGAGTCTCGTTCTCGACTATATTCACTCCATTTGAACTTCCTATACAGATTGCTGTTGAATGAGCGTGAGTTCCCCGCTACGACAGTGGCTGGGAATGTGACCAGCTTTGGTTGAGTGGCTGGTTCCTCCATTGGCTCTTCCGACGCTGGTGGTGGTCGGTGGAGCGCGGCCTGTGGCCACGGGGCCGCCTCTCCCTTCCCCGAGTCAAATCCCGAGCCAACAACCTGTCTAACCTGTCTGTGTCTGTGACTCCTCTTTATGTGTTTTTTTTTTTTTAATTGGCTGAAAGATAGCTGTTAAGCCAAAGTCATAGCTTACGTGAGCAACCCGAAACCGCCTCCTGACAGTCTGTGACGCGATGTAGCATAGCGTCAGTCACATGAGGATATTCTGAATATTATTCATTTTTGTAGCTACATTTAATTCTACAATTTCTCGAGATAAAGCCATTAAACATTTAAAGTAATTAGTATTATTATATACTTTTGCAAGCTGTCAATCTGGGTGGGCCTGCGCACATCCGGGCCCATCCACCAACCGACAAACGATGGCCTACGAATGTTGTGTTGTTCTCCATTAAACGTTGAAAAGTCTCTCCAACGTTGAATGGCGTCCGTGTTGCCATCCGTGTTGTGGTGAAATATTAGGAAGAAGCTCAATGCGCATGCTGCTCCGAATGTTCTCCCGTGTTTGACATGAAGTTTAATGAGATTATCGCCCCCTACTGGCCTGGAATGCTCATGAGAGCGTTTTAAATCGTTTTTGCACTCTCGAGTGGACTTTTTCCAGAAATGTCCATATATAATATCCATATGTATATATATATATATATAAAACCTATCCATATATACAGATTGGTTGCATCCGAGAGGCCACAACGCCACAGTTGCTTCAATTACTGCTCAGCCTTTGCCTTCCGTAAAGTAACCCCTGTTTGTTCGTAACTTCCTAACTGGCTCACAATCTGCCAAAAACAAATCCTCAATTTATTTTTAGAGATTATTTATGCATAGTTGTTGTGTGTTCTTACCGCCATTAACGGCTCATTAAAACGATTCCGACCCTGATATCAGGCGGCTGCCGGCGCGCGCATGGCGGGGCAAGCTTTTCAAGTCGACGCCGGTCCACCCAAGGTCGGCTGCGGGAAGATCACGCATTAAATATTGAAGGAATATTCCTCCCGTGCCCGTACTCTTTGTGCTTTTATGATGCGTTGTTTGACTGTCTTTTGTTCTTAATGAAGGGTAACAATGGAGCGAAGTCATGTACGCTTAGCTGACAATAACCGCAGCAATCCATCGCACTTGGGCAAATAAAGAACTGATTTACTGTCGCAGCAATGCAGCGACGCGGGAAATGGAATGGAGACATTTAGAGAAAAGGAATTTCAAAAAGAATGACGTGCGTTTTATTACTAACGGGAGCGATGGCTCCCTCGCAGGCTCGCCGTGTTGATACCTTGAAATCTGTGACTGCATGACTAATCGCATTTAATTAAAATGCAAGGCGATATAGCGTTTGACTTTTTCAAATGTTAATGTTTTTCCACGTGGGGACAAATAGAGGCAGCGGAGGAGAGGAGCCGCCGCACAGTATCTGGATGGAAACGTAAAGGGCCTGTCTATGCCCTGTGACACTGAGCAACTTTAATCAAGAGTTTGGGGATTTATTTCTCCACCTTTAATAATTGATTAGTTATGAGTTAGACCTTCTTTAATGCCCGAGCCGGACCTTCTTTAAGACACTCCATCAGTGTTTAAATCCTACAGTTGACCGTAGTGGAGTATAATTAGAGTCAAATAGACTAAGTTGATTAATGTAGTAGATAATATTGTGCATGTGCAAAGGTTAATATGCATTAGGGGATGGTAGCTCAGGAGGTAGAGCTGGTGGTCTAGTGATCCAAAGGTTGCTGGTTCGATCCCAGGCTCCTCCTGCTAGCATGCTGTAGTGTCCTTGAGCAAGACACTTAACCCCTAATTGCTCCTGATGGCTGCGTCCGTCGGTGTTTGAACAATTGTAAGTCGCTTTGGATAAAAGCGTCTGCTAAATGACTAAATGTAATGTAATGTATTAGGTATTAAATCCGTGCAGGGACGAGGACGAGTGCAATGTGTTGTCTTAAGCTTTCACTGATGCTACTACGCATGTATGTTTCAATGTATTATTATGATGATTACTATTATTATTATTATTATTATTATTATTATTATTATTATTATTATTATTATTATTGTCATTGTTATTATTATTATTATTATTATTATTATTATTATAATGATTATTATTTGCTACCTGATAAATGTACTTTGTGTGTATGATGACATGCCGTATGCTGTTGTGACAGTGACAGTGAGACAAATTTCCAAAAGGGGACAATAAAGTATATCTTATCTTATCTTAAAATTGGACTTTTCCCACTTCTTTAATACGACTCTTCAATGCAATTTCTCATTTTAACAATATATTACATTTGACAATGCTGATACAAATATCTATATTCATTTTTTAATACATTTAACTAAAAACTATTAATAACTATGAATACTAACTAAATAAGTATTTATTTGTATTATTGTAATGTGTCCAGGATTGATCTGGTATTTCTCTTAGGGGGTAAGTATAACAACACAGATGCTAAATCCCGACAAAATAACAATTGAGAAACTGAAGTTTACCCCGTGGTAACTTCAGCAGTCTTAGGTATATCAAAGGTTGCTTTGATAATCTATTTTAATCCCTCGACTGAAATGTTGTTTGTCATTTGATTGTTGTTAGTTCCTGTCAATTTGTAGACAATCAAAAATTTAGCAGGTGAAGTTGACAAAATAATTGTCATGAATTTACCTTATTCAAGTCATGCCCGAGCCCTCAAACACATGGCATTGATGTACATTAGGGTTTCTGAGTGGTACTGATGATAAAGGAAAATGAGGGGTCTGACCTTGCAATCAGTGTGTGACCTTGCTCCCGACTCACAATTAGCAAATATGAAACAACACTTTGTGATGCACTTTTAAATACGCCGGCGCTATAATGATCACCTGAATAGTATTTTATGATGATGAATCTGCCTCTTAATCCCGGTTCAGAAGCTAAGGTTGACGACAAAGGGAAAGGCCAAATCTCGCTCAACCCTTGGCCGTCGTATTCTTTTTTTTCTCCTCTTTTAGTTAATAATTCATCATATTGTAATGAGCTGTTCTTTGTCTGCTGAAATAAAGAGCACAGGCATTATTAAAGTCACCTCTGAAGTCAGTTGCCAGCAAAAGCGTACAATTAACTTGTTTTTAAATAATGGCACACTAATCGCATTTCCTTAATGTGGGGCATCATTCCAAGTTTATCTAACGAGAAAGGAAAAAAACAAACTCTCAAGGTGTCCTAGTTTAGGGTTAAACTTTTTGTTTAAAACCAAAATCCATTTTCTTAATTCTTCAGAGAGAGGTAAAGGAGGAAACTTGATGTTAATGCCGTTTGTCTAAGGATACCCTTGTGAGGCAGCCATTTTGGTATCGCGTCAACAACAATTTGCCATATTAGTTACGTCAGATGGCATGAGTATGCAAAGGAGGTATTTATTTTAGGTAAAAAATAAATCCTAATTTATTCACTTTAAAGGCAATCCCAGACACTTGGCTGCTAACAGCCATTTTGCAGACTAGTTGTGTCCCCAAGTGCATATTAAGTAAATTAGGCCTAATGGGTAATGTGCTGGGCAGCTTCTAGTGATTTAGGGCATTTGTCTGTGGAACTTCATTGGTTTCATCAACCATGCCCTTGTCAAGGAGGGTTGCAGCTATTCTTAAACTCCTGTGTACCGCACTGATTATAAAATCTAAATTTGGACTTCTGACTGGATCCACGTAATTAACGACCTGACTCGTCATGATTAGATGGTAAGTGCTCTGTATTTGAGGACGTTGGAATAAAAGGCTGTCATGCCGGCATAGTAAACCAAAAGAAGACTCCAGGTTTTGGCCTCAATATCGACATATAGACAGCGGGCCATTTTTTTATTTTCTATATTTTTTTGGAATGCATGAGGCATGAATAAGAGAGGGAGATGACAAGAGACAAATCCACGTGAGGTGAATAATAAAAAAAAGAAAGGAGTGACATTGCGACCACCATGTGAGTCGCAGAAGAGGAGCACCCCTCGGGCTTACTTCACCTATCCGAACCCCTACGCGTGTCCACCGGCACGAACGACTCAGTGAGGGATGAAGAGATAGAAAAAAAAAGAGAAGGTTTTTTTTTTTTTTCTGGGACAGCAACAAGCTCGGGGTATTATTACCAACCCCCCTCCCCCACCACCACCACCACCACCACAACCCCCTGTCATAGCAAGCCCCCATCGGGCCAACGCAGGGATTTATGCCCTCTCACTGTTATTAATGGACTTGACCGCTGCTGTTATCTGCACGGTTCTAGCAGATACCTGGGCGGTTTGGAACTGACCGGCGGTACTGAAGAAGGAGAAGAGTCCATAGGACTTGGACTGTCAAGCGTATAAAAACAAAAGGACAAGCACTATCCACTACTCACAAGGACCACTTCTTTTGGTACTACTCACAACTACTCTTTTCTTGGGTCATCTTATTGGCAAGGATGCCTTCCTAGATAGGAAGCAAATTTAGGAAATCTAGCGAGTTTTTGCACAAGTCCTGAAGCATTAGATAAATCCTTGCTAGGTTCCTTGAAACATGAGGTGGTTCCTTGACTAGCGTGGGATGTCCCTCAAGACCTTGCTTAATGAGATTTGTGCCAGTAGGCCATGTTCCTGGAATAACATCCCTTGTTGTTCCTGTATCAACATTCCCCCACCCTGCTAGCACGTCAAAGGTTATATTTGTTTGTTTATTCTTGCAGCGTAACGCAAGCATGAAGAGATTAGATCGCCAGATCACGTGATCCTTTGTTTGATCCCCAGTGGGGGATCCAAACTACTGGCCTGGGGGCCAGATTTGGCCTGTGACACAATCCCACAATAGGGGATATTTTTATACAGCGATTGCTATCTTTTGTCATAAGGGTAGGGATGGCTTAAGAAGTTTCGAAATAGATATATTTAGGTATTAGGTTAGAGATGGCTATGTGTTTAGGTTAGATTGATTAAATGACACATTGTTTGAGACTTCAAAGCTCCTAAATGTCATCTATAGCTAATTTTTCATAGTTGAAAACATGGGCGTAGTCTTTTGTGACGAAGGTTGTTGTCATTTTGGCCTCTTGAAAGTCCAGTCACAACGCTACCCTGCTAGTTTGTATGACTTCATGTTACTTGTTGACATCATCGATGCCTGACAAGGAATGTTCCCCTTAACCAGGTACCTAGGTGATAGAAAGCATCCCAGCAAATGAGACGTACACCCACTTTTGACAGAGTAGCCGTGGTGTTTTGCCCTGCGGGTTGCTTACATTAATACAGCTGTTGGCGGGGGAATCGATACTTCCCACCCAAGTCCTTTTATTTCTCTTCTCTTCCCTTGGCATTGGACTGACCGCTGAGCTATGGCCACCGCGTCCACCAGGGGCCAGCGGGCTGAGGCCACAGTAATGAGCGACGAAGCCATTTCTCCTCGCCACTTCAAATTACCCCTCTGAGGCTAGCAGAAGAAGAAGGGAGTGTGTGTGTCTGTGTGTGTGTTTTTTGGGTGGGTGCGGCATAACGGAGGGGAGGATGATGCCCCTGGGCAAAATTATGCTTGTTGAACCACTCAATCACCGCACATTACCATCTTAAAAACCCAGTTCTGCCCTCCAGAGAGCTGGGCAGATACGCCACTGCTCAGCAATTAAAGCCAGGCCCCGGGATCACTGACAAACTGTTCCTCTCTCTCTGCCCGCGTTCCCCCATGCTTCCATTTCCACTTACATCTTTTTTTCATTCCTCGTCACAACACATCGTCCAGAGCCAATGTCCCCATCATTTACTGGTCCTGGAGTCCAAAGTGTGCCTGCAATTATTCTGTAAATGCCCAGAAAAAAAACAACTTTATCTCGGCCCAAGACCTTGAGCAGTGCTTCACAAATAGCCCTTAACCCTCAAGTGTATGTACTTTACATCAGATATTGGACATGTGGTAATAACCAACTTCAGACAAATATCACACCAATTAAAAAACTATGAAAAAATAACCCCTCCCTCAATTGCAGTTGCATTTGAAGCTGGGCACATTTAGGGACATAATTTGGTACTTAATATCTTGTCCGTACAGAAACAGGAATTCTTGCAAAGATTTATTTCTATCATATCACATTTGGCGGAGGGAGTTTTGACTGTGGTGGTATATGACCCCAAAGATTATGTCACCACCTAGAGCTCAACTCGGAAACGGAAAAAGGAAAGGCTGGCATGGGTTTATCATTCATATCTAAAATGGCAACGTCAAGAAATTTGGAAGAATTATATACATTATATGCACCCCCACTTGGATCACTTGAGTCTTAGGGAAGGGTACTGTAGATAGAAGGAGTTTAAAAGATAGTTAGCTGTGCAAAAAGAAGTTGGTTATATTTCATGTCTCCAAAAATACTGGCCAAACTTTGATTGAATTGTGCGAAAAAGTTTCAATCTCTCATAAAAGAACACCATGATTACACATTTGCAGCGTTCAATCACTTAGTTTAAACCCCAATCAATGCGATTTGGGGTTTCATGAACAGTGGCTTGCATATTACAATCAGATGGTTATTTAAATTAGTTGTTCACTGCATGATTGCAGCTAAATGGATATCTGTGGGAAAAAAAGGCTTTGCATTATTTTGTGAGGGAACTTAGTCGGTACGTGAATGGCCTTGCAGATTTCTTAATCCGTCTGACTGATTAAATAACACTGCATGATGATGATGATGAGAAGATGGAAGAATATACCTCTGTCCCCCATTGCACCCTATGCCCCATTGAACATTACCTTTAGTTCTGTTGTGGTTATTGTATTTTAAGTGTTGGTTGAAAATAAAATTACATGCAAAGACATACAATTTGAACAGGTGAAGACCCTTGAAAGTTTAACAGGAATTGAATTCAATGTTGAGAAACCTTCCAAAAATCGTGGAGGGTCTTCCTCTCCTACTTCGATGCTTGGAAAGATGCAGTGAATACTTAATAGTCTTATCCCAAGCTGCGGGAGGGAAAAGGTCACAAGCAAAATTCTACCCTGGCACTTGAGGTTTTTCGCGACAGTAACTTAAAGCCATGTCAAAGAGGACCTTAAGCCTGGAAAGAGAGGGCAGGGTAGGAAATGTTCCATATTTATGACCCCTCTGTTCTGTTTTTGAAGAGAGGAGCAAAAGAGTGAAGCGGTGGTCCAGTGCTTGTAAAAAAAGAGTGACGCCTTCTCCTCAGCGGTTCAGCGGGCAAAAAACGAAAGGGAAAGGCTCGATCACAGGCTCTTTTTTGGGCGAGGATGAGTCAATACCACGTGAAAACATGGATAAAAGGTCCCATAAATACATACAAACACCGACATTTGAATGCAAAGTGTCAGCATCGGAGTGCTTTTTGTGCTGTTGCCAAATGTTAATTGTGAATTAAAAAGTATATTTTTATGCTCAGATTTTGCAGCATTGCTAGACAGTTTTATTTGCGGGCTGAATTTAACAATAAATACTAAATATGTTGGGGCCTTATGAAATTGTGTCACAGGCCAAATCCGGCCCCCAGGCCGGTAGTTTAGGTCCCCTGGTGCACAGTGACAATGTTCTACTCAGTGGTAATAATTTGCACATTGCTCACTATTGTGGCTGTCGCTTTGTTGTGCTTCCACTATTGACATGGTGGAGCTTTGTAGCTATAGTAGTTAGAGTTTCGATTTCAGTCATACAATGGTTGTAGAAACAGCACAAGTTGCACTGCACTGAATTGCAACTAGCTTGTAAAGTTGCAGTCTGTTGGCTGACTGATTAATAATAGAGCGGTATTATTAGTACAGTTCATATTCAATTTGGGAATTGATCGATATTGTTCTACACACAGGAGATAATTGCTATTCCGTACAACTCCCGTTAATGCCGTTAGTAGAGTTATTAATTTTCAAATGACTGTCCTTGACATATATAGAAATTCTATGGACATGGAAATATTACTGCCTGTGTACCTGTCCATTCATATTGATGCATATTAATGTACATTCATTGTTAGTTCCTCATATTTCAGAACCACAGTCAACCCCCTATTCATCTGCTCTGTTAATAGATGATCTGCTTAATCTTCAAATCTAGATTTAATATCATTCAAATGTATTTTATTACAATCTACAATATGTCCCCGTCCAAATTTGACAGTGATGGGGTTGATTTCCTTAAAGCCTTATTCATTTTGACTTTAAGAAATCTTTTCAGATCTGAGTCTAGATTTTGAGCAAGGCTGTCAAACAAAATAACATCACACAGTGAATAACATACAATACTTGGCAGCCTGGGGTTCTGTATTGCCAAACCTGAGGGAGAAGAATAACACCCTCAGCCCATATAAGAATGAGCTCCTCTCAGAACTTCTCCCCTCTCAGTACCAGCACTTTGTCTAGAAGTCACTTGACACTAATCGACGATGACATGAGACTTGACACAAGGCTGCATTACTTATCTCTGATATTTCCCAAATTCAAAGTTTATACTCAACTCGCCGTGTTTGCTGAGACCCTTCCCCAGGCTCTACACTTGGGAACTGCTCCAACCCTGAGATGTAAAGTTTGGCTCTTTATTGAGACTGGGTGAAAAGATTGGCTTGTTCGCTAATTCTGTCTGAATATTTGTTCTTAATGGAATGCAAAACTGGAAGTCAGTCACATTCAATATTAATTATGTCAAATGCCTTGACCTTTTTTCCTTTTAATTGAATTCTCAGAAATTGATGTGATTCAAAGATTCACTCTCTCGCTCTCTTGCTCGCCCACACCCTGAATCAAAATTGACCGAGCCTGTTGCGGGGTAGCTGGGCTGCTCGGAGTGCATGCTTGACTCCAGGCTCACGGCTATTCTCAGCCACGAATCGAGAGCCAGGCAAGGTCGATGCCTGTGTCTGGCTGCCGTGACCGAGTCATAAATAAAATGTAAGGAAAATGACCACTTTCAAAAGATTCAATCATTAGAAACTAATCTTTTGCTCTGAGTAAATAGTTTGCTAGAACAAACGGCTTTTTATGAGCTAATCGTCTGCTACGAACAAATCGTTATTTACTAACGAATAGTTTTCTACGAACGAATTGTTTTTTACTAACGAATAGTTTTCTACGAACTAATCGTTTGCTCGAAACAAATAGTTTTTTTCTAATGAATAGTTTGCTACCGATCAATCGTTTTGTACTAACGAATAGTTTTCAACGAACTAATCGTTTGCTACAAACTCATCATATTTTTTTACTAACGAATAGCTTGCTAATCATTTGCTACGAACCAATTCATTTGCTACGAACTAATAATTTTTTACGAACAAATAGTTTGCTACAAACTAATAGTTTGCTAGAACAAATAGTTTGCTCTGAATAATTCATTGCTATGAACTAATTGTTTTTTATTAACCGATAGCTTTCTACGAACTAATAGTATGTGAGAACAAATAGTTCACTATCAACAATTCATTTGCTTAGAACAATTCATTTGCTATGAAAAAATCGTTTTTTACCGACAAATAGTTTGCTACAAACGAATCGTTTGCTACGAATAATTCATTTCCTACGAATAATTCATTTCCTACGAACACATCACTTTTTACTAATGAATAGTTTTTCACTAACAAATCATTTGCTATGAACAAATCGTTTGCTACAAACAAATCTTTTTTTTCCAAACAAATAGTTTTTGACTAACGACGCCGGACCAAGTTCTCGCCCCCAAGCTCTGCATATTCTGACCTCAAACACAGGAATATCTCTCCCTCGCTATCTAGCTTTGCCCTCGAGGACTACAACTGCCACCACCCTCCCTCTTGGAGCGCAATAAGTTAAAGCCCGACCAAGACCGAGTAGCAGCTCCCCAGAAGAACCCGCTGGGCCTTTTAATCACGGAGCCTCCGCCAGTCTTACAGTCCAACAGGCTGAAGACAGTTAGGCTAATTAAATGGCATCCATCGCGACTGGCAGGTTCATTACAAAACACGGCGGCTATCAGCCGAGAGAAAGTTGTACTTTCATTTTAGTTCATTGACAATTAGCTCTGAGTTTAACAATAGCTTCTAGCTTATCTGTTTATGCTCCTCGATGGCCTAATATCCTCTGACAACAGCGCCTGGTTGGTAGCGCGCCAGGCTAAGTATTGTATTCCAGCTGACCGATGATGGGGGAGCCGGCATATTCCGCAGCTTTTGGCAGCGTCACTCGTTATTCCTCCATCTCCCTCGGGATCCAAAGAGATTCTGACAGCTCCTGGGCTTTGGCTGTGACGCTGCTTGACCTCTTTCCTTTTTCTTTTCATACTACAGGCCGCTTTTTGCCGCGAGGATGCACCGCCCGACGCTTGCCGATAGCTAGATAGATAAATAAATACGCCTGCGTGCTCTTCTTGCACGTCCGAAGGAGATGCGAGGTGATTTATGATCGCGGCGTCTCTTATTTTTAGAAACAATTTACCTCTGGATTAGTGCAGCAGTATTGATTGACTGTTTGGGAGGCCCCCGGGGAGTTATGAAAGAGAATAAATATGCTATAATCAGGGACACATGTTATATATTGGGTGTATTTTCTACTGTAGGGGAAATACTTATATTGATTGCATTTTGGCTTTCAGAAACTATTCTAGACACTTTTAGCATTTTCGCAAGTTAGAGACCACACCACGACAAAACGATTGAGTGTGTTGGTTTGATTGACGAGGGGAAGCAAGAAATATAGTTTTGATGGAATGAAGATAAAGTGATGGCGTTGATGATGATGATGATGATGATGATGATGACGATGAAGAAATTATGCGTGACTGATGAGCTGGTGAAGAATGGACCACCAGGAGTCTTGACTCGAGAGGGGGGTGGCGGAGTCTTTAGGTCGTCGGGCCTCAGCCGCGCCCTCAGATCCGACCGGTGGTTCATGAGAAATGGAGACGGGAGTTGGGAGCAAAAAGCGGAGCGACCGCACGTCAGGTGGATCCGACAGCTATTTATGCAAAGTGTTGATTGGCAGCGGGTGTGGTCCCTTCTCCCGAACCTCAGTTATTCAAACTCCATTTCACGAGTCAGAGACCACGCCACAACAAAAGGATTGCAGGTCTCCCCTCTCTGTCTGGTGCTATAGCCCCGTCAGGATGGCCATGGCATGGCACCGGTGTTACGGGGATTTCGTTTGGAGATGCTGAGGATGTAGGCAGTGGTCCCAACCCGGGAATGGTCACCATCACTCGGAGCCAGAGCCTGTTCTTCAGATCCGGGGGGTGATCGGGGAGGATTAATGAATTAATCTTCATTCGGAAGAGGCGTTGAGATTGAGATCGGTAGCAGGTGAGGTTGGGTTGCGGTCTCTTCTACCGAACCTCAGTAATTCTAACTAAATTTCTGAATTTCTAATCATCCTCCCATAATGAGCTGATAATCAAAGAGGTTCCTTTGAGAGAGACATTTTGATATTGGATCATCAGAAAGTGTCATGTTTTCGTGTTTTCGCTAAATAATTTGTCTAATTAAAAAAAATTCGCCCTTTAATAGAAAACATAAATTATCATTCACATGATTTTCATTTTTAATGCAGGGCAGCAGTACAATGAATGTGAAATCCCTGAAACCTCTCCACCAATCCTCTGCATTGATTAGCCTATAAACGATATAGCTGCAAATCTGAGGAACTAAAAATTCTGAATCGGAAGGAGGCGTTAGCGAGCAAACGTCCAAGTGGCAGCTGGACGCTTCTGCGGGGGATTCTGAACAAGTGCTTATTGATCCAGCGGTGGAAGGATGAAGTCGATTGATTGTGGGCGGACCTTCACCTTTGGCCCGCTGTTAATAAGTGTCTTTGAGTAGTACCTTCCTCTGTGCATTATGAGTAGAGAGAGAAAGGTTGAAAATGACTAGCAGCCTATAGTTACACAGAGTGGAGGCTTTTTTCGTTTTGTGAAGCACAGGAAAGATGGACAATGCAGAAAGACTGAGAGAATGAAATGAGTGGGGGTGGGTCGCACCAACGAGGATTCAATTCAGTTGAGTTTCGAGCCAACCTAATTATAAACCTTGATAACAAATCAGCGATTGAAACCTTAATCTGCGATTCAATTTCAATAGTCCCCAATGATGGATTTCTAAGTCTAAAGAAACAGCAACAATAATATTATAATAAAAATATATAATATTCATTAATGAAAAATAAATTAATAATTAATTAATAAATATGTAATGAACAAAAAAAAATTGAGATCAATAATACTGATCTCTTGAGACCGACTCTTTTTGCTTGCTTTTTAGAGAAAATTTAGAGGAAAGTGAGCTTGTGCTGCCGAGGAACGATACAAATCACGAATACAAAAAAAATATTTCAGCATTTTCTTCAAAACCATCTGAAATATGCTGCCATTTTAGCAATTTAACCCCTAGAATTTAAGTTTGTGCACCAGAATAGATTCATCCAGGTTTAAACGTATTCCAGGTTAGTGCAACCCAGATGAGTGAATGGAATTCATAAGCACTTCCAATGCCTAAAATTGAGACGTAGTGAAATCCAAGCCACACTTGCATCATGGGAACAATGAAGGTACATTTTGTTTGAGGGTGTATTTGAACGATTTAAAGTGTCACAGTAGTCACGGTGAGCCACCAGAAGGAGATAGATTAGCAAATCTAATCACGCCTCTCACCAGGAGTACTGGTATTCAACTCTGGTTTGCCCTTCTTTAATCTTCCCCCGCTTCAAGATAATCTAAATTTGTCTTGAACGTGAGAGGAATGAAATGAAAAGGCTCCATATATCCTCGTTCAGAAGTCTTCTCTTCTCAAATGCTCCGAAACGAGAGGAGCGAGAAAGGCACTAAGATCCGTTATCTAAAATCGATGGAGCAAATTGACCCGCTCAGAGTTGCGCTTCTCCGAGACAGGACTTTTTCACTTGTTTTTTGTTTTTTTTAATTTACCTCCAGCTGAGCATTATATCAGACCGGGAAAAAAAAGCCAAATAATTTGGAGCCAGACAATTTTGCTTGATAATCTTTATTTTGACTTGACCTTAAAGTCGAGAAAATCACAAAAACATTTTTTTGAGAAATATTTTTGAAAGGTTTGCGCCTCGCTTCAAAAAGCTGCCGATTTCTGTTGAGGAAATCCCAAGAAGACATAATCCCTTGAGGACTGTTATGACTTCTTCTTCTTCTTCTTCTTCTTCTTCTTCTTCTTCTTCTTCTTCTTCTTTGGGCTGCTCCCGTTAGGGGTCGCCACACTGATCATCTGCCTCCAATACCTTCTGTTCTGCGCGTCTTCCTCCCTTACACCACCCAGCCTGCATGTCCTCCCTCACCACATCCATAAACCTTCTCTTTGGCCTTCCTCTTTTCCTCTTGCCTGGCAGCTCCATCCTCAGCATCCTTCTCCCAATGTAACTCTCATCTCTCCTACTCACGTGTCCAAACCATCTCAGTCTCTCCTCTCTCACTTTTCCACCAAACTGTCCAACCTGAGCTGTCCCTCTAATGTACTCATTCGTAATCCTGTAAAGAGGACTGTTATGACACTTAACATTAACCAGTCTCTCAGGTGATGAGATTGCAATTTGGATAGCAATTGACCACATAAAAGGACGGACTGAGATCCAGTCAAGCAAAAAAAATAAATGAAAAACTCAGGAGGTGGTTAAGGAGGCATTCGGACCCCAATGAGTGGTCACCGTGTACATTTTAATGACTTCCTGTTTGGTGTGATGCACCAAAGAGGTGCAACACAAATGTATAGACACACACACACACATGTTACTCTAAATTACATTTATTCCAATTGTAGTGTACATGCCTCATGCCCATTTCATAGCCTGTAGCTCTCTCATTGCATCTTGGCCTTTCACAGCCTACATGATTTAATTAATATTTTTATTAATTCGTTGTTCAATTGTTGCTTTTTGTCTTTTATGCACCGACCTCACCCAGCCACTTTCCATGTATGTGCAAATATAGTTGCTACTATGCTAAATAAAGTAATTCTGTGAAATGCAAACAGAGTGCTGTGTGGCACCGAAGATTCATATAAATACCTGCAGTGAACGTATAATGGAGCGGGTCCTTTTAGTCAGTAATCTTTATTTGTGACATGACCACACATGTATATATACACACACTTCGTGGCCAGTGAAATGTGGCCTCGGCATTTTTCCACATCCATGTTAAGTGTGAACGGGGAGAACAAGCTCCTATCTGGGAGATAAGCAGCCAGAGCACAGTGCCAGCAGCACCCCAGGCGGGAATCCAACCCAGGCCCTTCCTGCTGCAATGCACTGGGCCACCGTGCCACAGTTAGTTAGTTAAAGAAGGTTATTTTGGTTAATTAGTTAGTTTGTTAGTTCGTTTGTTAGTTTGTTAGTTCGTTAGTTCGTTTGTTGGTTGGTTAGTTAGTTAGTTGAAGAGGCAAATTTTAGTTAGTTAGTTGAAGAAGGTTATTTTAATTAGTTAGTTAGTTAGTTAGTTAGTTAGTCAGTTAGTTGGTTAGTTAGTCGAAGAAGGTTATTTTAATTAGTTAGTTAGTTAGTTAGTTAGTTAGTTAGTTAGTTAGTTAGTTAGTTAGTTAGTTAGTTAGTTAGTTAGTTAGTTAGTTAGTTAGTTAGTTCGTTAGTTCGTTTGTTAGTTAGTTCGTTAGTTAGTTAGTTAGTTATATGTTATTGGGTCAGAGTGGCTGCATACCTGTTGCTTGGTGGATGGTCTAATGAGCAACAGGTTAAAACCGCCATCTCCACACACACTCAGGATAGGAGCCCTGTCATGACATGTTCTATCCGCTCCTGGATAATTCCAACTGGCAAACTCTCTACAATTCTGATTCTGATTCTGATAAACTGGTGTTTACAACGCACCTCTTCTGTGTCTCTGTGCCAGAGAGCCCTGAGACACCACACGGGTGGCGGGTGGTAGACAGAGCTGTCACAGTTAGTTAGTTGGTTAGCTAGTTAGTTAGTTAGATGGTTTGCTCGTTCGTTGTTGGTTTGCTCGGTGGTTCGTTTGTTAATAAGGTTGGTTTGTTAGTAATATAGAAAAAAAAAAATTCTGGCTTGTTAAGATGCCATTATTTGCAGTGTATGCAGATCTAGTTGAAAAAAATAAATTTGCAGAACAAATCTCTGTGACACTGCCAAGTCAAAAACGACTGTCCATGCAATCAGCACAGTAGGTGCGATGCAGCAGTCTCAATACTGTATCTGCACTCTAAATGAGTGGGTCAGTCTTACTCTAATTTGATGACCGGTACGCTCTCTGCTTTTTCAGAGGACATAATGCTCTGCCGTGACGTATCTGTCAGGGGCCTTATGCCAGAGAGCTGACTCAAGGGTATGGCTCCGGGATAGACTGTCGAGACGAGAGTTTCTCGCATGTTTGGCCGTTAATGAGAGGCGTGTAAAGACACGGATCCTCGAAGGTGTCACTCACGGGGCGGGGGAAACGAAAGCCGATTTACTTCTGCCGGGGCTCGAAGCGCTTCTATCCCTCTCCACCTCGCGTTTGATCTGCCGCAGCGTCGGCTTTAACAATTGAAGGCGGGAGATTCGGGGATACAATAGCCGATGCTAGACAAAAGAAACCTGAGTAAGAGATGCCCCCCTCCCATTGTCGCGAAGGGAGGAAAGAGTGAATTTGTCTTTTATCAGGAAAACACAAAAGGTTTTCAGCGTGTCATGAGATTGCCTTAATACATTAAGCCGGGTTGAAATATTCAACTACTTATCCCTGTAAGATTTCCTACCAATGGCTGCGATCTAATCTGTCAGTATTCTGGAGCGGAAGCGAGCCCATAAAACTTGCACCATCACCCAAGCACCATGAATACTTTATTACCCTAATAAAACATGTATTTATTGTAGCTGGAGTGCGAGGAACGAGGCCCCGCCACAGTCTCAGTCACCAAAGTCTCATTATTATGTTGGTCCACTAATTCGGAGCCTCATTAAAGATACAGCCCAGTGTCGTGTCCCCGGAGCCCCGGCGTTGCCAAGAGTCGGGGCGGACGCCCGGTTTCGCCACCTGAAATATTAAAAAAACTGCAGAAAAACGTACCCGGTGTTCATTTTCCAGAAGGAGTTAATGGCTCCGGGGTGTGACTAATTAGACGTGAATGGTCGCGTGTCGTCGGCGTAATCTTCGATTTCTCCCCCGCCGAGTCGTGTTTTAAAAGCGTGGCAGGTGAGCTCACCGCCCTCTCATTTCCTCCCAGCCGTCACCCGCCAGGTCTGCCAGGCCACGTCACTGGAAAATGAACTCAGTCAAGTCAATCAGTCAGTCAATTGGTTTCTCCCTTCACCGAGGTATTACGCTCCCCCGCCAAAATGAAATGGATTACTCAGACATGCCTATTAAATATCCGCCATCAAAGGCGCTCCGTGTGGTAGTTAAGCGGAGCATTAAACACAAAGGCTCGACCATTAATGATGATGGAAATAAATTAATCCACGTATGGGCGAGTGGCTGGGTCTCCGTCAGGCAGGATGTCGCTAAGGCTCCCACCATCCTCCACCAGAGAAAACAACTGCGGAAATTACACGGCACATCCATCCGCATCGCAGCCTTTCAAAGGGGGGAAAATGGAAGAGAACGCTAAGATAATGAAGACGTCGGATGATTCCGCTTTGTGGGGGAGAAAAAATAAAAAATGATCCCATCCGAGAGTGATGAAAGCTATTTCTATTCATAACGCAGACAGTGCTGAAATCCACAAAAAAGAAAATGTAGACAAGAGACTTTCTTCGAATGGAGGGAGGGACTCGATAAAGGGATGTCGTTTCAATGACATTGCGTCAGAAACGAACGCCGAGATTGCACGCGAGACGAAACATTGTCTTCCTATTTTACTCCGATATGAACAGGTAGACAGTGCCCACTGTCCATTCACCTTGGTCTTTAGATACATAGATAGATAGATAGATAGATAGATAGATAGACAGACAGACAGACAGACAGACAGACAGACAGACAGATAGATAGATAGACAGACAGACAGACAGACAGACAGACAGACAGACAGACAGACAGACAGACAGACAGACAGACAGACAGACAGACAGACAGATAGATAGATAGATAGATAGATAGATAGATAGATAGATAGATAGATAGATAGTTAGATAGATAGATAGATAGATAGATAGTCTGTCTAGATAGATAGGCAGACAGACAGACAGACAGACTTATAGATAGATAGATAATATGGGCATGGCAAAAAATGGATATGTATGTATGAGTTATTACTATGGTATTATTACTGTATGCTATTACAGTATCTAGAATGTTATCACAGTACTATTACAATATAAATGTTAACGTTGGTATCGATAGATAGATAGATGGATGGATGGATGGATGGATGGATGGTGGATGGGTGTAATTTGCTCGCGCATCCATTCAGTGCATCAACATATAAAATTAAATTCAACCCACTCAATAAAAGACTACACTATCATCAGAAGCACCAGCCCATAACATTAACGACTCCACCCTGCAGTAAAAAGAAAAGATGAAACCATCAATGGATGGAAGGCAGAATACAACAATAACATAGATAATAATTAGAATAAGGATCAGCTTGCTTTCAGCCGATCCTCACAACCACTGAATGACGACTTTTGAACTGCACCGAATTTGTCGATCCAGTCTCGGTGTGAACTTCCCGGTTAAGGTCAGGGATGTTAGTTTCACTGCTTTGACAGTTTTGCTGTTTTGCCATTGAGTTGTTTTTTTTTCCTTCCTTTGACGACTTGACCGGCCTTTTTTTCAACCGTCTGCAGATAACACAGAGACATCACCTCTTTTATCTAAAAGATTACTTTGAAATCTCTCTCTCTCTCCCCCTCTCCCTCGTTGCTGCCGGGGCTGATTTGCACATGCAATACATTACGCTCATCCAAACACCGGGGGCGGGGCTGTGGGGGAGGGGGATGCCACCGCAAGATTAATAAGACACTTTATTTTAAACGAAAATGCTTATTAGCGCCGGTGCTACCCGGGGTGCCCGGCAATAGTCATATTTCACTGGATGAGCCCTGGCTAAACGATTCTCCCACACAGAGCTCAGGATGGCGCCGAGCGCACGAGTGCATGAAGCCGCCTGATAAAGCTCGGCAATCTCCAGCCCTCTGTAGCAAATCGCATTGGCTTCGAGTAAAGGAAGCGTGTCGCTGATAATATGCATCCTTTATTTTCTACCACTCAGTGACAAATATCTCTCAGAGCAGTCGCTGTCTAGAAGCGCCATGTCAATATAAATAATTTAAATACACCCATTTATATTCCAATATAAGCACCGGATGCTCATGGGCAACACAGTCGTCCGTGGGATCCAAATAAATCCATCGTCAAAGAAAATCGTAAAAGACTGAATAACCCAACGTGAGCTGTTCCTGGAATGTAAATGGGAAAACGTTCTCGTAGCAGCAAGGTGATATTTTTATTCTTCGTGAAGTTCTTTAAAGCGCCGAACATACGTTGTCCTACGATCTGTATTCATCTTGAAAGGAACTCCGGCCCCCCCCCCCCCGCCGCTCCTCTCTCCAGATCTCTGCATTGCTTTTCATCCCGTCCTGGTGTTAGAGCGGTTGCCAGTTTTACGGGAAAAGACGGCGGAAGCTGGCTCGTCCTTTTAAAACGATCCCTGACACTGTTTGTTCCTCTTCTTCGGGTTCTTTGTTCTCACATTTTCTTGGCAACCTTCACCACTGCCAATGCAAAGTGCTTTTTGTAACTTTTTCTGACTGCAAATACTTTAATTTTGCCATCACTCCAGCACCAGGATGGAGTTGTGCTGTGCCATATCACGCCCTGAGCCTCCCATTCATTGCCGTGCATTGGAGATGAATTATATTGGCGCGATACAAAGTTGAGTTAAATTTAGGCAAATTAATGCAAAAGTAGTGTTTCACCATCCAATATCATGCAAGCGAAGGTAGCTGAACTGAAACACAACAACACCAGCAAGTAAAGTAAGTTAACTTTGAAAATAAAAATGCGCATTTTTTTGCATTGCAAAGGGGGACCCAACTGGGCTATATGCCTTTGCGATGCGTTTTGACAACGTGTGTCTATAGTGTACTACGTGTACTAAAGCAGAAACAGAAACACCTGAACACCGGCTGGACACTTTCTCCAAACTCCCCCCAAACAGACTGTGGAGAAGCAGGCGGTCGGTTGTGTTGTTGCCATCTACACATACTGTCTGTGATTTATACTAGATAGAAAGAAGCCCGCTAAATAAAAATGACAAAATATGGTGGCAGCATCTTTCACAGGATGCCTTTTTTTAATTTCACGGGAAAAGGGCAGTTAGCTAGTGGCCGCACAGCCATCGAAGAGCCCTTGAGCAAGGCATTAACCCCTTAACTGTTCCACAGGACTATAAATATTACCATGGAATAGGGAGAAAGAATGTGCTGTACTGTAGTCGAACAGTGTTAAAAGGATATAAAACAATCATGAAACTAAAATATTGAAATATTTCTCCATTAAAGGACCAGTCTGTATATTTTATTTGCTTGTTGTGCAAATTGTCAATGATAAACAATATCACCGTGAATTGGCAAATGTTGTTTATCAATGCTACTGTCTATCAATGCTATTATAACCATTTCAAAGATGGACGGAGCTTAGGACTTTTGAAAACTTCAAAACAGGTGCAGAGGTCTGAGTTCATGGTACAGCGTTAGCCACACAAGCTGGCTGGAGCTAACGTTGATACTGCAACAACATAGCAAACATAGTTGGGCCACAATAGTTTCCTGGTGCTTGCTGTACAAACCTTCCGTAGGACGTTGGGTTTCTCTAAACAGAAAAACATGTTTGCAAAGGGATATATGACCTTTTAACGTGACATTATCTAACTTTAATTTATCCGGTAATACTTGTTGTCCATTTCAAGACACGTAGCTTGGTTCCGATTCAGCTTGCCAACGTTGTTGTAGTTCCCATGGCGTCCCATCGTCACTGATTGCTCCTTTAAGACGCGCTAGATCGCTAGATTTGTTGTATGCCCAGCATGCTGACAGCACAGGTTAAAAAATAAATAAATAAAATAAAATAAGATGCGCTAGATTAGGATAGCTAAGTTCAACAAAACACATTAGCTCTATACTGTTTATTTGCCGGCGGTTGCATATCTTTGTCGCTGCATTTGCTTCCTTCGCCGTGCTGAGAAAGGAGACATTGCGCCCACGTCAAAAGAACAATAAATAGAAAACTTGTCCTACTTTCAGTGTCCAATTATGCTAAGTAGCAGCGCTTCAATTTGAGCAGCACTTATTGTATATTTAGTGGGAGAAAAATACTTTGTTGACTAAAGTGCCGGTAATTACATCGCAGGTAATTTTTTTGTCCTTCCCAGAGTGCATTTGTCATCGTGCATGTACGGGCGGAGCGCAATATCAGGAGCCCCCAACATCACCAGCCCCCTCCCCACCCCCACCCCCACCCCCACCCGGCAGTTGGGCAGGGGGGGTGTACTTGAGTGGATTATCTTTAATTAACTGGGAGTTAGATCGGTCCACTTTAAATGTAGTCTGAAGCCCGCGCAAGATGCAGGAACCGCAGAGCCGCAGACAGGGAAATTTGAGTGCGACTGAAATCGCACCTACAGAGAAAATCATTTAATTGTGAAATTAGCTTTTGCTAATAATAACAATAATAATTATAATATTCCCAGGCAAATCCATTAGACGTGTTTGTGTCATGTTCATTGTTCATTGTGTCATTCATTTTCACTCAGAATCCAAACGCGTGCGGAATCGGGGGAATTAGACGCAACTATTTGTTGAACGATGACGGTTCCCTACAAGATTTAGGAATATCGGCCGTCCTTGAAAACCTTCTTCTCACGCCCCTTCAACCCAAACAAGCAACGGTGCAAACGGGGGCACGGCAAAGTGACATGTGTATCGACGCATCATGAAGTCATTTTCTAACGGGTGTGTTTGTGCATGTTGCAGCTGGGGAAAGGTTAAGCGCATATTAATTTCACGCTCAAATGAGCAGATGATCAGATTCGTGTTGCGGTGCCACCGCTTCATCCGCGAGACACGGGGGTATTTCACCGCAGGGAGCCGCGGCCATAAAGGACAGCCAACGATGCATGTATGCCACTTGGAGGGAGCATACGTCTGGCTATTGTTCAAAATACCTCTCCTAATACCTTGACTTTTACCTGGTCCTATACACACCAGTTCTCATATCGTCTTGTTTTTTCCCCAATGCCCGTGTTCCATTCCCTCATTTATTTTGTACGGAAATACTGAACTCAAAGGTCATCTGCTGCTTCGCAATGATAATGTCCCCAAATCCATTTTAGGAAGAAGAAAACGACATCCCAGGTTTTCTCTGACTGTGCGCCCCTTCGAGTTTCATTTTTTGGCCTCAAAGGATTAACTACCTGCGTGCCAGATTTTAGTGTTGAACGCCCATTTCAATGCAATTCCCAATTCAATACCCAGCCAACCCGATTGTACATTCCCCGATGGTTCAAGTGGTGACATTACGTTCCGAGAGTGTACTATATATATATTTGCCTGTTAACCACGTTACCAAATGGTTTTCTGTGGTGACATTACCAATTCTTGGCTAACTTCAGAGGGCTTTTTCAAAGCCATTTGACATTACGAGGAATACTTTAACATCTGCTGAGTGCCTGTGAGCGATCGACAGAAAGGCTGCACCTGCGATGGTTTTACCAACGACCCACCGCTTGTTTCCATGGTCATTTCTGGTCGGCTGCGTCGGTGTAGCACCCCATTTGAATATCTAACAGATCTTTTTTTTTTTTTTGCTTTGATTATACTGCCATCGGTTGAAAGGATGATTTTTCGTTACAGCTCATTTTAAAAGAACATCAAGCGCCTATTAAATCCTCTTGCAGTACACATTTTTGTACTGAAATTTTCATGGGATAAAATACAGGAATGTCCTTCATTGTGTGCGGCAAATGGGCCGATACGAATAAATCCATAGAATGAATAGAATTAACTCTCCATTAGTGAAATGAACTCCCAATTATTCTTCATTGTCCATTGTGCTTTTGTTACTGTATGACTGATTTCATCATCTACAAGCTCATTTGAGGTAATTAATCCATGGTATCCAAGGGAATTTCTGAAGGGAAAGGGAGCCAAGGGACCCCAACGACACAAGAGCCATCCTTCAATGATTTCCTTTGCTGTTCAAGGTTACTTGCAGGTGTCAACTCTGCTTTTATTTATTTTCAAATGTTACACATTCCGTGGCCAGCTGACCCGACTTGGCTTGGTGACATCTCTCCTCTCTTTTACCCCAATTTTCCATCGTCTAACTTACAGGATATCTGACAGAGAAGCGCCCTGGCTAACAAATCTAAGGGACCCAGATGGTTGATGGGGAATTAGCGGTGCGTCTTTAAGGGGAAAAATCTGCCTGATCCCCTTGAGGAAACTTTTATCCTTTCCGCACTTGACGGTGATTTGAGATTGGCCGTCCCCGTACAGGATTGCGAGGATTTTGTTTAAAGCAAAGTGTCCAAAGTAAGCGTGCATGTTGAATACATCGGCATATGGACTTAGGTAACACTTTTATGGAAGTTGTTAAGTTGCACTTATATTTCAAGTTATACGGCTCACAGGCACAGACCGTAATGAAGATGAATGAGTGAGTGATGTTCCTTTTGTCGCTCTTGTTGTTAGCGCAGTCCACAGTCCTAAAACCGGCTGGGCTCAGCGTCCCACATTCCCGCTGACGGCCAATAAGGGATGACCTCTCTGGCCGCCCCAAGCTGCTTCCCTAAGCTCCTTAAGGAATCCCATTGAGGAGATAGGTGCCGCTAACCCTTTCCAACGAATTCTCTTGGCGTGTTCCCTTGTTTTGTAAGTATTTGTCTGCCGAAGCGATTCTGGTGGGAAAAGGGAAATAGCCCCTCCCCTGTTAGCTATTAGCAGTTACCAGCCATGACAATGGAACTATCGATCGGTCGAGCAATTTACAGCCGAGAGCCCTCCCGCCTCAGCCTCTGTCAACTCAGAGTTTATTTGTGTTTGTTTGGTGGGACAAATTAAGCCACAAGTACCTCTGTTTACGCACACATGTGTATTTGTGTGTGTGTGTGTGTGTGTGTGTGTGTGTGTGTGTGTGTGTGTGTGTGTGTGTGTGTGTGTGTGTGTGTGTGTGTGTGTGTGTGTGTGTGTGTGTGTGTGTGTGTGTGGGTGTGTGTGTGCGTGTGTGTGTGTGTGCGTGTGTGCATGCGTGTGTGTGTTTTAACGTTGAGCCATTTCCAGATTTTATATTCCACAATATTCAGCCCTCCACACAAATAAATTCCACAAAAGCAACATACTGTATCACCGTCTACATACAAGGACATTGTTGTATCCCTAACTCACTTCCTCTGCTTTTTAAAAAAACAACCAAAATAATAATTGTTTCAACCAAACATGTTTGGTTGGAAGAAACAAGTTATTATTTGGGTACTGGCTCGGCGGCCTGGGCATAAAAGGCCCCGTCTTTGCTCTGTACGTCCGTGGGTGGTTACATGGGTGGTAAGTTTTTTTCTGTAGCCACTGTTGTTCCAGTGCTAGGCATTGGACGGAGCCTCAGGCAGCTCTCGCTCTGATCTCTTCCCCCTCCAACAAAACCGCTCAGACCGTCGGCGAACGCGCTTTTATTTATTTGTTGTATTATTTTCTCCCGACTTGCTGGAAGAGACAAAAGCCAGCACTGTTCGCCAATAGATCAACCGCCCGTGAATCATGTTTCCAGGGCCCAGAATTAGATCTATTTGCCCTTGCTCGATACCAGGGAAGTATAGTTGAAGAAATTATTTTTGCTTCTCTGCTAGGAAGGCCGTTGTCATTGTATCAGTGTAATTGCATTATAGGTTACCTGTAACTAATATATATATATATGTGTGTGTGTGTGTGTAAACTTACTTGGCTATGAAGACGATTCTGATTATGATTTATATATATAGACCACAACAGCCATCAACATTAAAACCACCACTAATAACCACTAATATTGTAAAGCTCCCCCTTGTGCCGCCAAAATACCTCTTACCTGTCGAAGCATGATTCTGTGGTATCTGGCACCAAGACAATAGCGGCAGATACTTTAAATCCTGTAAGTTACGAGGTGGTGTCCCCATGGATGGGGCTCGTTGTTCCAGCACATCTCACAGATGCTCAATTGGATCGGACCCTAACCCCGGCCATCCACATGATGTAGAAGAAATTGTGATTCATCAGACCAGTTCACCTTCTTTTTTTTTTTATTTTATTTTTTTACCTGTGCTGTCAGCATGCTGGGCATACAACACAGAGTGTTTGTAAGCCATTGCATTTAGGACAGAGTTAGTCTGCAAGTGGAGTTCAAGTTCTCAACCTGCAATGCAACTCTTTGTTAATTCTGAAATCATCAAGAACTGCTGCAATAACTCTCTTTTGTGGATGACATATAAGATGACAAGAGCACAGTTTTTGGTTACACAGAACCACCACCAATCCCCCTCTTTGGAGAACTATTTTACCATGTTTGGGTCTCTAAAAAATGAATCACTCCTCCAAGCGGGGAAGATTGACCACCGGTGAGACAATTAAACACAGAACCAAACAACATTTACACAGAAACATAAACATTGGACGACAACATGTATTGAAAAGATAGAGCTTATCAGGTCCAGGAAAACTGAACGAAATATTGGGCACATGGCCTCTTCCTGCCATAGTTATGGCAGTAAATGAGGGAGTAAAGGAGAGGAATGCAACCAGGAGGGTGCTGGGTTGCATTCAAAGCAGGTGTGCTGGTGTGTGCGTTTGTGTGTGATGGGACCGCCTGTATGTGTGTGTTTGTGTGTGTGTGTGTGTGTGTGTGTGTGTGTGTGTGTGTGTGTGTGTGTGTGTGTGTGTGTGTGTGTGTGTGTGTGTGTGTGTGTGTGTGTGTGCGTGTGAGGTGTCCACCAGTGAGTGTACAGGACTTATTTTGTTTGGTTCTGGTGTATAAGGTTGGTATTATGTCGTGGTGCCTCCAAGCAGCGGAAAGGGTCCAGAAAGCCCCTCCCGAGCTCTGCAGCTGCACCCTGCCCTGCAGCCACAGAAGACCCCCGGGCCCCCAGAGAAGCCAGATGCCCGAGGAGCATAATCCCAGGGCGCACGAGGAGACACCGCACACCAGGGGCGCACACATAAAACCCACCCCCAAGTGCAGGCACAAGACACAGCCGCAGGCCCAGATCTAGGCCACCCGCCAGCAACCCACCACCCCGGAAAACCCCAGTGCTCAATGTGTGATGTTGGCAATTGCAGTTAAAATTGCAGGGTCTGGGGCTGCGAGTCCTTCAGGCAAGTCGAACCCGAATCACTCGCACTCATCTTGCCCAACAGACCCTGGTCTGGTGGAGTATTGTTCAGAGTAGGATTGGTGTGCAAGTGTATGTGTTCTAAACTAATATGAGTGGGATTCAAATTTCGGGATGGACGAGAAGCACCCTGGGTCCGGAGCGTGTCAGGCAAAATGACAGCTGCCCGCTTCATACCCACCCACATAGCTCGCACCCCACCCATCCCACAAGCCCTAGGCCTATTGTGTGGTGTACGTACTGAGTATGAGTTTTGGTACAGGGAGAGATCGGCGAAAGGCGACCAGATCGAAGCAGGGGTGCAGCAGGCCAGGAAGCGACCACACGGACCCCACCCCAGACCCGATCACGCCCTAGCACGCTCACCTCCCCTACCTGGTGGCACCCAACCTACAGTGACCAGCCACGGGCGCAGAGCAGCCCCTAATACGCCTCCCTAATGCCGGGCAGCACGAAAGTACCAGAGGACAGGTACCCTGGCAGCCCGGTGTGACGACAGGAATCCATCCCCAACCGAAGGAGGCCACATGGCCAGTTTCAAGTTGCCACGTCACAGAACCAGACGCCTAACTCCCCCCCAACCCCCCCACGGGACGCAGAAGGACACGCAAGCCTCGCCACCCCGCCCGCAGGGCAGGTGATCCCAGCGGCGCACCGACCCACTGACCATGGGGCCAAGACCCGAACCCAATTTTTCAGGCAATCAAAATGGGTTGGTGGTGTCTAAGTGGTGGGTCAACTTAGGAGAGGTATATACCGAAGAGACATAGTCGGGGAGACTGGAATGCTGCGACCCAGAAGGGTTGATAGCTTCTTGAGGATGTTGGTCCAGAATGCTTATCCACAAAACCCATTTTGAACATTTTGTGTTGGGTGATATGAGCTCTGTGCAGAATCTTGTATTGGATGAGTTGCATTTTGGAATTGCGTGTCATAGAAAAGGTGTTGCTGCAAATAAGCTTCCACAGGTTGATATCGGTGGGAACAGCAAGGTCTCTTTCCCATTCCATTGTAGGAAAAAATAAAGTGTCATCTGTTTTTGAAAAAAGTTTGTATATTCTGGAAAAGGGATTTTTAAAATTACTGAAATGAGTGAGATGTTCGATCATTGGAGGTGGGTGTAGGATGTTGTTCGTCAATTTGATTTTGACTTTTAACTTTAACTTGACTGCTGTAGTTGAAGGAATTGAAGGAAGCCGTGGCCACTGATATTATAGGTTTATAGTATTATAGTATTAAGGTTAGGAGGTTTAAGTGATTGTTTTCAAAAATGTGTTCCAAATGAGTAATTCCTTGTCTTTTCCAAGACCTGAAGATTATTGGTCTGTTTTTAACCAGAAAATCTGGGTTGTGCCAGATTGGCGTGAATTTGTTTGGAGATAGAGTGTGACCACTCAGTTTGAGGAATCTCCATAGGCTGACAGAGTCGTTGCGATGAATGGGTTTTTAAAGCAATTATGTTTCCTTATTGATTCAGTAAGGAATGGGAGATCAGATAATGATAAATCCTGACATTCTGTTTGTTCAATGTCTCGCCATCTATGACCCAAATGTTGCTCTGATTGTATCCATTTAATTATAAACTGAAGATGGTTTGCAAGATAGTAGTATATGAAGTTTTCGGGCTGCTAGGCCTCCAAGTCTTTGTTTTTCTGTAGTGTTGCTAGTTTAATTCTCATATTTTTGTATTTCAAATAAAATTAAGTCTAGAGTATTAAACCAATGTACTGTTGGTTGTACTGGGGTCATTGAAAATATATAGTTTATTTTTGGTAGAATATTCATTTTCACTGCTGCTATCCTACCAATTTGTGAGATGGGTAGATTGTTTTATCGAAGGAGATCTTCTTCACTGGATTTGTGCAATCAAGTTAAGTTAAGGGTAAACAAATCTGACAGATTGGTGAAGGTATTAATACCAAGGTATCTAATATTGCCCGTTGTGATGGTTAAGGGAAGTTTCTGGGTTACAGCATTACAGTCCCCCACCCCCACCGAGGGGTTAGATCATGGTTTTAGTCCAATTTATTGATTGATTGATTAGAGATAGATGATAATTTTGATGTAAGGTTGAACATCTCCGGTATGGATGAAATTGGGTTCTATACGTACAACAAGATATCGTCTGCATACAAACCTATTTTGTGAACAGAGTTTCCTGTTTGTATGCCAACAATATTATTGTTTTGATGGATGGCAGCTGCAAGGGGTTCAATAAAAATGGCGAATCGTAAAAGGGAGAGCGGACTTCCTTGTCTTGTGCAATTAACTCTGTCAAATGCTTTTTCTGCATCTAAAGAAGCAATAACAGTATTTAAGTTGTTCCTTTGAGATATGCTGATCATACTGAATAAACGGCGCATATTGCTGGATAAGTGTCTGCCTTTGACAAAGCCTGTTGAGTTTAATTGCTTTTTCAATTCTGCTGGTTAGTGTTTTACTAATAATCTTTAAATCGCAATTAATAAGGCTTATGGGTCTATAACTGGATTGGGTTTGAACAAAACCGAAATGAGTAATGTAACCATTCTTATGAATAATGGGTTATGAGTGGCCAGAAGTGTTTATAGAATTCCACTGGGTAGCCATCCGATCCGGGTGATTTATTGTTGGGCATAGAGAAGACAGCTTTCCTGAGTTTTTCGAGAGTAGGTGGTTGATCTAATGGGGTTTAATTGTGTCGAAAGTTTAGGTAGGTCGATGTAATTGCTCAGATCTCATTTCGGATTTGCTGAGTGGGTGAGTGGGCTTGTTGGGAGTGCAACTCCTTAAGTCGTTGTTTGAGTTTATTTTGGAATTCTTGTCCTTTCTTTTTCTTGTGAGTGGAGAATGAAATAATACTACCTCTTAGAGCTGCCTTAGCCATTTCCCAGAGTAAGGATGGGGATATTTCTGAAGAGTCATTCAGTTCAATGAAGGAAGTCCATTCTCTGGAAAAGAAATGGTTAAATTCTTTATCTGTCAAATATGAGCCATTAAACAGCCACCTGTCGGGAGGGTTCGCGTTGGTTTGATTTTGGAGGGAGAAACGAATCGGCCCGTGGTCGGAGATTTCAATAGGGTGGATTTCAGGCTTAGTGATTTTGGACGTTACACAGTTACTTGTTATGAAAATGTCTATTCTAGAGAAGCTTTGGTGGGGTGGTGAATGATATGTGTATTCTCTATTATGTGGATTATTTGATGGCCAACAATCGCCAAGAGCAAGATCACTTATATATTGTTTTATAGTGTCAGACGAATGCCAGGATTTGTGATTATTTCTGGGTGGAGAACGGTCTAAACTTGGATCCAGTACTGTGTTGAAGTCTCCTCTCAATATAATAATTGAGTCAGAGAATTCTAAGAGTTTTGAAAATATATTGTGAAAGAAATTTGGGTCGTCCTCATTAGGGCAATAAATATTAGTTATGGTTAATTCGATGTTACCTAAAATTACGGAAATCATTATGCAATGTCCTTCTGGGTCTGATATTGTGATTTTATTTAGATATGGGATACTTTTATTAATCAGTGCATCCAAAGCAATAGCTATACTACCGTACCCATGCTTTCCCATAGATAAATCTGAGATTTCCTTCTTTACATTCCTTTTTTCTGTCCTAGTATTGCAGGAAGTTTGTAGGGATACATATCTACACATAAATGACAAATAGACAAAGATAAACATAGAACATTGCAGAGCTAGACATACATATTGCGAGAAATGGAAAAGAGTGAGAGTGATGGGAGAAGTAGCGAGGGAGGGATTAGGGAGGTGAGATGATGAGAGAAGTAGGGAGTGGGGATGACGAAGGTGAGATGATCAGAGTGAGCAATATCTTAAATCCTGACATAGATAGCATGCTTATTTCTACATCTTGCAGTATATAATTATCAGAAATACCAAAATAAATACTTAAATATCAGAATAACCAGGGTGTGGTGAGGAGTCTCGGAATAACAGACCATCCAAATATAGTTTATCAACAACCAGTGATATAAGTTTACCCTTCTGCCGGTTCTCCTTCAGGACGGGGTACGGCACCTTCCGTTGGTCATTAGTGTAGCAGGGCACCGCCATGATGGATCTATACTCACTTCCGTCTTCTCGCAAGATCACGGCATGCTCCCGTGAGATCTCAGAACCTGCCTTCTTCTTCTTCCATTACTTCATGGCCCAGTTCTGACGCTCACATGCCCATTGTAGGCGCTTTCAGCAGTGGATACGGGTCAGCACGGGCACTCTGTGGCTACGCAGCCACACACGCAGCAAGCTGCGATGCATCGTGTTCTGATACCTTTCTTTCATAGCCAGTATTAACTTTTTCAGCAATTTGTGCTACAGTAGCTCTTCTGTGGGATCAGACCAGAGAGGCTAGACTTCACTCTCCACGCACATCAATGAGCCTTGGGTGTCCATGACCCTGCTGCTGGTTCACCTGTTGTCCTTCTTTGGACCACTTTTGGTAGGTACTAACCAGTGCATACTGGGAACATCCCACAAGACCTGCAGTTTTGGAGATGCTCTGACCCAGGTGTCTAGCCATCACAATTTGTCTCTTGTCAAAGTTATTCAGATGATTAGGCTTGCCCATTTTTCCTGCTTCAAACATGTCAACTTCAAGAACTGACTGTTCACTTTCTGCCTAATATATCCCACTTCTTGACAGGTGTCATTGGAACGAGATGAGCAATGTTATTCACTTCACCTGTCAGTGGTTTTAATGTTGTGGCTGTTCAGTGTATATGTATATATATTTTACCTCAAAATTTGATTTATGTGTTTATCTCCCAATTATCTTATATACCACATCTGTATACATATTTTTTACATCAATCTTTAGATTCTATTATTTTATTTTATTTTTCATATGAAAGTTCATATATTTTTAATTGTATCTGTTTTTATTTTAGGACACCTAAAGAGTCTAATTCATCTGACAATTAGTAATTTTTCCATCATGTTTCCATGTAATCATTTTGAAAAAAATCCAACGTGAAAAGTTAATTGCACTCAGCAGGTGTCAGGGACAATATGCTCAGACCATTTCACCCATTCCTGAGTGGAACTGACAAGAAATGACTCTTTATTGAGCTGTGCACTGCCAGTTATGTGCACTGCCTCATTAAAGGGAAGATTGCCAGAAAGGTTCCCAATTTCCTTCTTGTTGAAGAAAAAAAGAAAAAAGCAGAGTGTTAAATCTTTTAATGAGGATTATCCAGACAGTAGTCTTTTCACAGCGACTTGTTAGACCTTAGGATAAAAGGATTCCTTCTGTTTGGTTGAGGTAAGGAGAGGTTTACGTCACTGCTGAAGAACAATGTTCAAAAATAAGAAAGAAAAACTACATTTAGAAAAGCTAAAATCTTGAATCAAGAAAAATTATCCGCACTTTCATTGCATTTCATTTTCTAAAAATGAAAAAAATGTCAATAGAATGGTGAAAAGGCCACTACATATATTATTTTTTATGTTCGATTTGATTTATTCGCACATCAATGATATTTTTCAACTTATATGAGCTTAGATATATTTTTACTTAGAGTCATTACAACATTTACACATTGACGGAATTACGCAGAGTGAAATTGTGATCCATGGCATGTTGAAAGATGTTTCTTCATCTTTTCTAGTGAACATATTCACTTTGAATTGCAATTTTTGGATTTGGCGTTACCAAGCCTGAATCAAGCCGTTAATATAACCTGAGATGCTCGGAGCCTGTGGTTATGCCAGTGCTGATCATAGGCGTCCTGGATAGTACAGTGATTTTCAATCACCTGAAAACTTCTCAAATTCTACTATGAATGCCCATGGGTCTGGCTGCAGGAAGTCACAATGGCAACAAACAGCTCTTTTTCTGGAGTGACTTAGGACTCCTGAGTCTTTAAAAATATTTGTTCAGTATCAACAAATCCTACACAAATCTTGCATCATCCAACTCATTTTGGGCAGGATTATACAGATTATCAATCCTTTTGTGATAACACTAAAATGCTACAAATCAAAGCAGCTTGCAGAATGAACAGGTTTTTAAATCAGGAAACTACAGCAAAACATGAGGACTTTATTTCACACGTTTTATATACCGCTTAAATGTTTAAGTCAATAGGAGACCTTCAGGATTGTCTGCACCACACTGAGTGGACTTCTGCGTGTCAATCAAACGGTCAAACAATGTTCTTCCCACTGAGATTCTCGGAGGAAATAAACCAAGGGAGCACAGTGCTGTGACGGAGAGACAGAATAATAGAAAGAGAATCAGGGTGGAGTGGAGGAGAAATGGACCAAGGGAGGGATTGACCCTCAATTCAAGAAGCAGGAGAGACATCTCAAGTGGCTTTGCCCAACCCAACATGGGACTGATAACCTGTGCAGAGAGAGAAAGAAGGCAGTTCATGATGTGTCATTTTGCTTTTATTCAAATGACAATGTTTTAGTTTCTCTGTTTATTTTTGCGGGTTTATTGTTGGCTTTTTTTTTTTATTGTTTCTTGTTGATTTTTAGGTTTACTGTATATTGCCAAAGATTTTGATTATTCTAGTTAACTTTTTTTAGATTGTATGCCACATTTTTCTTGCCTACATTTAAGGTTCATTTTTAGTATTTTTTTTATGTAATAAAAATGTTATTAATTGGTTAAAACATTTATATATATATATATATATATGTGTGATTATTATTATTTTGATTAATATATTTTTAAGTTGATTTTTAGGTTTATATTTATGGATTAATTTTTAAAATTAGGTTTATTGTACACTGCCAAATTTTTATTGGTCATTGCCAAATCTGTATTGATCATAGTTTATTGATTATTCTTTGGTCTGTTGTTCTTGGTCTATTGTATTGTGTTTATTGATGTTTTTTTAGGTTTATTGTACATTTGTATGTTTATTTCCATTTTGATCTTGTAGTAAATGTTTGGGTTTATTTTATATTTCCTAGCATTATGTATGTATGTATGTATGTATGTATGTATGTATGTATGTATCTATCTATCTATCCATCTATCTATGTATCTATCTATGTATTTATCTATGTATCTATCTAACTATCCATCCACCCATCCAGGATGGCAGTTTGGAGTTGATAGGAATGCAGACAGATCAAGCACAGTTTAACAATTAAAATAAAAGTTGAGGCAAAGTTGCCAGTAGCTCTGTTAGCTCTGACACTAACCTTGGTGGAAGTAGATTAAACAATTTGTGGCCTTGAGTTAACGCATTTCTTTTGTTGCCGACCTGGCTCCTTGCTCCCCAAATCACTCATAGTATTTCATTCTCTCTCTCTCTCTCTCTCTCTCTCTCTCTCTTGGAAAGTTTAAGTTTGAAAAGTTCATGTGAAAAAGGTAGATTAAAAAAGTACAACTTGTATGAACCTTTTCAAACTGTAATTGCCTGCAGGCGTCACAAAGTCCCACAGAAATAAGGAAAATAGTTTGAAGATGACAAATAGAATGAGGATTCATGGAACAAAGAGAAAGGACAGAGAGAAGGTAAAAAGGGGACGTGATAGGCAACATGCCGGTTGATGGCAAAACAAATGCAAAATCTTAAAGGGGTATTCGACGGAAAAGCAACATTTAGTAAAGAAAACAAGGAAAGCTTGCTTATCCTGCCACACACCAAGAATCAAGAATACCATACCGCCCACAGCCTCCATTGTTCCTGTGTGTGTTGCGTTGAGGATGATGTCATGGTTGTTTCATGCGGCGTAACTATGGGTACTATCTGCAGTGGAAAACCAAGTACCAGGTACCACAATGAGTAGAGTCGAGTAGAGTCGCACTGAGCTGAGCGGGTTCCATGCGGTGGAAAAGTGCCATTAGCTATTATTATACTGTAGTGTACTCTCCTCATGCTAGAGCAGAAAATTGGAGTACATGCTTTAGTTTTGGGCTATATCGCTGTGCTCACCACATTTAGACCTGGTTGAGGCACCGTTTTTATTCTGAAGACAACCAGCTTTTGTACATAAAGTTGAAAGACATAGAGTGGAATTTTTCCTTTGAGTGAGGATAGAGTTGAATCAAAGACATGCTAGTCAATGGCTCTGAGAAATGTACACACAATCACTGGAATGTCTTTGGAGAAAAAATGGAGCAGGCATCTGGACATCCTGAAGATTTTAAAGGGACACCAGAAGAAAAAGCTACAAGAGAGAAATTATCCATATAAATGATGAAATTATTCCGCTGACTGGTTCATACAAAATGCCAACTGCTTGTACTCTTAGAAATGCATGTAAGGTATGCCTCTGCATAAACCCAGCGCTGGCTGTTCTTGACAAGATTTCTTTGTGTCTTCCCGGTGTCCATCTGAATCTTTTTTGGACTGGTTGTGGTCCGCTCACAAAACATGGTCCACCAGCATGAAGAGATGAATGATGAGTGATCACTGAATCAAAGACTGAAAAGTGAAGGGTCATTTTGCCCTGAAGCTCTGTGAGGGTAGAACTCTCAGAGAGCTCCAGCAGTGGAAACGCTTTGGTGAAGAAAGTCACCAACCAGGGACTTGGAGATGACTTTGTCTTGCCATAGGTGGCCTTGACAACCACACTGCAACATATAAACACAATATGCTACGCAGAAAACAGAATGGCATTGTAGAAGAAAACCAGAAAAGAAGGCTTGGACTGTCCAGGTAGGTCTTAAATGCATGCTTAAGTCTGTCCACAAGCAACTGCTCCAAAAATGGAAAACAGGGAGCCAAGACTCTGTGATGTAATTCAAGTATACGTTATTCTACAAACAATAAATGGTAGCCTTTCGAAAGTACAACCCAAACTTTTCGATTCAAGCGTCGTTATCAGTGGCACCAACCGTAAAAATACGTCCTTATCTTCACAAAATAAAATTACATTATCGCCTCTTTCATCTTGTTCCAATTAATTGTCTGCAGGGTTGTTTGTCTTTGTGATATCAGGATGACAGTGTATAGGGGAGAGTCCTATCCCGCATTAGGTCTCTGCCTATATTGATTTTCACACTTACAGTGCGTACGATGTGACCGTGCAGTGTGACATATTTCAAAGCAGAAGTTCGGAGGCTGCTTTTGCAGGACGTCACTGCCACAAGATCCAACGAAGCACTAAGTAAAAGTGTGGTCAACGATGTTTCAAAATGCTTGGGAGATATTTACTACTTAGAAGCTGGCGAGGAGCAAAATCTAACTGCATAGGGAAAATAACTGCCTAACTATTTCAGTCCTTTGCTTGAAATTCCCCCAGCAATATGATATGTGTCCCTCTTACTTTGAATGCTCTTCTGGCTGCGGGAAAAAGTAGTGAACATAAACAGAGTGTGTTTACGTATCTGCATAATCGGTGCTGTATCTGCAAATGCGCCTCTGTGGTTTATTCCACACTGAATAGAAGCAAGCAGCCTTGCATTTCAAACCATAGGTGTAAGAGTAAATTACATTACAGAATAGCTTTGTTTTTTAACAGCGAAATGGGAAAACTGCTTCAGTTTTTAATGCAAGAGTATACTGTAGTACGTGTCCTCATAAAAAATGGGAAGCAAGGTACAGTGTTTACCCTGTTTATCCCACATGTTTACATGGTACCAAAAAGTAATTGTTGCATATTATGAAAGGTCCGATGATATGCTACAATAATATTTATTTGCCTTTCAGCAAATTATGAAAACAGTTCACAGCAGGCCGGTTTTGGAGTGTTGGTAATTTTCAGTGCAGAACGCTGACATTTTTTCATGCAACACATTTTATTAGAGCCTTATCCTCATAAATGTCTAATAAAACATGACCTTTCCTTCAAATGCAAATATATAGTTAAGAGTCTAACAGAGCCCCCTCCCATTCAGACAGATGCTCGAAGCATGTCTCTTCGCCGTGCTGAGGTAAATGAACAAAAGAAAAGTTAATAGATAACTTTGGGGGCGACTCATTATTGTTTATTGAAGGTAGGCTTCTATCATGTAATTTACGCTGTCGCACTCAATCTAAACATTAGTAATCCAATAAAGGATTAATTTGAACTCTAGCCATTGAGTGTAAGATAAGATAAGATAAAGGTTATTATTATTAATCCCCAAAGGGAAATTCCAATATTGCAGCAGCAATGACATACATGACAAAACACACATAATTTACAAAAACACACGTTGTTACACACATATATATATACATATATACAGATACACACGTATACATATGTGTATATCCATATATATATAAATAATAATATATTAATATATTTCATATTTATATAATATATTTAATAACTAAATAAATAAAACATATAAATTATAATAATATTAATAAATAGCATAACATAGAATTTAACTTAGTGAAAGGTAAAGCTTAAAAATGGAAGTTACAGTAAATATAAAGTAAAAATGTGCCTTGTGCATTGCCATTCAGAGGAGGAGTTTCCTCTCCTGGCACAGAGGGGAGTCATTGTAGGTTGTTTTTGTGGTGGGCAGGAATGACCCCCTGTAATGGTCCTTATTGCAGCAGAGCTGAAGGAGCCTGTGGCTGAAGACACTCTGTTGTCTGACCAGTAGGTTGTGTAGTGGGTGTGCAGTGTCCATTATGCTGAGCAGCTTATGCAAGATATTTCTCTCCACAACCAGCTCTAGGTGCTCCAGAGCAGTGCCCAGCACAGAGCCAGCCTTCTTTATCAGTTTGTTCAGTTCCTTGGAGTCTTTGGCTATATTGCTGCTGCCCCAACAGATGACTGCATAGAAAATTGCACTAGCCACAAAGGACTGGTAGAAGATGTGCAACATATTGCTGCATACATTGAAGGACCTGAGCTTCCTCCAGAAGTAGATTCTGCTCTGTCCCTTCCTCCAATGTTGCATTTCCAGTCCAGTCTGTTGTCCAGGTGAACGCCCAGGTACCTGTAACCCTCCACTACCTCCACCTCTTCTCCCAGGATGAAAATAGTGTTTGGCTTAGCCCTGGTCCTCCTGAATTCCACAACCATCTCCTTCATCTTGGTCACATTTAAGAGAAGGTGGTTGTTTTCACCCCATGCCACAAAGCAGTTCTCCTGTCCACCAGTGATACACCCCACAACTGCAGTTAGGGTGAAGAGGAAAGGTGAGAGTAGTCCTCTGTAGTACAGTCCCCTGCGGCGCTCCTGTGTTGCTAAGCAATCGCTCAGACACGCATTACTTCAGCTGCACAAACTGTGGTCTGTCTGTCAAGTAGTCAATAATCCAGGAGGTTGTGGAGGCGTCCACCCTCATCTCTTGTAGCTTCTCTCACAGCAGTGCAGGCTGGATCGTGTTGAAAGCACTGGAGAAATCAAAAAAACATGATCTTCATAGTGCTGCCTGCTTTGTTCAGGGGAGAGTGGGCTCGTTGAAGCAGGTAGATGATGGCGTCTTCAACTCAAACCCGGGGGGGTTGGCAAACTGCAGTTGGTCCAGAGAGGTTCTCACCTGAAGTGTGAGATGGGCCAATATCAGTCTCTTCAGGACTTTCTTGATGTGTGATGTTAAGGCAACCGGTCTGTAGTCATTGAGGGCAGATGGAGAGGACTTCTTAGGCTTTATAGGTACCGGAACAAGAGAGGATCTATTCCACAGCACTGGAACCTTCCCCTGGCTCATGCTGAGGTTAAAGAGGTGCTGTAGAATCCCACATAGCTGGTCCACACACACATTCAGGACCCTGGGGCTGATACCATCCAGACCTGCAGCCTTGTGTTAATGGGGCTGTATTGAAGTCCATGGTGGGGGTTTGGGGGTGAGGGGAGGCACAGTGTGGGTCCGTGGTCTTGATCACTGGTGAGGTGTGAGAGGGAAGCAGCTGTGGGGGCAGGGAGGATCTGGGGTCTGTGTGGCTCGGGGTAGGGGAGAAGGCAGCTAAGGCTCTTGTGCCCTGTTGAAAAACAAGTTCAAGTCATTCTTTGTCCAGGCTTCCCTCAGCCTGATCCCCCTTCACCTTGAAGCCTGTGATCTATTTCATTCCTGACCACACATCCCGCACTTTGTTTTGCTGGAGCTTGCTCTCCGGCTTGCTTTTGCCTGTATGCCTACTTACTCTCCCTCTGTCTCACTTTCAGCTCCTTCTGCACACTCCTCAGTAATTCCCTGTCCCCGTCCATGAAGGCTCTCTTCTTCTTATTCAGCAGCCTCTTCAGGGCACTGGGGTAAAAGGGCTTGTTATTGTGGAGACACATTACATTTCACTGCATATATGTATGAAAGTATGTATATGTATGTGACAAATAAAAATCTTGAATCTTGAATCTTGAACATAATGTACATGGTGTACATTACAACTCTGGCCATAGAGCGTACAGCAGAACCTTAGCGATATAAGGTTATTTAGGATTCAAAGAACTCCGGGAATAGAGGGTACATGAAAACCCTGGTCATAGAGGGTACAGAATAACTGTGGCCAGAGGGTACAGTAGAACATAGGGAATTAGAGATTGTTGTTGTTGTTGTTGTTCTTCTTCTTCTTCTTCTTCTTCTTCTTCTTCTTCTTGAACCTGTTAAAACTAAAAACATAGAAAAACAAAAAGCCCCCTGGAAAAATAAGAGAGAGTGTCGCCAGGCAGAACGAAAATGGAGAAAGACAAATCTTCAGGTTCATCATGAAATTTACAAGGATAGACTAAATCGATACAACAAGCCAGACAGTCTTTCTTCTCTAAAATCATTAATGAAAACCTCAACAATAGTAAATTGTTCTTCTTCACCGTTGATCGACTTATTAATCCACCATCTACAACCCCGTCTGAGATGCTCTCCACTGAAAAATGTGAGGAGTTCGCTACATTCTTCAGTAACAAAATTATAGCTATCAGACAATATTAGTCATTTAGTCATATTACTCAACATCCAGAGATGAACCTACCCTTCAGTTCCCCAGTAATATGACTGCTGCCATGTCTCATTTCGTCCCCTTAGACATAATAAGACTGGATGATATTGTTGGTCAGCTCAGGTCCTCCACCTGTTGCCTGGACCCCCTCCCTACCACATTTTTCAAAGGTTTTTAACTGCCTAGCACATGAGGTACAAGACATTTTAAACGGCTCTCTTCAATTAGGTATATTCCCTGCAGCATTTAAAACAGCTGTCATTAAACCACTCCTGAAGAAGAGCAATCCCGATGCAACAGTTACTGCCAACCACAGGCCCATTTCCAACCTGCCGTTCCTCGGTAAAATACTTGAAAAAACTGTTTACCTTCAGTTTAACAACTATCTAACCTCAAACAGCCTTTTAGACACTTGTCAATCTGGTTTTCAACCTCACCATAGCACAGAAACAACACTTATTAAAGTTCTGAACGATCTACACATAAACACTGATGCAAAAAAACTTTCTGTTCTTCTGCTCCTGGATCTCAGTGCTGCCTTCAACACTGTTGACCATCAGATTTTATTAGCAAGATTACAAAAATGTGTTGGCCTCTCTGGCCCGGTTATAAATTGGTTCAAAACGTACCTAGAGGACAGGCGGTTCTTTGTGTCCATTGGAGATTTTGTGTCAAACAAAGTGAATATTGTATGTGGAGAGCCCCAAGGTTCGATTCTGGGACCATTATTGTTTAACCTCCATACTATGCTTCCACTGGCGCATAAAGAAACACAAAATCAATTACCATAATTATGCAGATGATTCACAACTGTACATATCCCTATCTCCTAAAGACCTACTCCCCATGCACTCCCTCACCTAATGTATTAATGATATTAATGCATGGATGTCAAAGAACTTTTTACAACTGAACAAAGACAAAACAGAAATACTCATCTTTGGTGCAAAGGCTCAAAGACAGAAAATTGCAGCTCATCTTAGTTCTCTGTCCCTGGAGAGCAAGAATGAAGCCAAAAATCTGGGTGTAATCATAGGCGGCGATCTACATTTTAAGAGCCATATACGTAAATCAAATCACAAAATCAGCCTTCTACCATCTAAAAAACATTTCAAAATTAAGAGGCTTCCTGTCAAAAGCAGACTCCGAAAAAGTAATCCATGCATTCATAACGAGTAGATTGGACTACTGTAATGGCCCATTCACCATCCTCCCGAAATCAGCTGTGCAGTGGCTACAGGTAATCCAAAATGCGGCAGCACGCGTTCTCACTGGGACAAAAAAGATTGAACATATCACACCTCCTCTTAGATCTCTACATTGGCTCCCCGTCAAAACTAGAATTGATTTTAGAATTATTGCCCCAAATAAATGGAACACCCTACCGAGGGACCTGAGAGAGGCCCCCACACTGAATACTTTTAAAAGCAGGTTAAAAACCTTGCTGTTCGCTACAGTCTATGACTGACTGACTTACTGATGTCTGTCTGTCTGTCTGTTTGTCTGTCTGTCTGTGTTACTGGTGCTGGTGCTGTGGCTGCTGCTAACCTTATACCTAAACTTTACCCTCGCTTACCTTATGGCTAAATTTAAGCATCTCTAACCCTATGCTCTAACTTAAACACCTCTGACCTTATACCTCCACTTAACCGTCTCTTACCTGAGTGACTTCTCCGGTTCCAATGAGAGCTACCACCTAACGGTTCCGGTGACTTCTCTGCGTGTGCGTTGCTGTTGTCTTTTATTGCTGTTGTTTTTTGTTGCTGCTGCTGGAGTTGATGTTGCTGCTGCTGTTGTTGTTTTGTGGCTGCTGCTGCAACTGCTGCTATTTCTGTTACTGTTGTTGTAGTTTCTTTTGTGATATTACAGTGGGGGTATTATAAGAAGGGTGTGTCTTCGGAGAGATAGTCAAAAGGATCTACCTCCCGAGGTCAGAATGAATAATAATTTATAATAATAATAAGAATAATAATAATCCTGTAATTTAGGTACGCTAATTAAAGGACCGTGACTGGATTAACATGAGATGGTGCACAGAGTTGAAATCCCCGTTTCCGGTGAGGGCTACCATTTCCGGTTCCGGTGACGTCTTTGCTCTGCCTCACATCGTTGAGATGAGATGGTACACACTGTTGACTCAATACAGATGAGGAGATTTCTGGTTCCCGTGAGAGCTACCACTTCCGGTTCTGGTGACGTCTTCGTTTGTACGCTGTTGCTGCTACTATTGCTGCTGCTGTTTTCTGTTTCTGCTATTGTTTATGCTGGTATTGTCGTTGCTGCTGCTAACCTTATACCTAAACTTAACCATCCACCGTGACTGGATTTAGATGAGATGGTGCACACAATTGAATTCTCAGTGTCTGGTGAGGACTGCCACTTCCGGTTCCGGTGACGTCTTTGCTGTGCGTTGCTTCCCTGAGAACTGTTGACTCAATACAGATGAGATTTCTGGTTCTGGTGAGAGCTACCACTTCCTGTTCCGGTGACATCTTCCCTTGTGCGCAGTCGCTGCTGCTGTTGCTGCTGTTTTTGCTGCTGCTATTGTTGCTGCTGGTACAGTAGCCGCTAGTGTTGTCATTGCTGCTGGTGTTGTCGTTGCCGCTGCTAACCTTATACCTAAACGTAACCATCTCTGACCTTATTCCTTAACCTAATCATCTCGAACATTATACCTAAACATAACAATCCTTAGACTTATACCTAAACTTAACCATCTCTAACCTTATCCCCTAATTTAAATATCTTTAACTTTGTACCTCAACTCAACATCTCTAACATCTCTAACCTGAGAGACTTTTCCGGTTCCGGTGAGTTTCTGTTGTTGCCCCTGCTTGGTTTTGCTGTTGTTGCTGCTGGTGTTGATGTTGCTGCTATTTTTGTTGCTGTGGTTATTTTTGTTGTGATATTACACTTAGAGGATCATAAGAAGGGTGTGTTTTCGGAGAGAGAGATTCATAAGGATCCCCCTCCCGAGGTCTGTTTGGAAATTTGACCCGTAACTTAGGGACGCTAATTAAAGGCTGGATTAAGATGAGATGGTGCACACAGTTGAAATTTCCGATTCCGGTGAAGGCTACCACTTCCGGTTCCGGTGACATCTTTGCTGTGCTTTACTTCGTTGAGATGGTACACACTGTTGACTCAATACAGATGAGGAGATTTCTGGTTCCGGTGAGAGCTACCACTTTCGGTCCCGGTGACGTCTTCGCTTGTGCACTGTTGCTGTTGCTGTTTTTGTTGCTGCTGTTGTCTGCTGCTGGTATTGACACTGCTGGTGTTGTCGTTGCTGCTGCTGCTGGTGCTGTTGTTGGTGCCGCTAACCGTATACCTTAACTGTTGTGGTCGTTGCTGCTGCTAACCTTGTTCCTAAACTTAACTGTCGCTAACCTTATACCTCAACTTAACGTAACCTTATACCTCGACTTAACCATCTCTAACCTCAGTGACCTTTCCAGTTCCGGTGAGAGCTACCACTTCCAGTTCCAGTGACATCTTTGCGTGTACGTTGCTGCTGTTGTTGTTGCTGCTGGTGTCGCTGTTGCTGCTGCCGTTGTTGCTGTTTTTGTGGCTGTTGTTGCTGCTGTTGTTGTTTTCTGTTGCTGTGGCTGCCACTGTGGTAGGAGTCGCTTTTATTGTCGTTTTAGTTGTCTTTGTTGTTGCTTTTGTTGTTGCTGTTATTACAGGGGCATTCTTTTGTAATGACCGGCTGACAACTACGTTCTCTCTTTCTTTTTTGTATTTCTTTGTAAAGCGCATTGTGTTGCCCTTGTATGAAATGCACTCTGTAAATAAAGTGTGACTTGACTTGACTTGACTTCTTCTTCTTCTTCTTCTTCTTCTTCTTCTTCTTCTTCTTCTTCTTCTTCTTCTTCTTCTTCTTCTTCTTCTTCTTCTTCTTCTTCTTCTTCTTTCGGCTGCTCCCGTTAGGGGTTAGAAATGTGATTAAAAAATGGTGTATTTTTTTTTTTCCTATTGAATTCAGCTCCCAACCCCTCATCCATTTTCCCACTGACTAGCCTCGTGAAGATACAATTGGCCGTAGTTACAGTACATGTCAATTAAAAGCTATTTATCAATATAGCTGTGCAAGGATTAATGGTGGAAGAATTACACCCGGGGGCAGGGCTAACGCAACATGGACAGATAACAAAAGGTCAAGGACATGACCTGACATGGACATGATATCTGCATTCCATGTCCCCTACACCCGTACTGCTGCCTCGATGAACATAATGGCTGCATTGGAGGTCGCTTTGGATGCGTCACCACGAAAGATAATGTAATTCCTCCTTAAAGTAAATTGGAAAATTGCCTAATTAATATAATTTCAAAAGCAACAACCACTGGGTGAGTTATTCTTCTTTCTGGGTAAAAGAATAATCTGAAATCGAGTCATTGCCTCCAAAGCAAGGCTGCATACAGAGTTTGTCTCAGTGAAGCGCAAAAAAATGGGCTTTTACATGCGCCACATAAACGTACACTTGCCATACCACAGCATATGCTGCAGGGCCTGTTTCCCCCATAGACAATGGATAATTGAGGGGAAAAAAACTTGGAAAATTGACTACCGATTATCACAATTGTGGCTTTAAACATCAATAAGTAAAGACAGAAATACACAATATGTAGAAGCTGAGTGACTCAAAACAGGAGGCCGCTTTGAAACTGACGTGATTGGCTTAAAACTCAACTAAAGCTGCTTTGCTGAGAGCAGCTGGTAGCATGCAATCCCAGAATGGGTTTGTGACATTATATGGCAGCTCAAATGCTGGGGCTAAGTGGCAGTATGGTTGCTAGTAGTAGTAGTACTAGTTCTCCACTGCCCAGCGCTCCCGAGTCTCCGCTGCATAGCACTACTCGGTTGCCCAACGCTCCCGAGTCTTCAATGCTCAGCGCTCCCGAGTCTCCACTGCCCAGCGCCCCTGTTTCTCTGTTGCCCAGTGCAAAAGAGTCTCCACCTCCCATTTCTCCCAGTTCTTTTGTACCTGTATGTATTTCAAGTTCCTCAGTAAATATTTCTTTGTTTGAGCATTCCGAGTCTCCGTCCTGCACTTGGGTTCACCTGACAGCAGCAGAACACTGGAACCTTGTATAAGTCATAGGTAACAGTTTTAAGCAATACCAGGTCAGGTCAGAGCAAACCTTCTTATGCAAAGCTAACCTTAACTCGGTATCCACATTGAGCAATCTGATTGATAAACCCTGAAGCCTCGGAGCAAGACTCTCAGCTCTTAAGAGTCAGAGCTATTAATCTTCTCTCTCTCTCTCTATATCTATCCCTCTCTCTCTCTCTCTTTCTCTCTCTCTTTCTCTCTCTCCCTCTCTCTCTCTCTCTTTCTCTCTCTCTCTCTCTCTCTCTCACCCTGATTGGAAACACTATTTCACTGAAAGGGCCAGTGGGCTGATGTCAGGGGGAAAAAAAAGTCTGAGCTTTTAAATAAATTAAATAAATAAATTACTGATCGTAAAAACAAGAAAAATTAAGGGGACTTGCTAAATCCTTCAATTTATCAAGACAAAGCGAAGTGGACGAAGAATGTGGGATCTAAGCTTTCTTCGCCTCGGCGCAGATGATATAATGGCCACTCGCCAGCCAATAATACGATGATTGCCAAACGTGCCAAGTGTGATTAATGCAAACGGCTTTAGTGGCTTTAATCCTTCAATTTGAGGATGAATAAAAAATGCAATGATGCAATCATCATGCAAGTGCACGTATGGCTGCAGAAAGACAGACTCAACAGGTTTCAAAACAGATTTCCTTTGCTATCTTATGACTTGTATAACTTGGGCAATGACTATTTGACTAGCATTGCCATGAGCAAACCATTTTCTTGCATCCAAGACTTCTGTTACACTAAGGCTAACGGTACATTCCACTGAAGTCAGAACTCAGAAAAAGCGACCACCTGCTGGGCAAAGAGCAAATTGAAGTAATTGAAGTTGGAATTCCAAGTTGAATTTTTGGACGGATCGCTCGGAACTGAGTTTACATCTAATTACAATTTCAACCACTCAACGCAACACTAATTACACAACACAAATTCTACTGCAGGATATCCATGCTTTGCCCAACAGGGGCAATGGAACACCTTTAGCGCGGAAATGGGGACAACTGATTAGAAATGACAGACTCTCAATGAAATGCAGCAATTCTCCATCAGACAGTGTTTTCGCTTAGAAGTTAGCGGTCTCTACCAGCTGTTGACAACGTCCATTGAATTTTCACCCAAAAAGGATAATAAAATGAATGTCCCCAGTATAATAAGCCTTCAGAAAACTGGCTGGCTGATCCGAATCTGATCCAAGTGTCTGGTCTCCAAGATGACTAGATACGTCATCTTCAGCAAAACTACAACCCCTAAGAGGGAATTCAAACAGATTAGAAATGGCATGGAGGGGAATTCTAATTGGAACCGAATGTGCTTTGCATTTTAATCCTCTGATTTCACACTCTTGTTTGAAAATGACTTTTGCAACGATAAAACCTTGTTAACCTGAACCCACGCGTGGTGCGATGGTGGTTGGGTAGAATGGGATCCACCACCACCACCATGTGTTTGGTGGATGATTCGGTTTACAAGTAATTTATATTGGGATAACAGATTCTAAAGTATCTGGCAACCCATAAAATTATTAAGTCAAAAAAAAAATCCCATATTTAATTTAAAGGGGCAATAGACAGCTTTTTTGCTGTTACTTATCATTATGAAGTTAATGTTGATTGCACAGTATAATGGTTATAAAATAATGACACCATCAGCATTTAGATTGATTCTTTATACGCCTCCATGTCACTACGCATTCTGACTGCCACCGGGGACGATCTCCCGGGAAAATGACGGACAGACGGCAGTGCGTCACGGGAAGTGCGTCAACCCACGCACAGCCATGCGTGGAAAAGGCGGACGGAGGAATCTACTCCACATAAACCACATAAACCCTTGAATATAAGAACAGCTCATTGAAATGGATTGAGAAATGTCAAAGTCACGGTGCCTTTTATCCAGAAGAACCCGCAGCTCCCCCGTTTACCTGTATTTGTTTACAGGCCCGTCTCGCCCGTTCCAATATGGCGGCGACGTTGAACTTATCGCAGCAATGAGCCAAAGCAGTCAATGTGACCGTGTATGTCTATGATTGCACAACCAGAAGAAATTAAAAATCAAAATAAAATTATGGCAATTTCAATTGACCTTCAGTGAACATGCTTCTTTCGTCTGCTAAATGAAATGTAATGTAATGTAATGTAATGTAATGTTCTCTTATTTCCAAAGTGGTGTTGATCATTTACACGGAGCACTCTGAGGAAACGTGGAGCGATCCGGTTGTCTTTGCGACAGCAGCGCAAACGACAAAAAATAAATAAAAAACAACAATACCACTTGGAGTCGGGGTAATCGGAGCAATTCGTCCGACTTGGCGGGGGCAAGGTTTCTTATGTTTTTTGTTTATTTCACTGAGGAGGAAGCGTGTTTCCGGAGCTTGGAGCCGCCGGACCAAATCGTTGCCTGACAAACCCGGACGCTGTTTTGATTTCCTGATTTATTCAAAGTTTTATGTTTGAGTTTTGGCCAGTGAGCCTTTCTGTTCCTTCCATAATAAAACTGTGCCAGCCAGGCACCTCACTGCCAGTCCCACTCGACTGTCTCCCTCCTTGGACCCACACCTGTGGCAGGACCTTTCATTAGGGGTCCAGCCTGTAGTCTGTCCGCTCCAAACATCCCCGCATATAATCACAGAGCACCGATTTGACAACTTTTCAGACTGTTCTCAGGCAACAATGATGTGCACATTACATACATAACATATTACATTATTATACACATTTAAGGGCTGCAGAAACTAAATTCGAATATAATTTGAATATTAAAAAAAAATATTTAAATGCTGAAATTGCCATTCGATTGTGTATTCATTTTTAGAAATGAATAATTTGTTATCAATTATAAATATAAATTGGCTTACGTAAGAGAATCAATTCGCATATGGTTGGCAATAAAGTTCAACAGTGAACGCACATTAGAGTGAAATAATCCGGTAAATGTGCGAAGTCCGCGTCGATGGCGAGACTTAGAGCGCACTGGCGTGTCTCCCTCTCCTCCAGCGTTTCACTGTGTGTACAAGGGAAAGTGCGTCTTTGATCAGAATGTCCAGTAATTGCACTGATGTAGCTTTGTTAGCCGCGGGGCATTTGCAGGTGGGCCGCGATCTACGCGGGCGGGATTTTTTTCTGGACCGACCTGCAATCTGCTCCGCAGCAGCTGGAAACGGAGTAAATTACATACATCTAGAGTTTTTATTTGCTTTGTTTGGAGAAAAGATCGCTCTGATTGGAGATGCCAAACCGTGCTTGACCCTTCCCTTCTAATTTGAGCATTAAAATTTTTTATAAATTTGAAAATTAGTACTTCTTCAAAATAAATAGCATACAAATTTGAATGGGATAACAGAGGAATAACTGCAGCCCTGATCGATAGATATGTTTTTTATTTATCTTTTTAGTTTACATATATTTTATTTTATTTATTCAGTGTTTAAGGTAAATCCCTGAGAATTCACTTAAAACTGTAAATTGAGCTATATGAAAACACAATATGAAAACATATTGTGATAACATTTTTTGCCATATCGTCCAGCCCTATTTCATGGAAACTAAGCTTATTGAAAATGTAATTCAAATGTAATTCACAAAAAAGTCACCACTAAAATGATGTATGTTCAACTTCTATCGTAAACCTTTAAATAAATCTAAAATCTTTAAATACGTAAACCTACATTAATACATCATCATTGACGCACACAAGACTAGAGACTGCACATGTACTTACATACAAGGTAAGTTATAACAATGACCAGATTTGGTTAATGGTAAAAAGCAAACAGTTGTTTTAAAGAAAAGTCATGTATAAACAGTTTCCTACAGCTAAACGAAGCCGATTTAAATGAAAAGACAGAAAGTGTTAAGTATTAACAAGTTCTTCCATAATAATTCTAATGCAAAATTAATGTTCCATAAATGTTGTCTGCATTACAATATAGACAAGTCATCGATTAAACTGAATTTTACAATTGTAGTTTATTAACATAAAAAATACAATGAAGTACTTATTAAAACTAACATTTACTTATTATATTTATAAAATAAAACATATTTATTATTATTGTTATGCAAAGTAATTACAACGTTTGTTTTTGTCGTTGTTACAGATAAAAATAGCCGAAAGTCAGCATTGGCATATTAAAAAATACATAACAAGTGGTATAAGGATGTAGAACTGAACAATGAATGGAATAATCTTCTTTCCAAAATTTAAGAAGATCCAAAAACAAAAAACAACATTAATGAACCTATGTATTGAAAATATTGAAAATGCAAATTTACGTACGTATCATGCATGTTGTTGTCCAAACTTTACAAATTCACAAAAAATTGAAGAACATTGGTGTTACATTGAGAACACCATGAACCAACATTGCACAGAATCCAAAGAACTGTAGTACGTATCTAACACGACTAAACTGGACCCCGTGTATTGCTGCCTGCAGCTATATTTTATATGATTACTGGAATTGACTAACCAAGCCCAAACTAAAGCCTTAACACAGCATAACAGAGTGATGATGAAGTGATCTGATTATTGGTGTACTGGATGGTACAATGGCTGAAAAAATACTTCTGCATTAGAAGTAATGCTGTTTAAAAATACTACTAATAATCGGAAGATATATATACTATATATATACAGATAAATATATATATATATATATATATGTATATATATATATATATATATACTGTATACATCTCATCCCATCACCGTTCTCAGTTTCATTGCTGCAGTCTGTCAGTATTCACTACACTAGCGTTCACAATGGCCACGCCCCCTTACCGTGAAACAACACGGGTCCTCGCTTATCGACCAGTTCACTTAACGACCTGGTCCTAGGAACGGAACTCGGTCTTTTACTGAGGAGTACCTGTAATGTAAAATGACAAATCATAGGATATTGCACTTCTATACTATGCAATGTCAACGCTAGACCCTATGAGAGTCTATTTGCCGGTGCAGAGTCGTTCGGGAATCTTGCATCACTAGCTGTAACTATGGGGAATCTCCTGCTTGAAGAATAAAAGGCAACAGAGATCACAAACCTCTTTCAAATCCACGCATGCTCATCGCTTCCGTCTTTGTCTGGGTGAAGGACAGACGCTGACAAGTTGTCAAGCTGTTTGTTTGGTAATGGAGTTAAAAATACAAGGAGCAGCTGTCTGTCAACCTGAAGGACAACGTGATGAGTTATTCTGTTTTAGCTTTGTCAGTCAGAAAATGAAATCAAAAGGTTTGCTTCTGCAAAGAACCCTTCAGACCGAGGTGTCTCATAGACGTATTTCTTTGCGGTACTTGTCGAAGTTAACTCACACTGTTGCCTAACATATATTGTAGCGGTCCGCCGATAGGAATTAGCAACCGGTTTTAACGTTAGAGATGCGACTACATGGAAACACAGAATCCTGCATCCATCTGGACGTACCATGAACCGGTCGATGGATCCATTCTAAAGTTCCGAATCGGTTTGACTGAAGCTTTGTGGCTCATTCTACTTCAATATAAAGTAAGCTGCTGGGGGAGATTATCTATTACGGATCTAACGTTACGAGTCATGTTACTTTCACACCGTTGAACCAACAACCAAACTCTTCTCCCTCTGTGCTCCCTCTCTCTCTCTCTGACTCCGTCTCTCCACACACTCCCCCGCACCACCTCCTGCTTGCACATTCCCTCTCGTGAGACTTGTGAACCGCCCGCAGTAAAACACATTATAACTGACAATTAAAAACACTCCAATGTATCCAAGGTCATTACAGTATTATATTATATTATATTATAGATTACTACTGGTATATCATAATCACTATATATCAGATATTATTATATCTAAATTCCATAAAGTAACAAAGATACTTGGGATTCCTATGACTTTTATGAAATAATATCTAACTGAAGGTAAGCAATGCACTACATTGTAGTGGCATTGGTACATTTACATTTATGTACTAGGAATTTATTATGGGGATTTTTGGTGCACTACAGCACAGACCATAAGCATTAAAAAAATAACTTAACATTCTGGAAAAAAGGAGAATAAAAATAATAATAATATAAAATAGGATAAAACATATAATAATGAATACAATGAAAATGTCTGATATATATGTATAATAATATCTTTTTAATATATATAATTTGTATGTATACAAACTGCCAAAAACCCAAAAGTTTTGAACTTTTATAAACTGTATCGGATTGCATCGAATCGCACTAATTCATTCCCTATTAAAACGTCCGCGGCAACAACGTAACAACCCTGAGTCGTATCATACCCCCATGTATCGAGATATGTATCGGATCATCTTAAAAAGGAGAGATGCACCACCCTCATATATTGGATATTGTTATTTTGCAGATTTATGCGATTGAACAGCCTTTTAAGAACCTTTTAATATCCCAGAGAACCCTATCTCCAGTTTGGGAAGGCTCTATGGGAGCCTTTTCAAAGGAATCAGTTAAGAACTCTTGGATTTGTATGTTGAAAAATTGAAAGTAACTGCTGCTGCTAGAGTGATAATATTATTTTGTTTTGTTATTGTTGTTTGTATTATTGTTATTGTTGCATTGAGTCTTTCTCAGTGGTTGGAAGAAGTACTCAGAGCTTTAAACTGAAATAAAAGTGCAAATTCCCTGACAAAAAATTAACAAGTTTAAGTACAACATGGACATTTCTACTTGTGTAAAGGTATATTAAGTCCTCAGTGTTCTTGTTCTTATTAAAAGAAAAAGTACATATGCAGTGTCCTGATGTACACCGATCAGCAACAACATTAAAAAAAAGGTGAAGCGAATTACATTGCTCATCTCGTTCCAGTGGCACCTGTCAAGAGGTGGGATGTATTAGGCAGCTAGTGAACAGTCAATTCTTGAAGTTGATGTGTGGGAAGCAGGAGAAATGGGCAAGTGTTAAAAAAAAAGTCTGAGCGTCTTCGACAAGGACCAAATTGTGATGGCTACACGACTGGGTCAGAGCATCTCCAATACAGAAGGTCTTGTGGGGTGTCCTACACAATATTAGTGGTTATTACTGGTGGTTTTAATGTTATGGCTGATCAGTCTATACTTGAAGCCTTTATATAGAGTCTTTAGCTGCTTTCACACATGAACTCTGGACAATGTCCAACTAATCAGGTTCAGAGATTGTCCTGAAGTGGCCCTTTCACACATGTACCACACAACACTGGAAATACTCGGTTTGGTTTAAGGGAAGGTCGGAGCCTGGGTAAAGCCTGCAGGAGGAAGGATGTGACACAATGATGCAACGATGCATTACGCTGCAGTTTTGGTACACCCAAGATGGCGGACTAGGTCGGCGACTCGTCTATTTTTGCGTTGATACTCCATGCATTTCGATACATCCACCATATAAACCAAAGAGTGGAAAGGAATATAAAGGAATGCAGAAAGAAGTATATATACTATACTATACTATATATGCTATACTCTGTGCATTAACATCCACACGAGGGCAAATGACTAGCGCATGATAGAAACATCATCAATGCCATCAAATTTCAGGGTTGCAAGTGCATATGTGAAAGCAGCTAATCATTTATTAGAAGCAGCTTCTGGCAAATGAATAGCGCATGATAGAAATATCATCAATGCCATCAAATTTCAGGGTTGCAAGTGAAAAAGAGGAAGCTCAAAGAGTAGCTTTATGGATGTGGCGAGGGAGGACATGCAGGCGGTTGGTGCAGCAGGAGAAGATGCAGAGGTCAAGAAGAGATGGAAACAGGATCCGCCGTGGTGACCCCTAACGGGAGCAACCGAAAGAAGAAGAAGACTCGGGATATTATGACGTTATATGTTTTACGGATTATTTTGTATGGGTGCACCGAGGCAACAGCGGGAAAATATTTGATCTTCCTGAAAATGAACTGGAATCCTTGGGATATCGTGAACAAAGTTTATCACATATGGGCTCCTGAAATCCTTTCCAGGTTCTGTTTTGGAGGCGGAGAATACAAACAAAATTGTAAATACTTCAATAGATAACTTTCCTATATTGTGATCGCGGTTGTTCTCAATTCAGAATTGGTTTGGGGTTTGTTTTTAGTTTTGCAGGTTTTTTTCTTACCATTTAACCATGCTATTGAATACCATTCAATTGGATGGAGAGAATAATAATAAGAAGAAGAACAATTATAACTGGATTTTATATAGTGCAATTCACAAACAGAAAAAAAAAAAGGTCAGGGGCGGTAGGCTTCGTTGAAGACAGAGGTTTTGAGCAGATTTTTGATGGTGGCCAGGGACAAGCATTTGGAATGTCAGTGGGAAGAGAGTTCCAGAGGGTGGGGGCCGCCACACTGAAGGCTCCGTCCCCAAAGGTTCGTAGCCTCGTGCGGGGGGTGGAGAGCAGACCCCCTGTCCGAGGACCGCCGCTTCCGGGACCGGGCGCAGGGGTGGAGGAGGTCTGTTAGGTACTGCGGGGCGAGGGCGCGGAGGGATTTGTGGGTTCGTAGTCGGGTTTTGTAGGAAATATGGGATTTGACAGGGAGCCAGTAGAGATGGATGTTGAGTGATGTGCTGCCAGGGCTCGGTGCGGGTGAGAACTCTAGCAGCAGAGTTTTGAACATACTGGAGCCTGTCCAGGGCTTTGCTTGGGACCCCTGACAGGACTCGTTTGCAGAAGTCCTGACGGGAGGTGATGAAGGGGTGGATGAGTGTTTCTGCCACGGCCTCTGACAGTGATAGGCGGAGTCGGGAGATGTTCTCGAGGTGGAAGAAGGCAGATTTGGTTATGGATTTGAGTCAAAAATGATGCCCAGGTTGCATACTTCAGGGGATATGGAGATAGAGCAGCCATCAACAAAGTCAACTGTCAATTAAGGTCAACTGTACAGTAAGAACTAACTAAAAATCAAATATTAACTATCGAAATGTCAAATGGCAAATACAAGAAAGCTCTTTCATCAAGTATGTTTTTTAACGTAATAATAATAATGAAGGTGATAATAACAGATGAATAAAATTATTAATAAAAAATAAGCCAGTCAACAGAAACAGCACATGTTCTGCGTCAATTAATTTAAAAAAGAGTTTTCCCAAAGTAATCGCAATCTGCAATTACAACTTCCCTTCTGGGATGGATAAAGTATGTGAAATGAATGAAAATCAACCTTGATTACTTCCTGTAATTTCATTAAATACTCAGATTGATTTTGTTTGTGGATCTATCTATCTATCTATCTATCTATCTATCTATCTGTCTGTCTGTCTGTCTGTCTGTCTGTCTGTCTGCCTGTCTGTCTGTCTATGAATTATCTCCACCAATGACAACCTTGATCAAATGAGGTCGCACCTATGTGATAAATGTATTGATAGCCCTTCAAATGACTTCCAACAAGCCTTGGAAGAAGAGAACTGACAGAACCTTTTCATGCCCCCGAATAACCTGCTGCACATGTGAGACCCATCGTGAGTAGAGAGTGAGAGCGAGAGAGAGAGAGAGGAATTATGGAGACTAGCTGTCCGAGTGGAGAACCTTCTTCCAGGGTCCAGCAGTGTCAGAAATGATTTTAGATAGAGGTCTGTCAGTTTGAACAGATCATTTAAATTATTCAGGAGTCGGGAGTCACTCCGGAAAAAGGAGCCGTTTGATCGTTTTTGTTCACGACTCCGTAACATTCAGCCACTCAGTCATTCAACCGAGGCTGAATCTTGTTTTGTGAACGAGAGTCCCGGGAATTCACGAGCCACTCCTCAAACAGCCCAGCCACATGCCCAACAAGCCCCTTAGGTGTTGATTCGGTGAGTGGACGAGTCAGAGAGACGTTTGGCAACATTCCTATTGAATTTGACGGATTTACATGTTACATCCGGAATTCCGGATTCCTGTGAGAATTCCATTCACAACTCAGAGCCCAAGCGACTCTCTGACCCATTACACCGACTGAATCAGACGAATGAAGAGTCTGAGAAATTTTGCGAATCTTATTGTCAAGTCACTCGTCGCGAACCGAATCTCAAAAAAGAGCCGATCATATCAGCACTAGTGCACATGACCAAGGCAGTCCACTCATTCGCTCCTCTGGGCTGATAAAGATGAAATCATACATCGGAATTCAGGTTTCCCGTTCACGCTTCCCAACGCCTTTGCTGCTCAAAGTCCGTTGCTTGTTTTTTTACTGAAAGTTTGTCATTTTACAGATTTCCAGAGTTTCCATCGTGCGTTCAGGGCTCTTCCCTGAAGGTGTATTATTTTGGTTTGCTTTCCCAGAAAAAGGTTTTTACTTTAACTACTTCAACATGTACACTCGAATGGTGTTAATTCAACTCCCCCAGGGGAGTTTATTCCAAAGAATTGCATTTTAGCACGTTTTGGCCGTCTAACATTCAACAGTACTTGTATGAGCTAAAAGACAATAAAATCGTATTATGTGTGTGAAAATATCATTTTGAATGAGCGTGTGCATTTGCCAGAGTGAAATTGGAAAATGTTTGAAGGCTTTGCTGTGATTGACCTTATCTTTCTTTTCACAAGCCTACGGTACCCTGTGCTCACTTTTGTTTTGCAATTCTTCCAACATGACCTGAAGACCAAAAGGGAATACATGCATTATATCCTCCCCTCCCCCTCCGCTGTTCTCAACATTTAAACCATCAGCAGAATCTGAGGAGACCAGGGAGCGGGATCAGTGAACCTTCTCACCAGAAGATGAGAGCCCCTGCGACTAAAAGTAAATCCATAGCAGACTGCTTGTTCAGGGTAATGATGACAAAGTCCATTGTATGGATTAAAAATACCTCCATTTCCATCCGAGGCTCCGAGGCTTCGGAAGCGGTGTTGTCTGCCAGGGCTGGAGAAAGCAAGCGGTTGCCACCTCTGGAGTCAATTGATTGCTCTCCAGATCCAGGGCAGCAGGTGGAGTTGATGGTGCTGGTGGGACATGGTGGGGCACCGTTGGGCTGATGCAAGCTGTTGACACACTGACCCTTTTTCTCAGTAGGCCTACAGAGACCATTTTACCTTTCCTCCTGGTATAGGAGTTTCAATCCAATATGTTGGATTATATTCTCAAGAAGTGAGGTTGCCTTTGGTTGGGAGGCAATAAACATAGGTGGAAACTTCTATCCATTTCTATCAATTAGCTTATATATAAATTACTCCATGACGACTGCAATATAGTGGTCAGATACCAGCTGAGGAGTGAATTCATTTCTGATTTATTATGAAAAATGACCCATTTTCACCCAAATTACCCATACCATCTTATCTTCACATTTACCTAAATTATTTCCACAACTTGAAACTTGAAAATTCAATTCAGTGCGTATTTGCCTGAACAGTGAGCCCCTGATGGCCTACTATTGACTCTTCTCAGCATGTTGGCGCTTTGCACTGTTTCTCCCTTCTTTTTCTCCTTGTCAAGCTGCCGCTGTCTCTCGCTTCAGCATCAACCTCACTCTCTCTTCTTTTTATTCTGAGATGTGGAAGGAGGTATGGTTTGACACTTGGTTCCAGAGGTTGCTTCCTGTGACTCATCCCAGTCCGAGGGCGCCGAATGGGACTTTCTGGGGATTCTGCTGGACCCCCGATGGTGACTTCTGGTTCACACTGGAGGAAGAATATACAAGGACGCTGTAATATCGTCATGCATCACAGCACTTTCTTAAATTTGAATGAAAGGTTGAGCGTATGGCCAAGAAAACCCATTAATCAACAGTCACAAAAGGCTTCCAGGAGCCAAAAGGTTTGGCTCTTGGAAGTTAATTTGGCCTGTGAGGACCAGCAAATTGGAAAATGTTGACAGGAAATTAAAGCTCCATTAATCTCCATAAGTTTCCCTTAGCAGAGAAAATAAAAGACATATATTGACCAATTGGATTTGGTAGACTTGGTTTTGGATATCAACACCTGAGTCCGAGGCACAGATCTGGTTCTAAATAAAAAAAATGCTTTTCTACTGACTACGGAAAGGTCGTAGTTCAGCTTTAATCAATTCAACACAAATTATCCGCTGACATGACACCCTACACCCTGACAAAAAATGTATTAATTGCCGTGGGGGAAAGGTGCAACACAAGGTTGGTCCGTGCAGAGGAATGCATGCTGCAGCGTTTGACGGGGTTTTATCCTTTGGCCGGCGTCCAGCTGGAGCAGTCGCTGCAGCACGTCCACGCGGTCCATCCAACACCTCTGTCACATTATCCTCCTGCTCCAGAACATCCAGGGCACCCTGAACTGGAAGTAAAACAAACAACACAGGTCAAAGATAATGGCACAAGGCACATGATGAATCATAGTAACACAGCCAGTGTGAATGGAATGTAGCCAGGGGCATTTTTTTAATCCAGTTAGTAAAAAATGAAAAATTAAGATAGTTTATATGCTGAAGGTCATCCAAAGAGCCATTCTCCGTGGTTCCCTTGTTATAATATCAGCTTGGATCATTTAATGTACGGCAGTCTACTTCGGTTTCAGATGGTAGATGGATAGTCAGAGAATTAAAAATGAACATTAAATGAGCATTAAAATATGAACTTGACACAGTATCAGTTATTCACCTGTAGAGGGTGAATAACTGAGGTAGGGTAAGGGTATCCCATGGCTTTAGTCACATTAAGGCCTTTACCAATGTCAATCAGTTTGTCCCTAGTCTTTGAAGGATGGACAAATTCACATGTAATCAATTCAAGATTTTCAAATTGATACTAAGTGATTAATTATCTATGATCTATAGCCGCTGCTTTGTTGGTGTCTGTCTTCATACACTTTGCCAACTTTCCGAAGGAATTTCATGTACTTTCACCAAGTTGTTGTGAGATTTGGAGGACAATAGACTGACTTCTGATATCTGTCAGTTACAGAACTCTATTCACCAGGAGAAGATACAGAACTATGTCCACCAGGAGAACTTACAGAGAAGAATCTTAAATCGTCACACAGTGCACCACTACAACACATGCATTCATGCAAACACACACAACATGCTTCAGATGGTGGTGAAATGTGGCCTCTGCATTTGACCCATCCTGGCTTGGGGGGGGGTTGGCAGCCAGGAGCAGTGGGCAGCATTCGACGACG
>NC_137198.1:22695447-22740447 GCF_960531495.2 Zeus faber
TCTCTGTCTGCATCCCACAGAGCGTCCTGAAGAGCGGCCTCTGATTGGTCTGTCCAGCGTATAACCTCCCGCTGAACCGGCACTTCCTCTTTCAGCCGTTGTTTATACTTAGGAAAAAGAAAGATGCCGGTGCGGTCAGATTTGCCAAAGGCGATTAGAGACTGCGCTTTGTACCCGTCCGTGAACAGTGTATAACAGTGGTCCAGGGTCCATCGCCCCTCATGGGGCATGTGATGTGTTGTCAACAGTTTGGCAACACCTGTCAGCGATTAGCTCTGTTGACATCCCCGAGCCACAATGAGGGCGGCATCTCTGTGGTTATCTTGGTAGCTAACAAGAGCGTCATGCACCTCAGACGGAGCAGTGTCTGTAGCCGCCTGTGGTTGAATGTAGACTGCACTGAAGATAACTGAGGAGAACTCCCCGGGGAGATAGAAAGGCCGCCATTTGACGGTCAGTAGCTCCAGGATGGGCGAACAGGAGTTTGTGAGAGACACTTGATGTTCCTGCTGTCGCACTAGTTGTTGTTTACAATGAGACGTACTCCCCCTCCCCTTTATTTTCCAGAGTCCGCAGTTCTGTCCATGCGATGAACCGAGAAGGACTCCGCTGGTTGAATGGCATGGTCTGGTACCGAGGGGTTCAGCCATGTTTCTGTGAGGCAGAGGATATTACAGTCCCATATGTGTCTCTGGTATTTTATTCTGGCCCTGAGGTCATCCAGCTTGTTCCCCAGAGACTGGACATTGGCTAATAGGGTACAGGTGGACGGTGTGCCCAGGTCCTCAGCCTGTTCCTGACACCTGATCGTTCTCCTCAGTGCCAACTTTGCGTCTTCTGGCCGGCATGTGGTTTGTTGTCCCTCCGTAGGAGCGCGCTGGGTCAAGTAGGTGAGTGGGAGAAAATTTATGTTTTTCATTGTCAGTCCAAGTGCCAAAAATGTCTGCCTGTCGTATGTGATGATTGCCAAAGTTATGGGTGCAAAAGAGTTGGATTAAATAGTGCAAAAAATAACATCAAGCCTGAGCGGAGGAGGCACGACGGCTGCCGTGCCAAGCCTTCGTGGTTTACTTATCAGCAGTTGCAATGTCAGCTATGTTGTTGTGGACTATTTTTCTTCGTGGAAGCTCTTAAATTAGGCGTTATAGTTATAAAATCAGTTCAAATCAATATTCTTTCTCAATATATTTTATTTAATAAGCAGCCTTGAAATAAGTGGGATAACATGCAGCCAGCTGGTCATTATGCAAAATAACGCCCTTCAGTCTTGTTCAAGACTTTGATCAACCTGTCAGGGCTAATTTTGCGATAATGACCTTATATAGTAGTCTATGTATGCATGAATGTCTATGTTTGAGTTTGTGTTGTTTTAGCGAGTAGAATTTTTTTTATTACAAAAATAGCATCGCCCTAGAGGTCCATACACAGGCCTATACACTGCCTATGCAAGTTCCTTTTTATTTTATTTTATTTTATTTTTACAAAAAATAAATAATTTAATAATTCATTTGAATGTCGAAGGACAGACAGTAAAACACATCAGAGTGCCTATTTCATGTTTTTTCAAGTGATAGGTAACGAACCAAAGTGCTCCCGAAATTAAATTTCTTTCAAGAGGCTGCCATCCTGTGAATTTGCATAATATGCACATTTGCAGAGTAAACAGTAAGCGCAAACCACACGCCTTGGAAAACTGATTCAAGATCCAACTGGTTGAGGACAGGTCGGAAATCAAAATAAAATAATAAAATTAAATTAGAAGAAGAATAACTCAATAGAGCCAATCAGTTCTGGCAGAAGGAGCATGATTTACACATTTAAAAATGATGGACATCCACATGGCTGGAGAGAGAGAGAGAGAGAGGGAGAGAGAGGGAGAGAGAGAGAGAGAGAGAAAAGAGCTTTAGACAATACTGACACCAAGTGGTACTTTACAGAATTTAGACTTGGTGCTTATTTTTGTGATGAGTCAGATGGATTCAACTGAGTAATGTTTAATTAGGCTTACTTCCCATAAGGGTTAAATCCTAAACATAAACAGAAAACTGCCATGCGTATGACTGCAATTATCTTTTTTTTCCCCCCCACTATCTTTTGCATTACTAGATCATTCTTTAACGTTATGATTATCCCGAGTGGAGGCCGTGCACAAGGAAGTGATTTATTGAAAAAAACAAAAGCAATTATATTGCATTAAGATCATTCCACACAAACAATTCGTGCAACACATGACTGTTCTATTGCTCTCATGTCCCGAGGCATGTACTTTCCTCATAATACTGACTTAATATAGTATATACTACACACCATAATGGCATTAAGACAAAATTATGTTTGATATTGACATTAATTGTATTATATTCCTATTTTAATTTTCCTTGTTTGTATGCCACCAAACAAATTCCACAAAAAATAAAATAAAAGTAATTAAAATAAAACAAATATTCAAATGGCATTAACAACCATGGTTGATGTACTGTACACCATTCATTACACTCTGCTCTGTGGAATACTCCATTCTGATTGGTCGATATCTGCAATCAGCGGTCAGTTATTTCTGACTGTTAATAATGGCCATTGTCACGGGCAACCGCTTTTCCGCCGTCCCTCATACCGTATAACCACCTACATGCTAATGCTAACACTAGCACAGGGAACTACATTGGAAGACTTGACGACATGAATGTGGCAATTTTAAATTTCACATTGATAACAGAAGGGCAGAGTATAAAAATGTAAATCGTTGTTTTTTTTTTTGTTGTTGTTTTTTTTGTAGGACCTTGCTGCAGTGGTTTTCTTACTAGAAGCTTCTTAAAGGGACTATTTTTCTGACGGCCCATTATTCCGAGACCTTGATAGTCCGAAAATGCCAAATCCCATTTGAACGAAAGCCCATTTGCCCACCCGCCGTCATAATACAGTACATAATAGACGTAATAGCCGAAGAACAAGGAAGCAAGATTGACATTTCCAAAAGCATGGACTAAGTCATTGGCAGTTTGACAAAATAGACATTGCTCAACACCCAATTGCAGCTGATAAATTAGAAGCATTTTTTATACACACTGAGGATATACAGTATACAGCATATTTGTTAAGAGACTTTTCCCGAGTTCAATAAGTCGAAATGTGTTCAATATGGCCAGAGCTGTTATGCTAAACTGTAAAATATTTCTTTTTTTTTTAATTCTTCTTTCCGGGTCCGTTGTTATCATCACTTAGATGATGGTAGATTTAATGGAGAAGGGTCCAGTTGCTGGTATGTGGTAGGGCATAGATATGAACAGGGTTTATTACGTACTGTAAGTGTAAATATAAGTTATTTGCATGGCACATTTCATACACAAAGCCAAATCAAAGGGCTTTACGTACGGAATAAAACACATTTTATGAAATCAAATCGGAATAAAAGCGTAGTACTTGTTGGAGCGATCTTCAGGACAACAGCAATCAAGGAGTCTGACATTTTTTATTATTTTATTATTAGAATTTCAAAGCCAGCACCACTCATTGTATGTGTTTCAATTGAAATGTAATTCTATTAGCAACAGATTGAGGCTAAATCAGAATCTTTCTTATTGTATTTTCAAAACTGATATAACTTGTCAAAGTATGGCTATATAAGGCAACTGTTTAATGTAAATTTGAGTGTTGCATCGGCTACTTTCATTATGTCAAAGCATGGAGGAAGCCCCAAATGGATTATGTAGAAATTATGATATATTTCATATCTATCTTTGATTGAGAACATATCAATCAGTAAATCGGCCTAATTGTCTGTCCTGTAGAAACTACTGTGATGTGTAATGTTATGCCCAGACGGCATATCTGGACGAGTACTGAAGACCTGTGCTAACCAGCTAGCCCCGGTGTTCACTACAATATTCAACATCTCCCTGGCTGAGTCAGTGGTCCCATCCTGCCTCAAGAGGTCCACCGTCGTTCCTGTCCCGAAGATGGCCTCTCCTGCCTGCCTGAATGACTACCGTCCGGTGGCCCTCACCTCGGTGGTCATGAAGTGTTTCGAGAGGCCGATTAAGGTTTATATCTGTGCCTCCCTCCCCCGCACCTTGGACCCGCTGCAGTTCATGTACCGGCAGAACAGATCCACGGATGACGCGGTCTCCTCACCGATCCACAAGATGTAGTAGAAAACACGATTCATCAGACCAGGACACCACCTTCCATTGCTCCACGGTCCAATTCTGATGCTCACGTGTCCATTGTAGGTGCTTTCAGTGGTGGACAGGGGTCAGCATGGACACTCTGACTGGTCTGCAGCTACACAGCCTCATACACAACAAGCTGTGATGCACTGTGTGTTCTGACACCTTTCTATCACAGCAGCATCAACTTCTTCAGCCATTTGTGCTGCAGTAGCTCTTCTGTGGGATCAGACCAGACCACTCACGGGTTGTCCTTCCTTGAACCACTTTTGGTCGGTACTAACCACTGCATAGTGGAAACACCCCACAAGACCTGCCGTTCAAGATATTTTGGTCCTTCCACTGTCAATCTTGACAATCTGACAATCTCTTCAGTAAGTAACACAGCCTTGTTTTTCCCACAACACAGCACGTCATGTTATTATTTTTTAAATAAGCAGGTGCTCCGAGAGACGGATGGACCGGCCTTCGTCAACACAGAGGAAGGTAGGCTGCGATTACAAAACCAACTGTGGAGTGTTCCACTGCACTGTATACTCTTCACGTGATGAGTCTTCTTGTGACACCGGATGATGTGTTAATTATTTAGGGATGTCAAATGTGACACAATCAATAAATGAACCTTTCCACAAAGACCAGTCAAGATCGGTCAACCTCACTTGTGCTCTCTAGATTCCAAATCAGTTCTCCTTCAGTTCAGTTCACTGATCCTCTCTGTGTTTTTAAGTCACAGACACAAAACTATTTCTGGATGTCTTCTTGTAAGTGCAAACAAGTCTTTGAACAAGAAATTCAGGTCCTGCAGGGACTGCCCGAGAGGAGTGCCTGAGTGTTGATGAAGCATCTAAAGCTATGCTGAGAATCCAATTTTCCGAAAAGAGTCACTCTGGAGTCACGAAACAGTGAAATAAGGCGGCGTTGAAAATAAGCACGGCATTTCACCATGAGCGGTGCAGCATATAATGGTAAGAGCAGTTTTATTCCAAGGATCACAAATATTACACGTAATTTTATCCATTTTACAGACACTATATTTTAATGCACTCGGCTATGTTGTTATTTGTTATAAGTTGTTTTGGTTGTAAAAAGGGATAACTTTTGTTCAATTATTTTTTTAAATTATGTTATTAGTGCTATTTTTGGGAAATGCTTTGATTCTACTGTCTTTTGTCCCAGTCAGATGAAACTCTTATTTATGGTCTTTCAGATAAAGGTATTTGAGAAAGTTAATGTTTAAAAAAAAACAATTAAAAAGTCCCATTCTTCCAATGAAAAATCTGTCATTAACGCCTCACATAAAATATGGCCTCTTTCTGCCATGTTTTCTAGTTATAAACAAACAAAAGCTCTGCCATGTAGAAAAATAGATCAGGACATATATATTTTCAAATCCTTTGTTTACGTGTTTAAACGGACATTAAACACATTACAGAGAAAATAATAGAAATCTGCAGATTGCTAAAGAAGTGGGAGCTTTATTTACAAAAATAGATGGCAGTTCCTGGAGACGGTGGTGGATGTCAGTTACCTAGCTCCCTCTAGTGGATATGGGAGCAATACATACTGTTATACTGTTATAAGTCCAAGTTCAAGTTCAACTGTACTGAAATAACTTTATTTCTTATCGAGTTTCAAGTCTCTACTCCAAAAGAGACCTGTTAAAAAAAGGCATGCATATGCTTAAATACACAAACAGTGACAGTTACACTGTACAAATAACACAAGGGCGGATAAAATGATCAGCAATTGCAACTTTAAGATTGTCCCACATCTGGTATCTCATTATCCGTTTTGAACCCAGTCCAACATGCTAGATATCCTCGTCAATTTGATGGCAAGGCCTTTGCCCTTATAAGAATGTCACTCTTGGGTGTGACCTACTCAGGTTTTTTTTTACCTTTCCGTTCGCAATCGTTGGCGTTTGGCTTCTACACCTATGTGTTTGGCCAACATAATTACAAACAACTATTTAGAGGTGTATAGTTAGTAAACAGCATTGCCATTAAGGAAGATTTATATAACATTTAGTCATTATGTTAGGTCAATGTATGGTTGGCAAAAACAATTCCAACAATGGACTAAGTGGTTACGACACTTTGGACCGGTTTTGGACTGATGTTGGCATGAATGCCTAAAGTTTCCCACCCTTGCTTAAGTGAGGGCGATTATTGGCACGGCATTGTTTTGAGGTTGCCAACCGACATACACTGGCCCAGCATTGCTTTGCTAACCTTGGCTGACTTTTATGAAATCCACGCTTGTGTGTATTTTTACCTGATAGGGCTCCAACAGAGAGGATCCTCCTATGAGCGGAGGATTATTCTAGTGGGGAAGACCGGCGTGGGCAAAAGCGCGGCGGGAAACACCATCCTGGGGAGAGAAGCCTTTGAATCGGACCTCTCTCCGTCTTCCCAGACGTCCGAGTGCTACAAGGCCAAGGGCGTGGTGGGAGGGCGGGGGGTCGCCGTCATCGACACGCCGGGCCTGTTCGACACAAATTACAGCCAGGAAGATGTGATGAAGAAGATCAAGATGTGCATCTCGCTCTCCTCCCCGGGTCCCCACGTGTTCCTGTTGGTCCTCCAGTTAAATCGATTCACGGACGAAGAGCGGGAAGCGGTGCGGATGATCCAGACCACTTTCGGCGAGAGCTCGGTAAACCACACCATGGTGCTGTTCACCCACGGGGACCAGCTGAAGAAGCAAACGATTAACGAATACGTCTCGAAGAGCAACAACCTGCAGCACCTCATCCGGAGGTGCCACGGCCGGTATCACGTCTTCAACAACGAGGTGAAGGACCAGGCGCAGACCAGAAAGCTCCTGGATAAGATCGACAAGATGACCATGGAGAACGGCGGCGGCCACTACACCAACGAGATGTTCGCCAAGGCGGAGGAGGCCATCGAGAAGGAGAAGGCCAGGCTCCTTAGAGAGTCCCAGCAGCAGAGGGAGAAGGAGCTGGCCGAACTCAGAGTCAAGTGCATGGGAAGGGGCTACGCCAAGGAAGAGCGACTAGTGTATCAGAGGTACGAGGTCGCGGCCAGAACACGCGCCGAGAGATCGAACGCATTCCTGAGCGCGCCTGTGATTATCTTAGCCACGGCTTGCGGCGCCGGTATCGGAGCTGTAATCGGAGCCGTGGGAGGTCCCATCGGCCTGGCTGTCGGACTGGCGGCGGGCGCGGCGATCGGTGCCGGATTGGGCGCCCTGACGATTAAAGCCTCCGACAAGTGCAGCATTCAATAAAAGAACGTGATTTGATGCAGATTCGATTCACTGCGGCGATCGTTCTTTAACTGTTAGGAGTTGTTCGTGGGTGGATTTGAATGAACCGGGATTCGGATGTTCGGGTCCAAATTGTGCGGTCAACCATGACCTTAAAACGCCTTTATTTTCAGAATGTTGCTTTTTAAAGTCTTTGCTAAATCTTTATCAACTTGAATTTGTCGTTCATGCAGAGTTTGTTTTTCAGGCCAGTGCATCTGATGTCTCAAAGTTGGACTGTCAGTTTGAGCCGTCAAGATAGGTGAAGCAATTGAAGAGTTCACTCGAGCGACGTTGATTTTAACAGTCTATTGACAGAAAGCGTTTCCCAGTTTATTTGGTTGAATGCGGTTTCATTAAAGGCTCAATAATCAATAGCAATTAGAATATCTAAAGACCAAATGGGTGCAGGTTCGAGTCCCGTTTTAAATTGTACTTTAACCTGTTATCTCTGAGATTTTATTATGTGTTTAATCTGTTTGGAGCATCGTATTGTCATGCTTTTATTGTTCTTGGCTTTTTATATAATGTATTTATGCCATTTAAGCCTTCCGCATTGCCCTTGTGTATGAAATGTGCTATAGAAACAAACTAGCCTTGCCTGACCCGAAGTACAATATGTTGCAATTTCCTGGTTGCTGTGTCTACTGCAGATAATAGAAATGCAATGATTTGCTCTGAATTTAATGTATATGTAGTGGTTTGATTCAATGGCAATAAACATCATCTATAACCTATTTAACCTACCCGTGTGTATGTTATATTGTGTCGATGTACCAATCCCATCTCAGTGTATGATCTGGGGAAAACTACAGTCCAGCTTTCCAAGACTTCCACTGAGGCTAAGACAGGTTTTTTTTATTTTTACCCAAAAGTTGATAAAAATCCTCAACTACTGACATTTTATTGGTATGAGTCAAGTGAAACTGTGCCCCCAAATGAATAAGAGACGTTTGCAGAGAAGTAAAAAGAGAGACGAGGGAAGTTGAAGTAAGTCTTCTCCAAGTTCAAAGTTGCTTGTCATCACTAAAAGAAACATCAAACTGTGGTTCAAAGTTCGGGGAAGTTGTCGCAATGTCCATTCTGTGCGAGTGTGGCGAAACCTGGGCAGTTTTGCACACTTTTACATGAAGCTTCAGCTTTGGTTCAGAAGTTTGAGCTTAGCCGCGCTTCACTGCGCCCTCCAATTGAGATGTGATATTTCAAATAGGGTGTCATCAAAACCCAAAAGCTGCAACCCCAAAGCAAAAAAAGAAAAAACGTTATTTCTTGGTTTTCCATAGGATCGAGGGGGCCGAACCGCCCCGAGGAACTCCGGATCGTTCTGTTGGGGAAGACGGGAGCGGGAAAGAGCGCGGCAGGAAACACCATCCTCGACATCGAGGCATTCCATTCCGAATTGTCTCCGTTCTCAATCACGTCCGAGTGCAAGAAGGTCACGGCAGAGGTGGAAGGGAAGAAGGTCTCTGTCATCGACACCCCGGGCCTGTTTGACACCACTTCCACGGGGGACGAGGTGCAGGAGTCGATCAAAACCTGCTTTGCGCTGTCCGCCCCCGGGCCGCACGCCTTCTTGCTGGTGATGCGGCTGGGCAGGTTCACGCAGGAGGAACGGGAAACCGTCAAGATCCTCCGGGACACCTTCGGCGAGGACTCCCTGACCAGACACACCATCGTGCTGTTCACGCACGGCGACGGCCTGAAGAAGCAAACGATAGAGGAGTTCCTCTCCAAGAGCGAGGCGCTGACGGAGGCCGTCCGGACGTTTCACGGCAGGTACCACGTCTTCAACAACGAGGACAAGGAGGACCGCTCGCAGACGTCCCGGCTCCTGGAGAAGATCGCCGCAATGACCGCGGAGAACAGCGGGAGGTGCTACACCAAGGAGATGTTCAAGAAAGCCGAAAAGGCCAGGAAGAAGGAAAGGCAAAGGCTGTCGAGAGCGGTCAAGGCGGAGAAAAGGCAGCGGAGGGAGGAATTGAAAGCTCAGGTGGAAAAAGAAGTGAATTACTCAACAAGAGGCTCGATGAAGCACATGGACGGTTCCGATAAATGCTTGATCCAATAGGATACTGCCAAGATACTCCGGGACACTCAGGACTCGTCGACCAGACGCGCCAACATGCTGCTCACGCACGACGACAAGCTGATGAAATGAACGACAGAAGAGTTGGTCTTTCAAGAGCGAGGAGCCGACGGGGGCGGCCCGGACGTTTCAACAACGGGGAGAAGGAGCACCGCTGGGCACCACCCGACTCCTGGAGAAGATCGGCCAGATGACCCACTAGTCACAATGTGACAAAGAACTAATCAAATTTTATTTATGATGAATGGATGTAATTCATGATCAATAATGTCATGAATATTATAAAAGATAGGATAAGATAGGACAAGTCAAGAGATACAAATTTAAATAAGACGAGAAATAAGACGTACCACCTCTACATATGTAAACCGGGTTAACATGAAGTGGCACTATGCTCACTAGTGATTAGTCAGCATATTCTATCTGCAGTTGTTTTTATTTCAGTAATATTAAGCCAACTCGGCGACCTATGTGACCTGTCTTTCGAATGTAAATATGAACTGAGAGTGCACTGAATCGCAGCCAACATATTGAAACCTATTAACGGCGACTTTTATAGTAATGCACTGATTTTCAGACAAAATACTGGACACACACCGGCCAGCATCGCCGTGGATAGCCATCGAGAAATTATTTGAAAACGGGAGGTCAAAGTTATTCCTTCTTCATGGAATTTGCAGAGAACACAGACACCCTGTGACTCTTTTGTAAATGACGCAATGTGTGAAGCAATAGACTGTTACGCACCAGCAGACTTGTACACATGTCCGTTGGCCGAGGGGCTCTCGTTAGGATTGAAATAATCGTCATTGCCTATTGTATAATAGTGAATAATTACATGTAACATAACATTTAATAAGTTATATAATATTGTTGGTTTTACTCCATGTGAATGGAATTAAAACGTCTACCAATATAAATAAATAATAATGATAATGACAAAACAATAATGATAACGTTGTTGTTGTTATTATTATTATTATTATTATTCTTAATAATAATTATAATGATGAAATAATAATAATAAAAATATATATAATAATAATGTCAAATAAAAGATGACCTATAGCAAAATGGCAATTTTCCACACATATTTTTTTTAACTATTTGTACATATTCTGTACATATTTGCATAAAGTCATTTACTTTTTTATGAATCCCCTCGGGGGTTCCTTTTGCTCGCTCATACTCGGTTAACCCACGACTGTTTGCGAACGTAATTATTCGACGTCATAAACGCGCTGCTGTGACGGCCACCTCCGGCGATTTCGTAATACACTCCCGCGTCACATGACTGGGCTGCCGCCCAGCGGTCATGTGGCTTGTAAAGGGGCGTGGCCAACCAGCCGCCACACACACGCACACCTCCGGGCACGGAGGCCGTTCAGCGTCCCGGTCCCCCCTCGGCCCCCCTCGGCCCCCCTCGGCCCCACGATGCCGCCCCGGTTCGCTCTCCTCCTGTTCGCATGCCAGTGTCTGTCTCCGCCGCTCGGCAACGCGCAGCAGTACGTGCTGGACGATAAGGTGGGACTCGGGAGAGTGTTCGACGGGATCGGAGGCTTGAGTGGCGGAGGGGTGAGTGGTCACTGCACGGTGTTCCGTCCCGGGGGGGACGCGGTGGCTGGTGGCGGATCCTTGAAAAGGGAGTGACTCGGGACGCGCGGAGCGCCGCCCCGGCGGACGCTCCTTCGAGGGCGGGCGGAGTTCCGCGACGCGGAAGTTCCACAGACGCCGAAACGCGCGCCGCGAAAAACAGACGCCGTGGCCGGGATTGGAAGCTCCGACGCGGGGACCGCGTCGGAGCTTCCAATCCCGGGCACGGCGTCTGTTTTAAATCTTTTGTTTGTTTACCTCACTTGGCCACATGCAACCAGGTGTATTTCAACAACTGCCGTATTTATAGTCGTCAAACCAGGCTTCGATTATAATAAGAAGCACATGTTGCATTAACCGCCATTGCCGATTCGTGGGAGTATTATTCTTGTTCGCGAAAATGCGACTAATCATGCTAACGTTTCACAAGGCTACCGCGGCGACGAGCACGTCCTTCCGTTGCGTGCGTGCGTTCAAACGTGTTCAGGTGCGCACTCATGCACCACCGTATGATATGAACTACTTCACGTTTCACCTTTTTTTTTTTTGTTTTGTTTTTTTTTTTTTTAACAGACTTTAGCTTTTATGGTGACCAGCAGGTGACACCTTCGTGTGTGGAAGACAAAATAGCCTCCGTTAGCCAGTGGTGATACAGTACAAAGTGGTCACCTAACTGGTGTGATGTGTTGTTTGGCTTGGTGGCAAGCGTGGCACTATTGTCTTCTGTCACTCTGTGTGTGTGTGTGTGTGTGTGTGTGTGTGCGTGCGTGCGTAACACGCCACGCAATAGTTAGGCCGGCTGCAGGTGTCACCTTAAAAAAAAAAAAGTTCACCCTCCCCAGTGCAGATGTCGAACTCCACCTGTAAACCCGAACTTGAACCGGCGACGACTCCATTCACCGCTCGGAGAGCGACAGCATCTTGACTGTTGTTCGCAAGGTCCTCCCTTTGCTCACCGTGCGAGATACCAACCAAATCAAAGCCGCTGCTGTGTTCGTGCTGTTTACATTTTGCCATTGTTTCTGCCGTGGACCTTGCCTCTCGTGATCTCGGTTGTTGTCCCGGTTGTCACACAGGCAACCTCTCGCCTGCTCGTCAACTATGCTGAACCGTACCGCACCCAGGTGTTGGACTACCTCTTTAAGGTGGGGTGACTTGGCCTGTGGCACTGATCTCAAAAATGTCCTCGATGTTCCACATATGGAGAGCGGCCGTTAACCTTGTGTCTTAATGTTTACAATCTTCAGCCAAACTTCGGGGCCTCCTTGCACATACTCAAAGTGGAAATCGGAGGCGATGCTCAAACTACAGGTGAGAAGTGTGAGAACACTCTAGATCAGTGGTTCTCAACCTGAGGTCGTCCAAGAGCTTCCGGGGGTGCCCAGGAAAATGACCAATAATTAAACTTGATTGATATTTTATTTGTCGCCAACATTAGATAATGTACGATAATGACTGTTTTGATCTTAGTTTCACTGTTTTCTCCCCTAACTATAGTATAGATAGGGTTAGACGTCGTTAGTGTTGGAGTAAACAATAAAATAATTAGTCTCAGATTGGGGTCCAAAATCTCGATGGTCTAAAGCAGGGGTGCCCAATACGTTGATCGCAAAGGTAGTGCGGGTAGATCCCGACCTGACCGACATGTTGAATGAGATTAATTTAGAGCTGCAAGAAAAAGGCAAAACCGTGATCAACATGATCCGTTCAGTTAATGCTTTTGAAAAATGCAACTTCTGTCCTCAAAGCTGGAGAGCCATGATTTGGGGAACTTTCAAAACCTCGCATCGGAGCCGGAGACCCCAGGAAAGGCGTGTGCGCAACTTGACAGCGCGCGCTGCACAGAGCAGATTGAAAGTGGTCTGTCAGACTTTGACAAACGGTTTCAAGACTCGAGCCCATTGCTATGTGCTACTCATTTAGAGAAGATATTGACGTTGATTCACTCGCATCAAAAATTGCAACACTCTTTCCACCTGAACTGGTCTGCAGTGGAGGATGAGATGTTGACACTACAGGCTGACATTCAGCTTAAGTCCAGGGCTCATGGACAGTTTTGGAACTTACTCACAGAGGAAAAGTACCCAAACATGAGGAAATGTGCTCCCTCCTTGACTGCATTATTCGGCTCTACCTCATTTTTGCGAGTCAGCTTTTTCCCACATGAAGATTATTAACTCTAAATAGCGTTCAGTAGCTACTGTATAGACTATGCAACCCTGGCCGACTCCATTCAGTGCAAGTCATCAGAGTAAGGTAGTGACCATCAATGTATTTAATTGTATTGTGCCGTAAGGGACATGCAGTGATGCAAGGTACGCCAACATATATTGTGTGTATATATATAGTATACTCAGTGTATATATATATATATATATATATATATATATATATAAATAAATATATTTAGCATTTTAAATGCAGGGGGATCATTTTGACCTGGTCATTTTAAAAGTAGCTAGCAAGCCGAAAAAGTGTGTGCACCCCTGGTCTAAAGTGTATGAAATTGAGTCGTTGGTATGAAAAATGGTAACAATCACCAATGTACATCTATACAGGCAAGGCAATGGCAAATCTGTTTAGTATAGCACAATTCGTGCACAAGGGCAATTCAATTGGCTTCACGTAAGCCATAAAACACATTATAGAAATAAAAAAGAAGCCTTAAGGCATAAAATAAAAGGGTGAAAACATAAAAAGACATAATAAAATCGTAAAATCATAAAGATAACAGGTTGGAGTGCAATCTACAAGAGGGCTACCCATAGGTCTGTGATGGATACTATATACTTCAGGAAATCAAACTCATGTGACACGGATGGTAGTTATCTAAGGTCAACATTGACAAGAGTTAAAGCTCGATGGCGACAAGGATTTGCGCTTTGTCTTCCTGTTTCGTAACCCTTTCAGCATTTTATTGCCAGATGGAACGGAGCCGTCCCACATGCACTATGAGAATGACGAGAACTTCTTCCGGGGCTACGAGTGGTGGCTGATGAAGGAGGCCAAGAAGAGGAACCCGAACATCACACTCATCGGTGAGAGTGGCTTCATTTCCCTTCGGTTGGAAATATAAACTCAAAAATAAAAACTGTCACGTGATCACTGTCGCTGTTAAATGAAAGAGATGATACTTCAATTTTGAGGAAGTCTGTTGGAGTTCACCCTCAACTGATGATAGAAACATCAGGAGGAGATGCCATAGACGATGCAAATGCAAGTATTTCTCGAAACCAAATTAACATTTGAATCTTTTTGTTTTTGTTTTTTCATAAACAAATCCTTTAGTAATGCGGGAACCGGTTTGAAATATGTTGAAATATTTGAATCCCTGTCCCAACTTCACCTCCTACAAGCTCACCCCCCCCCCCCCAACACAGTTAGTTTTGTTTGTAATAGACACTATGGGATTCACAGACACAGTCACAGTGTTTAGTTGACACAGTCAACTAAATGACACTTTTAATCTGAAATAACTGAAATGGCCTTTCCCAGTCGTAGTTAAAAATAATCTGATTTCCAGAAGGTAGATTAGAGCTTCTCTAGGTGTAAGTGAAGGCTTGAATTAAACCTGGCCAGAGTCAGGTTTATCCTTTGATGACTGGATGTAGGCGTCCAGGTGGACCCTTGACAACAGAGAACATGGATTATCTGGACTGAGACCAGCACCAAGACCTGACAGAAGGAGCCGACTAGTCCTTCACGACCTAGTTCTCGACTTCCTAGTCGAGAACTAATTGATCTTAAATGAAATGTCTCAGAGAGGATTTTTTAAAATTCTGGATTAATTTAAGTTGTATTATCTTAGTCCTGATTTAGATTAAACCCCCTCTGCTAGGGCTACTGTTCTCAGACAACAATGATGATTATATTATTTATTTAAATGTGTATATAATATATATTTATATTATTTATTTATCTAATTTATTTACATTAATTTATTTTTGTTTTTCAGTTGAATTATATTTGATGTTCAAGAAAATCCGCTGTTAAGACAGATTTCATTTTTTTTTTTTCAAGTTAAATAAACCCATGATTTCAAAGTCAGTGGGTAATCATGTTAAATAATCGTGATTACGATTTTTGCCATAATTGCCACAAAACCGCCCCTATATGTGTCAAACAGTCCTTAAACTGAGACTGTAAATTTCTTGAAACAATTTCTCTGTCTAATAATAATTTTGTTTGTTCTCATAAGTAATTATGTATTTTTGCCGGCCACAAAGGTTTGCCCTGGGCCTTTCCAGGATGGGTGGGTGGTGGCGAAAACTGGCCCTACGACTTCCCTGACATCACAGCATCTTACGTGGTGTCCTGGATCATTGGGGCCAAGCAGTACCATGACCTGGTCATAGACTACGTCGGGGTGTGTACTCCTGCTCTTTGGATCTTTTTGGACAGTGTTGAAGCTGTAAAGATAATGTGTTTTTATATATGTCTAATCTACCGGTTGTAGGCTAACCTGCAATTTCAATCCCCTCAGATCTGGAATGAAAGGAACTTTGACAGCAAGTACATTCAGGTAATACTTCACCTCTTTAAAATCCATAACCACCTGTTTTATAGGCCAAACCGAAGCGGTGTTTAGGGGACAGCACGGCTAACCCTGGTCTTGGGAGTGAGGGACAATAAGCCGCAGAAAAACAGCCACAGACACTTTAGTTGTGTTCTAAACAAACTAAGAATCGCACAGTGGTGGAGAGCTGCGACGGGCCTTTCTTTAGAGACTCTCCTTCTCCACCAAGGTGCTCCGGGACATGCTGGATAAAGTGGGCCTCACTGAGGTGGGCATCATCGCGGCAGACGGCGACTGGAGCGTTGCCAACACTATGGTCGTTGACCCTTACCTCAACGATGCCGTTGAGGTGGTCGGGTAAGTAAAGGCGCCCTTGGCCAATCGTGAACCACCCAAATCAATCCCGTCCTCCACAGCATGACGATGACACAGCAATGGCGCAAATCTCTCGCTTGCTTTCAAGGCAGCTTTGCAGCGGGGAGTCTATCGCTCAATTGAATTATCAAACCAATGACACACACTTAGGGAACCGTCCCTCTACACCACTGTTGGACACCTGGGTGGGTCTCTACCCATTATTTATAGGTTTTTGCTCTCACCACAGTTACAATTTGCGAGTGATGAGGAAATTGTTCCATCCAAACAAAACCTATTTCCACTGGTGGATCTATTTAAATGTTGTGGCGGTTTTTCTGCGGCTGTTTTGAGGCCCCTGAGAGTCAAATCGTCTAACATAACAAGACCAATATGCTAAATAAGGTAGGGGTAGTGTAAACGGTCTCTCCTTGTACATTACTCTTTCTTCCTTTTTTCTCTCTGTCATTCTGACTGTGTCTGCCAGCTCCTAAGGTACACTCTGGACAAGAGTGGCTTGGAGAGGGTGAGAATCATAGCGAGTGATAACCAGTGGGAGCCCATCACCCTGTACATGCTGCTAGACCAGGAGCTCAGCAGAGCTGTAGACGTGATAGGGTACGACCCACATCCACTTACACCTCAGGCTCCAGGTTGTTGTTTTTTTTTAGACATTTACAGATTTGATGTTATTGTATTTAATTTATTTGCACTTTTATTTCACAATGTATGTTTTTTTTTTTTTTTTATCTGGCACCCTGCTGCCACCAATTTTTGACAAGTTACTGATTTAATCACCAAAAGTTCAAAATGTCAAGCTCTTATAAAAAAAAAACATGCTTTACACATGATTTATTTACTGTTCTAGCTGACAAACCTGGATAATATAGTGCAGCTAAGATGCCCTTTGACTGAAATAAATGTATTCCCACTCGTTATGCTCTTTTGCGACTGAGTGGCTTAAGGATTTTGACCATGTCGACTCAGTCCGTTTTCCCTAGTCGACTATCATTTTAACCTGACGGTGAAGGAGAAAAATCCTCCACCTGAAAACCTTTGGTTTACTTCCTCTCTCCATTGTAGACACTAGCTTGTAGTGTTGATGAGAATCAACTTTGTTTTCGCCGGTTTGTCAATGAAGCCCAATTACTGACTACACCCACATTGTACATTTAGAGAACCTTTGAGGACAGGAAATTGGCTCAAAGTGGCCTTTAACCATCTTGCTATGCATGACCTGCGTCCACCCTGCTTTGACACACGTTTCCAGTTTACGTGATTGCTTATGCTTTTCAATCACGTTTAATCCACCATTGGAAATTACTCCGACAAATGATGAGACATTCAAACTTAAACAGGTTCAATGTTATGTTGTAATGTAATGGTTTGTTAATATGGAAAAGTTAAATATTTTATTGACAATCTTGGCGTCTTGAGCTAAAGCCTATATTTGAACCTCCTGTCCCTGTACAAATAGAAACTGGATATCCTGAGACATTTATGTTAAAGTTTGCTAAGAAATATTAAGCCCTTACTATCCAGTTTGTGCATTGTGGAACTTGAGAGTGGAACTTTTGACTTGCACCAACCGGGATTAAATCTAAACCTGGATTAAATCAAGGTGTTGCTATTAATCCTGTTAGACCAACATTAAATGATGGTTGGACTAATAATAAGGATTACATTAGTTTTGTTTTCACAGTAAGGTTTCACAATTAGTATTTTTATTTTTTTCACAGTTAACCCAGATTTAATTCAATTTGGGATCAGTCATGGATATGCCAGTGAGGTGGTTTACACCTATCATTTATTATTTTAATTTATTACATGTTTTAGTGTCTTGTGAAATTTTAACTCGGCTTGGTCCGCTTCCGTCAGCGTATTTAAACATATTTTTGAAGTAACCGTCCGATCGGTCGTCAGCTGCATCGAAAATCAAAAATAGAACCTTGATCACCTAATCCTTGAGAAGCTCTAAATTCTGTTTAAATTAACCGTTGATGGTGTAGCGCAGCCTGAATCATCCAATTTAATTGGTTTGTCTGACCCTGGCAGGGCGCACTACCCCGGGACCACCACGGTGCTGGAGGCCCTGAAGACTCAGAAGAAGCTGTGGTCCTCTGAGGACTACAGCACCTTCAACGACGATGTGGGTGGAGGCTGCTGGGCACGCATCCTCAACCAGAACTACGTCAACGGCCTCATGACCGCGTGAGTGAATAGGACTGGTTTTTAAAATGCCTCTTGCTTGGAAAAGGATCTTGATCCTTCTGAAGTGGTCAAGTGGATTTAGCATGGGAGCGGGAGGCTGGCGATCCTTAAACTAGCCGTTGGTTCTCAGACCCTTTGTGGGGAAAACGCCTACGGAGGCTTTATGAAGAGGGACTGGGTTTACTTCACTATAGCGATAGATGGGTGTCAGCACCATGCATCACAAATAGGGAAGAATAATAAAGCTATCATAAAGTAATTAAATTCTTATTTTAATTAAGTAATTTAATTATTTTATTTAAGTGATTCAATTATTTTAATGGAGTAATTCAATTCTTTTAATAATAAAAAATCTTATTGTAATAATAATTAAAAAAAAAAAGATACGGCAATATGCAATGAACCTAAGAATTAGCTGAAAAATTGTCAATGTACAATCAATGTAAATATTGACTAGAAGTTGGAGAAAAATATTCTATCGAACTAAAAATAAAACAACTATACATCTAAACGTGAACCATTAAAAAAACTGATACGATGACCTAATAAGAAATATAATAAACAGAAATTAACAAAAAAGGAATAAAAAAAACAAACAACTTAAAACCTCTAGAACATAAAGCATACACGAGAAGAAAATTGGCAATTTACAACAAACCTAAAAATTAGCTGGAAGATAGGAAAAAATGGTTGCCGAACTAACATCTACAATTGTTGCAATCAAGCCCTGATAACTAAAGAACCACGGAAACAGGAAGTTCAAGTTCTCTGGAAATTGATTCTTCGCCTCCTGACAATCTTACGTCTTGACCTTCAGACACGGTCTCCTTTCTTGCACAAAACAGGAAAACGAGTCCGGATTCTTATATAGCAGGCACCTGAAACTCACCAAAGATAACGTATTACTCCTCTTTTCTTGTGAAAGGCTTCAATCTTGTCTGAGACGTGAGGATTTCTTTGCAGAATGTGATTTGGTCAGTTATTCCACTTGCGGTTCCACGGTAATATTTCCATGTCGATCAAAAACCTATTTTACTATCCTGAAAGCAAGGATGAAGGATGTCCCTCTGCACTGTCTCCTGTTCGGTCTAAAAGACTTCATAACGCTTTATTTCTCTTCATGTTCATTCAGGCTCAACGTTAAACAACAGTAGGCTGTCCGATTTACATTTACCTTTCTTTAGATCACTAACTCAGTTCATCATTTTAAGTTGTGTTAAGTGCAGGGTTGCCAGGCAATGTGCAGTATGTACTGTATTACATGGCAACCCAGGACTGCTCAAATCCGGGAGATGTTCATCAAATGAAAACAATTCTAATTTGTAAAATACTAAGCATGTGATGAATACTTGGTCGGACGCTACGAAAGTAAACGTGTCTGCTTGTGCGTGCAGCAGAGTCACAGCAGTCTGTTTATCACTGGAGGAGAGAAGGCTACGGGAGACCTTAGATCGGGTATAGATCAGTAATTATTGCCCTTGCATAACTGTTGTAAAAAGTCTGGCGTTACCGGTAACACCGGTGTTGTCGTGAATTTATTAACCGGTGGGGAAAAAGATTCTCACTGTGTCATCCCATAATGTGTATACAATTCTATTTAATATTTACAGTATTAAGACTTAATTAATTAGGTGTTCCCTGTTTTTGGTTGTTTCCCTATCACTTCCCACACCGTAGCCCCATACTCTCAATATGCAATATAATCTCGTCCACGGGTGACGATGCACCACTGTGGACCACTAGAAATAAACAACTGCCTTTTTAAGTAGTTGTGTAGTGGAACGTCAGTGATGGGAACTCGGCTTGGTCTCTCCAGCACCATATCCTGGAACCTGGTGGCCAGTTACTACGAGGATCTGCCTTTCGGCCGAGACGGGCTGATGACCGCCGAGGAGCCCTGGAGCGGGAACTACGTAGTGGAGTCTCCCATCTGGATCACAGGTCTGGATAATGTCAACAATAATAATAATTATCATAACCTTTATTTGTATGGTTCCTTTCATAGATAACAAGAAACTCAAAGTGCTTTACATGAATAGAAGGCTGTTAAGGGTTAAAAAAAAATAAAAACTAAAAACCAAGATCATTCCTCGGCAAATGCTTTCTCTTGAGTAATTGGTCTTCAATTAATGTGCTTAAATTCTCAAATACTCTCACAATAGATTAATAATCAACAAATTCCTCTGGTGTACTAACCATAGGAATAGCAAATGGTGTTAAAAAGGCTTAAAATGTGTCTACAGTTCTAAGCTAGTCTAGCTAGTTTCTCAGTTTATTATCATTGTTGAAATGTAGTATAAAATATACCACGCAACCCCTTTCCTCTCCTCAGCCCATACCACCCAGTTCACCCAGCCCGGGTGGACCTACCTGCAGACGGTGGGACACCTTGCGCAGGGCGGGAGCTACGTGGCCCTGACGGATGCAAAAGGAAACCTCACCATTGTCATAGAAACAATGGCAAGTTTATTTGATTTATTAGTTCAAGTTCAAGAGATTACTTTAGTGTTTGTCTGAGGAAAAAGTCTCAAAACCTGAAAATAAAAAAACAAAGTGTGTGTGTGTGTGTGTGTGTGTGTGTGTGTGTGTGTGTGTGTGTGTGTGTGTGTGTGTGTGTGTGTGTGTGTGTGTGTGTGTGTGTGTGTGTGTGTGTGTGTGTGTGTGATTAAAAACTGTTCATATACAAAATGGTTATGGATTACACATTACACATTACACATTAAGTATGTATTTAATGTATCCCTTGCACATAAGGGATTATCTCAGTATTTCTTTCTCACTTCCATTTCCAGACTCACAACCATTCGGTTTGCATACGGCCTCCGCTCCTGCCCTTCAATGTGACGTCCCAGAATGCAACGTTCCAGCTGAAGGGCTCCTTCGTAAGCGCCCGCGCCGTCTTCACCAAACTCCAGGAAGTTCAATCCCACGGTGGGAGCTTTTGTCTCATGCAAGCTCCTTTGTGTGTGTGTGCTTATTTCCGTTAGGCCTCCATTAAGGAACTCCAAGTGTGGCGGTCCAGATTTGAGTTCAAGACCAACAATCCGGTCTTCTTTGAAAAACTGACACCTCTGCAGGTGTGTAAAGAACATAGACGCTAAATGCTTTAATTCCCCTTTTTTTGTTTTTCCCAACATTCTGGGATGTTGTAGTTTGAATCAATTTCTTAATTTTGTCATGCTCTTTTTTTTTTTGGTTCTGGTATTCCAAAGCTCTCTGATGGCTTCTTCAGCCTGAGCTTGGCCGAAGACGTGGTGTACACCCTGACCACCGTCACCACCGGTCAGAAGGGCGGTCACCCGGCCCCTCCGCCCTCCGCCCGCTTCCCCAAAATCTACAAGGACAACTTTGACGTTGGTGAGTAGACCATGCATGGAAAAGGATCTTGCTTCAAAACCTACGAACACCTGTGGCCATGTGACTTGTACCTGGACACTACATGGAATGAAGCCATGTTGCATTTGACCTTCACTCACTGAAAATGCGTCATGGAAGACGGATCCTGATCTGTGGACTTGGAAACCGTTTCGAACGGCCAAAAGGGTCAGAAGTACCTCGTCCTTGTCTTTCTGCCTCTGACTGTGGCTGTATACATTTGTGCCGTTTTTTTTGATCTGTATGAAATGCTAAATTGTTATTTCACATTAATTGAATCCTCAGTTTTTTACTGAAAGCAGGACCTTCAAAGCAGGACCTTCGTGCTGGAACTGAAACTTACTTACTTTTGCCGATTTACTCCAGACTCCGGATTCATTTCAGAGATTTGCTTCACAACGAATTAATTGTTTGCAGATTGGACGAGCGCCAATACATTTTGACATTTGATTCGATTGTATCGCACTTTTCCCCTGCTCCCAACAGCCAACCCTCCCTTCTCAGAGGCCCCGTACTTTGCCGACCAGACGGGGGTGTTTGAGTACCACACCAACCTGACAGACCCCGGGCCCCACGTCTTCACTCTGCGCCAGGTCCTCACCCAGAGACCCATCACCTGGGCCGCCGACGCCGACCAGACCATCAGCGTCCTAGGCGACTACAAATGGTCAGCTGATCTGCACTCATTCTTCTTATTTTGGGGCATTTTTACTTTGTTTGCGTGAGCGATTCAAGCTTTTCAGCCTTTGCTAAACAGTACAAATAGCTGCAATGGTTCCTAAAGTTAAGTTAAACTCTGTTTTGCCAAAACCTCGTATGTTAAAATACAGTGTTTTCCCTAGAAATGTTATTTTTAAGTGTGTGAGGGTAATAGTTGATGGTAAATATTAAGTATTTTTTGACGGGTGTTTTCCCCTTTTTGGACATCATTATCGTCAAACTTGCTGTCAGTCCTTTCCTATCAGGGCCTTTCAGTTGAGTGAAATTCAAAGGGAAGTTTTTTTTTTTGTTTGTTTTTTTGGGGGGGGGGTTTTCCAGGGAGAACTTCACGGTCACCTGTGACATCTTCATGGAGACGCAGAAGAAGGGCGGCGTCTACGTAGCGGCCAGAGTGGACAAAGGGGGACAGTCCGTCCGCAGCGCCGCGGGTGTCTTCTACTGGGTGTTCGCCGACGGCACCTACAAAGTCACCAACGACATCGGTCATATCAACATATTTGTTTATACACATTTATATTTAGAAACAATAAGTACGAGATGACAAGTTCCTCAACAGTTGCCATGCCTCGTTTGCGGTCTTTTGGCCAGATCGGCTTTGTCCTCTACTGCGCTCTGGTGGAAGTGAGGCGTATTGCGTACTGACGTGTGTGAGGTTTGTTTGGGCTCTTAGACGTTCTTAATGCTTCCTCCACAGCCGGTCAGACCGTCCTGGCTGAGGGGAAGTCTGGAACTAGAGCTTACGGCTGGCACACGCTAACACTGACTGTGAAAGTAAGTTTACTCCGTCTAAAGATAGCCAGCTCTTTGGCTTATTGTCAGTCCGGGTTTTATCCCGAATCCGGAAACGCACCCGGCGGTCGGATCCTGCCCCCTCCCCCCCCAGCGGCTATAGGAGGGACTGCGTCCAACGGTTCTCACATCAAGCCGGCTTTCCTGTCGGATCCGCCCAATGTAGCACCTCTTCTTGCAACTTTCTTTTTTTCAGTTTTCCAAAGCAAATTACTTTATATAGTGTTCGAAAGAGTGCTCCAAAAAATGTATTTAAAAAATGGTATTCTACTACTTAAAAAAGCCTTTCCTTCTATACACAAACTTCATTCCTAAAATAGCAGATTTATTGATAGTGAAGCTGCTATTTGCGTGCGGACTTCACCTCTTCCATAGATGTGAATCGACTTTGATTTTGTTGTTTCTCCAATTCAGTGTAAAACCGGCTTTAGCTTTGATAAATTCACTTCTATATTTTGATCCATTTTTATGTTTCCAGGGCCAGTTTGCGTCGGGTTTGCTGAATGGTTACCCACTGTGGAAAAACGCTGTGGTGATGGACCCAAAGAACGGCTGGGTCGCTATAGGAACGCACTCCTTCGAGCTGGCACAGTTTGACAACTTTGCTGTGACAGCTGAATGAGCGGCTTCACCGTTTTGTTGGCACGCCTTAATTTATTCACCCCACTGTCTTAATTAACGCTCTAATGTGATTCATTGTTGTTTTTTTAACTATTTGTCACCAGATAATTGCCTAGAGAATCTTATATTAACCAGGTGATGCACTAAACCTCCAAAGCCTACACACTGAATCATGGTTTCAGCTCATTAAAACAAGTGGAAAATGCTTTCTAAGAAATACAAATTCAGAATATTAAAGGACACCTATTATGAAAAACTCACTTTTCCAGTGCTTGTGCACATACATTTGGGTCTCTGACGGGCCTACGAACACACAAACTGTGGAATAAGACAACCCGGTCAGTTTCTTTGTGAGCTGTCTATTTCAGAAAACTTGTGATCGTGAACACGCCGTTCAGATTGCCGACGCCCTCCTACGTCCCATGGTGCCTCAGTAGAATTAGAACCACCCCCCCCCCCCATCTGAGTAACTCCACCCACCGCTGTAGAATAACAAGCGCCGCTGGGAACTGCTCTGTTCAGTGCACAGACCAGCACAAACCATTTAAAAGAAAGAGGATTTAAATGAAACCGTGAAGAAACTGCGGACGATGGAAATCTTAAAAAATAGAAGCTAAACTGGCAGGCCGCGGCGTACGATCCGCTGTGCATTTGTCCAAACAAAACCAATAAAAATAAAGTTGTTTTTATTGTAGATGTATTTATTTATTTATTTTTTCCAGTGTTTCCGTGAAACGAAAAATCCCTGCGTGCGGTGTCTGCAACGAAAGTTGGAACAAACTTAAATGAGGCCTGGTAGTTCTAATACGAGTGGAGATTCAGCAACTGGATTGCTTATTTCTTGTCTCAGATATGGCCACGAACAGATTTTAGTGGACTGATAAGGCGGAATCAGTGAAAGTACAACAGAACCCTGAAGAAAATTTAGGGTTAGTATTTTTAGAGCTTATAGAGCTTATTGTGCGTAATCAGAGTGTCATGACATTTCACTGCATATATGTATGACTATGTATATGTATGTGACAAATAACCTCTTGAATCTTGAAGTCATGCTCAAGCGCCATTGGCTCACAGAACTAGGGGCCTCAGGAGGGAAGTGCCACAGAAGCACCACAAATGAACGAGCGTCAGGAAGAGGATGGTTTAGAGCCATGTTAGAATACCTAGAATGCATAATCTGGGTGGTATTTTCAGCAAAAAACTTAAAAAGTGGGTTTTGGGGACCTCGGAGACCTATATTAACCTGTTGAAAAGGAGCATAATAGGGGCCTTTAAGTAAAAGGGAGAATGACTTCAATGTGGTTTCAAAGCAGCATTTTTGCCTTGTTTTGCAAGTTGAAACTTTTTTTTTTTTTTTACAGTGTAATGATTGTAATGTTATTGCTTGTGAAAATAGTTTTTAATAAAAATGATTTTTAAAATGAAGTGCCTTTTTATAAGTTGAATATGCGTCTTAAACCAATTTTTTAATTTTCCTTATTTTTATTGAAAATATAACCATGCATACAAAGAAAACAGGAATTTATGAGAACAGGACAACAGCGATAGGAGGTGCAAGTAAAGAAATGCAAACAAAAAATAAACATGTAGATATTTATTACAAGTGCACGAGCTTCTACACTGAGATAAAGAAACAATGCAACAAATAAATCACTCGTTCACAGGAAACTTTCGAACATTTCTGATGTGACGTCACAAGTTCGTAGCGGCATTTCGCCACAGGCCCCGCCCCCCGCCGCGCTGCGCTTCACAGCAGGGAAACACACACTGAGAGACTGGAGTGTGTGTGTGTGTGTGTGTGTGACACTGCTACAGCTACAACGTCAGTGTGTGTGTGTGTGTGTGTGTGACACTACTACAGCTACAACGTCAGTGTGTGTGTGTGTGACACTGCTACGGCTACAACGTCACTGCGTGTGTGTGTGACGCTGCTACAGCTACAACGTCAGTGCGTGTGCTCGCTCGTGGACGGTGGCGCTTTGCTTTGTTTAAATTAGATCATGATCATGATTTTAGTTGACGACTAATCGCGACGAAATGAATTGCGGTTAACAATTGAATCGTCTCGTTTTTTTTTGTCACTGCAATAGTATGAGTAATATTATTACTATATTAACATTGATAGGAATGCACATTTTTGCAGGTAATTTGAGTTAATTGTATGCACTGTATGCCTTTAAGCATTCTGTTGCTTTAATTATTTTTTAATACAGTTTAGGTTGATTAGATATTTCAGTTTTTATTTTTTTATGTTTATTGTATATTACCTTTTTTTAAAAATCGCATGATTCAATTCACATTGTTTATATATTTTTTTCAAGCCGAAATAATCAATTCAATGTAAATGTTACGTTTCAAATGAATTAATTCGACTTGTTTTTACAAATCAAAACATCTACATTCTTACAGGAGCGCGTTGGGATTCTGATGCCCCCCAGAGCGGGGGTTTAACGGTTGCCTAGCAGCAGGACAGGACGCTGTTTACAGTACGAACAAGATGGCGGAGTGGAGACCCCAGCCCTCCACGCGTGTTTTTATCAATAACCTAGACGCATACTCATCCAAAGGGATCGCCAAGGTGAGGAGTTTATTTTGATATGAATAATTTGTCTTTGGTGCTAACGTTGTTGCATCTTTTTTTTTTTTTTTTTAACAGATATGGTCAAATGTAATATATTGTGAAAGTTGGGTATTCGGTTTGTATAAATAAAGGTTGCTCACTGAAATATGAATTAATACACATAGTTGATTTCATAATTTTCTACTCAGGTCCTAAATAGTATTTTTACATTAACTTGTTGTGATATGTAGGTTGATTGCATATTGTCCCTTTTCTATTATTTTTCGTTAATTTTTAACTTTATTGCACATTCCCAATTTATTGTATTTTTGTGTTATTTTCGTTCGTTTTTAAGTTTATTGCACATTGCAAATGTATTCTCTTTTATTATTATTTTTTAGTTCATGTTTAAGTTTATTGCACATTCGAAATTTCTTCAAATGTTCTGTTATTGTTTAGGTTTATTGCATATTGCCAGCCTTAAAATCTTTTCGTTATTTTTTAAGTTTATTGCACTTTGCCAATTTCTTCTATTGTTTAGTTTTCTTTTATTGTTTTAGGTTTATTGTGTAGTAATTTCTTTCAATTATTTTGTAATTATTGAGGTTTATTGCATATTTTTTCCATTTGACTATGGGTTTTATTATACAGTATATTGTCAACTGTTTTCCCTCTTCATCCATGTACTGGTGTAATAACACATGGCTATCTGCTGCAGTTGTTGGCGTCCTGCGTGGTGGGGATGTCCCTGGGGGCCGGTGGGGAGACCGAGACGGTGGAGGATGGAGAAGGCCCCGCTCAGCCTCCGCCCGACCAGCTCAAAGAAGGAACCTTCCAGATCGTCGGCACCGTGTCCAAGCAAACCGAGGAGATCATGCCCTTCGTGCTTAAAAAGTATTTTGTGAGTAGTTTGAAATGAGCATTAAACCATTCAAGCAATAATGTATAACTCATTTTGTTTTCCACCCTGGTACACGCGTATTTATGTCTTTTGTTTTATATAGAAATTACTTTCACAATTTCCTATTTGTCAGAATGTGACTTTTCCATACTGAGGTTTTTGTTATTTATACTTAAAGTTTTAGGTATATTGTGTAATGCCAATTTGTTCTCATATATTATCACATTTTTAGTATTATATCCGTTGTTTTTCAGGTTTACTTTTAGGTTTACTTTCATCGTTTTTTCTTTTGGTATATTGTATCTTGCCACATTTTTATAGTCTATTTTAGGATTATTTTTCATGTTATTGTTTTTTGATGTTTGTTTTCATTGTTGATAGTTAGTTTTTTATGTTTATATTTGTTGGTTATTGTAAATCTTTATGTTTATTGCATATTGCAAATAGTTATTTCCATTTTACTCTACCACTATTATTAGCTGCTATAACACTGCAACCATCCATCCATCCATCCATCTAAATTGAACGAACTAAATATCTAGCTATCTAAGTAGCTCACTGCTAACAACACAAAGTCTGTTTTCCATTTTGAATTTCCAGAACTTGAACAAGGAGCAACTGCTCGGCCGACTGATGCAGTGCGACGTCATAATTTACAACATTTCCCAGAATGCCCATCAGATGGAGGAGGCCGCCTGGGCCATCACAGGTACACAGCCACTGTGTGTTATGAAGTTATTATGTTTTTTCATTATCCCATGGACAGCCTACGCAGCTTTTTGGATCCGAGCAAATGGCCAAAGTTGTCTTTTGTCCGCATAACTTCATTATATCATGAGGGGATTTCAGGAAATGTGTCTCGCTTCAGGAGGGGATTCTGAAATTGTCGCACTTTTTCCTCAATGTCATGGTCTTACTACCCCAACCCTTCGCCGACCTTCTACCCAACCGTTCAATGCTCTAGCCCTCCACGGTGCGATGGAGAAGTTCTGTCGGCCAAAGATGTTCATCCTGGTGTCGACCGTGATGACCTGGGCCCTCACCAAGCTGATCGATCCCGTGAGTGAAAGCACACATCTGGTCCTGAGACAACGTAAAGAAAATATGACTTGTGAATCAGTGAATCAATCATCCATGCATAACTTATTAATATGCCTCAACGAGAGCCGTGGGCTCAAATCTAGTGCTGGATGTTTTAGACTTCATTACTGGGTTCTGCTTTCTTGTTACAATTGCAATTGTTTCCTTCATCTACTTCTACATATACTTGTTTACTTCATATACTTCTTACACACAAACATGTAAACAAATAATTTGTATGTTCAATACATTTATGCATATTATTGACGTTGCTATCATGGTGTCTACTGGTTTATCCATTATTTCAAATTGTATAAAGAAACCTACTCTGCTTTCAATTTGTTTCTCAAAATATACTTATGCTAGACTAGTACAACTACTATGAAGTACTCTCCTTCTTCTTCTTCTTTCGGCTGCTCCCATTAGGGGTCGCCACCGCGGATCATCTGCCTCCAATACCTTCTGTTCTGCGCACCTTCCTCCCTTACACCAACCGCCTGCATGTCCTCCCTCACCACATCCATCAACCTTCTCTTTGGCCTTCCTCTTTTCCTCTTGCCTGGCAGCTCCATCCTCAGCATCCTTCTCCCAATGTAACTCTCATCTCTCCTACACACGTGTCCAAACCATCTCAATCTGGCTTCTCTCACTGTTCCACCAAACTGTCCAACCTGAGCTGTCCCTCTAATGTGCTCATTCGTAATCCTGTCCATCCTTGTCACTCCCAATGAAATCTCAACATCCTCAACTCTGCCACCTCCACTTCAGCCACCTGCCTTTTTGTCAGTGCAACCGCCTCTAAACCGTACAACATACGTAGCTGGTCTCACTACCGTCCTGTAGACCTTCCCCTTCACTCTTGCTGGAACCCTTCTGTCACAAATCACTCCGGACACTCTTCTCCACCCACTCCACCCTGCCTGTACTCTCTTCTTCACCTCTCTCCCACACTCTCCGCTGCTTTGGATGGTCGACCCCAAGTACTTGAACTCATCCGCCTTCTTCACCTCCACTTCTTGCATTCTCAGCTTTTCGCCGCCCTCCCTCCCATTCAAGCACATGTATTCTGTTTTACTCCTGCTGACTTTCATTCCTCTTCTCTCTAATGCATGCCTCCACTTCTACAGGCTCTCCTCAACCTGCTCCCTACTCTCGCTACACATCACAATGTCATCCGCGAACATCATAGTCCACGGAGACTCCTGCCTGATTTCATCTGTTAACCTGTCCATCACCATTGCAAACAAGAAAGGGCTCAGAGCTGATCCTTGATGCAATCCCACCTCCACTTTGAATGCCTTTGTCACACCTACTGCTCACCTTACTACTGTCTGACTGCCCTCATACATATCCTGTACCACTCTTACCTACTTCTCTGCCACCCCCGTCTTCCTCATGCAATACCACACTTCCTCTCTCTCGGCACCCTATCATATGCTTTCTCTAAATCCACAAAGGTGCAGTGCAACTCCCTCTGGTCTTCCCTGTACTGTTCCATCACCATTCTTAAAGCAAACATTGCATCTGTAGTACTCTTTCCTGGCATGAAACCATACTGCTGCTTGCTGATCCCCACCTCTTCTCTTAACCTAGCCTCCACTACCCTTTCCCACAGCTTCATGCTGTGGCTGATCAACTTCATTCCCCTTGTAGTTATGTCTTCCTTATTCTTGAAGATGGGTACCAGTACACTTCTTCTCCACCCCTCTGGCACCCTCTCCCTTTCCAGGATGGTGTTAAACAGTCTCGTTAGGAATGCCACTGCCACCTCACCTAAACATTTCCATGCTTCCCCAGGTTATGTCATCTGGGCCAACTGCCTTTCCACTCTTCATCTTCTTTAATGCTGTTCTCACCTCATCCTTGCTAATTTGCTGCACTTCTTGATCTACTATCCCCACATCATCCACTCTTCTCTCCCTCTCATTTTCTTCATTCATCAACTCCTCAAATACTCCTTCCACCTTCTCAACACACTCTCCTCACTAGTCAGCACATTCCCATCATTATCCTCCATCATCCTAACCTTCCCAGCTTGGTCCCTTTGTCTTGCCAATCGGTACAAGTCCTTTTCTCCTTCCTTACTGTCCAACCTCTCATACAACTCGTCGTATGCCTTTTCCTTTGCCTTTGCCACTTTTGTCTTCACCTTGCACTGCATCAGCTTGTACTCCTGTCTACTTTTGTCATCTCTCTGACTATCCCATTTCTTCCTTGCCAACCTCTTCTGCTCTATGCTCTCCTGTACTTCCTCATTCCACCACCAAGAGTCCTTGTTTCCTCTTCCCGCATGATACACAGAGTACCTTCTTGGCCGTCTCCCTCACCACTTCTGCAGTTGTTTCCCAGTCATCTGGTAACCGTTCATTCCCACCTATTGCCTGCCTTACCTCTTCCCTAAATTGCATGCAACACTCCTCCTTTTTCAACTTCCACCATTTTATCTTTGGCTCTTCTTTTACTTTCTTCCTCTTCTTGGTCCCCAGCGTCATCCTACAGACCACCATCCGATGCTGCCTTGCAACACACTCCCCGACCACCACTTTGCAGTCACTAATCTCTTTCAGATTGCACCTCCTGCATAAGATGTGGTCCAACTGTGTGCACCTTCCTCCACTCTTGTATGTCACCCTGTGTTCCTCCCTCTTCTTGAAATACATATTCACAACAGCTAATTCCATCCATTTAGCAAGTCCACAACCATCTGTCCTTCCACATTCCTCTCCTTGACACCATATCTACCCATCACCTTCTCGTCACCTATGTCTCTGGTCCCTTCGCCAACATGCCCATTGAGATCTGCTCCAACGACAACTCTCTCCCCCTTAGGGACGCTCTCCACCACTACATCCAACTCACTAAAGAATTCTTCTTTCTCTTCCATCTCACACCCAACTTGGGGAGCATATGCACTGACCACATCCATTATCAACACATCAATTTCCAGCTTCGTGCTCATCACTCTGTCCGACACCTTCGTCAGCTCCAAAACACTCTTGACATATTCTTCCTTCAAGACTATCCCTACCCCATTTCTCCTGCCATCCACTCCATGGTAGAACAGTTTATACCCAGCTCCGATACGCCTGGCCTTACTCCCTTTCCACCTTGTCCCTTGTACACATAGTACATCTACCTTCCTTCTCTCCATCATGTCAGCCAGCTCTTTCTCTTTACCCTTCATAGTGCCAATGTTCAAAGTTCCTACTCTCAACTCTACTCTCCTACCCTTCTTCCTCTCCTGCTGTCTCCGGACACGCCTTCCCCCTCTTCTTTTTCGGCCAACAGTAGCACAATTTCCACTGGCACCCTGTTGGCTAACAGCACCAATGGCGGTCATTGTAAACCCGGACCTTGACCGATCCGTTATGGAAATCAGATTTGTTGTCCGCATATTTGATTTGGCATGGTTTTTGCGCCGGATGCGCTTCCTGACGCAACCTTCTCTATTCATCCGTGCTAGGGACCGGCACTGATGATACACTGGCTTGTGCACCCCCAGTGGCTAGATTAACTACTATGAAGTAGAACTAAATCAACTAAATAAACTAAAACTGAAAAATAACACCTTTTCTTAAATAGGTCTTCAATATAAATTATCATCTACATTTTCCCCAAAGTGATTAAAGGTCGTAACTTCCTCATCTAAATTACTCACGTCTCATTATGGATAATCCTAAAACAAGAAGTTTATTTCAACAATGCTGTTAAATCATTCCATATTCAAACCCAAACATTCCACTCTCAATTCTGTCGTGGTTATATGAAATTCTGTGATTCTTTGTTATTTTCATCTCACAGGATGATCCTGAGATCCCCTTCACCGACGAAGACTACAGAAGACGAAGAGCGCATCCTAATTTCAGGAGACACCTTGACCTGGAGAAGCTGGTGGTTAAAATGGGCAAAATGGTAGGTCGTGAGGGGGTTATTGACTTTCAATATTTCAATATTGTCTCTCAATATGTCCTACTTCCTGTTTTGGTCACGGTTGGCTTCCAGAACAGGGCCTTGCTCTCCACATACGCCGTGGCTTCGGGGCTTCAGTACGGCTTTGGGGAGCAGGTCTTTCACCTGTTCTTCAAGGTGAGATATCAAGCCTTTTCAGAACAGTGGTTGTCCCTCGTGTAGTCCCAGCTCGTCCCTCTGAACTGGGACTACATGGCACACAAATATCTAGCTGTGCGCCGTGTCTTATTTTGGCAGATGTCCTGGGTTGGACAAGCTAAGGTGATACCGGTCTTCGGAGAAGGCGCCAATGTGGTCCCCACCATTCACATCAACGATCTGGCCAGGTGGGTTCCCATACGGTTCTCGTCTGTATACTTTTGTACGTCACAGAGATGGACACCAATACATGACCTCTGAACTCAACAGACTTTGTTACGCTTGTCCTTTCAAGGCGTTGGTCTTTGACAATTCACAAATCCCATTTGGGTGTGTTCACATTTGACAGTGCCAATGCAGGATCTCTGGTTAGGTCTGGTCAGGTCTGTGATGACCCTCAAAATGACATTGGTTGTTGGGAGAACATGTCACTTCTCTTGATGTTAACATTTACTTTGGATCATGTCAGCTCTGTAACACTTGGGGGTTCAACCAGTTTGGAGAGAATGAAGACCAGTGCAGAGAGTAAACTCTTTTTGTAGGATGGTGAGGCCAAAGGTGTGAAGGGCAAAACTAAGCATGTGTTCTTTCCAAACTGGGGGACGTCTCAGTCGTCTATCCACTGCTATTCCTGTAGGAATCAATTACTGGGTCCCAGAGAGTCCTCTCTTCCCTTTTCGTAGGGCAACTCTTGATTTTGGGGATATGGGTTTGATGGGGGTCTCTCCAGGTCAGCAGCAAATGACGGTGGATGTATTGACTGTCTGTAAGGCTTTGGAACGGAATTGTGTGCCTATGCTTTGGTTCCCTCTAGTAGTGTTTTGGGAGCCTTGGCCCCCCAGAGCCAGTGGTGTCTATAGTAATCCACACATATACAAAATAAGACATTCAATGACCTCTGAAGGAGACCTTTAATGACCTCTAGAATTGAAAAGTGTACTTGAGGCCAATGTTGGAGCTTGCGAGGGAATTGTTGTTCACCTGTGCATTAACCGTCTTTCATCTTTGGAGGACATTTGTATATTTCACGCAGCTTCAGAACTTACTATGTTTCTTCCCTTCGAAGGGTGATTCAGAACGTGATTGACCAGAAGCCCAAGCCCTGCTACCTGTTGGCGGTCGATAACTCCAAGAACACCACATTGAAGGACATTGTTAAGGTGTGCAACCGAGTGTTAAACAACCTAAATGGATAAACAATGGGAGTTAGAAGATCCGAGGAATACACTGATAGATAAATGAATGTCTCTCTTCTCCACCAGACTATAGCCTCTGTGATTGGACCGGGGAAAATCGAGGAAGTGCCATTGGAGGAAGTCTTTCTTATGGAAGACTTGACTGTATGGTCCTAATGTTCTCACCAAGGGAATCCCAGCCCTTGTATTCTATTGTGTTGTTCAGTATCAAAATAGTGAAAACAATGCTGGGAAACTCAATGCCAACAATGATGTCTTCATGTGCTGAGTTCACCAATGCAAAAATAAATATCGTGAACCACCTACAAATCTCGATTAACATGTATACCCCCACCCCCCCACAGCAAACTGAAATTGACAGCATGTCGGTCAATCTCTGCATGGAGGCCACCTACATCAAAGAGCTGTTCAGCATTGACTGGGAGTGCATGACGGGCCTCGTGGAGAACATCCAGCTGGTGGTGGATGAGTACAAGCAGACCAGGGGACTGCTTGTAAGTCCTCTGCAGATCAGCGATGTTTCCTCAGAAGATGAGAATTGTTTAAATTCTGGCTGATTTCTATGGCCCTTAGCTTCTAGAAAGATCTCGGAATCCCATTGCATAGACCTAAAATGGGGTTAAACCTTTGTCTTGTGCAGCAAACGGCAAATTTCCATTCCCGAATGAGTCCTGATTCTTTCGAATTCTCTGTCATTCCGTCATTCAAAAACTCTGTCATTCTGTTCATTATACGATTCTGTGGAATTCTCAATTCTGATTGGTCGATAGGGGCAATCAGTGGTCAGTAATTTCTGAATAATGACCACTTATCTGTTAATAATGCTGGTTGTCACACGCAACCACTTCCCCCTGCCTGTGCTCAAGTCCCTCATTTCACCCCCCCAACACGCTAATGCTGGCGGCGACATCTTGTGACGCTACAGTACCTTGAAACTACAACGGAAGACTTTAAGAGATTTATGCAGATATGTCCAATTTCATAATAATTGCAGTAAATATGTTACCCATATGTAGGGGAAACAGTTTGCTGAGTTGTTGCAGAGGCTTTGCAGTGACTGCGTGAGCCGCCACACGAGGCATACGAGTTAGAAAATAATTTCAAATCAGTATTCCATATCAATGGATTATTTTATCTTGTAAATAGCAGTGTAACAAGCAGGATAATGTGTAGCCAGCGAGTCATTATCTCACTCCTGGTCCTGATCACCCTATCCGGCGTTATTTTGTGATAATGTAATGTAATGTAATGTAATGTAATGTAATAATGACCGGCTGATTGCACGTTATCCTTCCTCTAAATTCTTGCTTAGATTGTGCATAACTTGAACCAATGGTTGCAATCAGTCCCAGCCAGTAATGTGGTGTTTGTTAATGCGTTTTGCTCTCCAGCCCGTACGAATATGTGTCCTCGGCCCTCCTGCCGTGGGGAAGACCACCTTGGCCGAGAGGATCTGCCGTCACTACAGGCTTCACCACATTAAAATCAAGGACACAGTCGCCGAGGCTGTCGCTCAACTCGTCAGTGCCCCCCAACGCACAAACAAATACACTGCGAATATCGTAATGTCACATGCATACTCAAGGGTAACGTCCTTGTTGTTCCGACAGGAAGAGACTGTGAAGGTTGAGGATCAAGATCAAGGAGAGAATGAGGATTCTGTTGCAGAAGCGCAGGCCTTTCTGGACAGCATCAAAGAGAACATGGAACAAAATGAAGGTGGAGACTGTGATATTCCCTGAGAATGTTATCTCCACTCCCTCTCCCCATAGCGGAGGACAGCTTTACTCTTGCCTGAACCAAAACAATCAATCAATCCATGTCTTCTGATACATAAAATGTATATTGCTCCTCATTAGGGCGCTTAGACGACCAGCTTTTGGTGAGGGTGATCAAGGAGAAGCTGAAGTCTAAGCCATGCAACAACCAGGGCTTCGTCCTGGACGGATTCCCCAAAAGCTATGAGCAGGCCAAGGAGCTCTTCAGCTGTGAGAGGGCCAGGATGGATATGAAATGGACACGTGCAATCTGCACCTAGTTCACCCCATGCTGACGGGGGTTTCTGTTTTTTTTTTGTTGTTTTTTTTCTCAGCCGAAAGAGAAGTTTCACAAGATTACAGGATCCCCAAGAAGATCATCCCAGGTCTGTCAGTCAACTGGGAACCTCCTTCTTAATTTGAATCAAATTCTAGTGTTTCATGTATTCTGTTTTTAACGTTTTAATGTGAAATTATGGGTAAATGGGTCTTCATTTTCCCTGTTCTCATACGTTTAAGGCAGCATATTTTCTGAAGAAGTATCAAAACAGAGGATAGGTATCCAATAGGTGATCAGTGGTTCCTGTTGACAAGTGTCATCATTAAAAGCTCAGTTTCAGCATCTCTTTATACTTGCCTGCAGATCTTTTCTTCTGCCTGGAAGCGTCTGATGCCTACCTGAAGGAGCGGGTGCTGAACCTGCCCGAGAGCCTGGTGGAGGGAACCTCCTACAGCCACGACCACTTCCTGGGACGGCTGGCCAGGTACAGGGAGAACAACGGCGAAGACGAGACCGTGCTCAACTACTTGGATGAGCAGGAAATCATCCCTCACCACATTGGTAAATTGAAACAGAGTGTGGATAGAAGCTAATGGATTCATTGTCTTCAAATTCTGTGGACAGTCTCATCATGCCATGTGAAAGACATCAGTACATTTTGAAAGTGATTCTTATCTTAATTTAGTTCAAGGATGAACCAAATCAAGGTTCCTCCTGGGACCTCAAGGTTTGCTTCATTTGTTATTTGACAATAGCTTCAGAGTGGGTCTGTTTCTGATCTCCAGAAATCGCCGGCACCGATGACCCAGAGTACCTACTACCCACTCAGAGGGTAATCGAGGAGGTGGGCCATCCTAGAAACTACGGCCCCACCAGTCAGGAGGTGGAGGAGGAGGAGAGGAGAAAGGCCGAGGAGAGAATGAGGTGCGAGGCCCAGGAGAGGAAAGAATTGGAGCGAAGGGAGATGGAGGAGGCCAAGGAGAGGGCCACGCGCTGGGGGAAGTGGGTATGTGCAGGGCAGGAGAGATTGCCTGAAGAGGTTTGAAGGTACAGAAAACTGTAGAACGCCTTATTTGAATGTCTAGCCAATGCTAGACAAGTTCAAGTTCAAGTTCAATGTAGCAGAGTTATGAAGGTGCTTGGACTAGAGGTCTTTACGGGTCCCAAAAACGTGAAACCGAATGCGGTTGGACACAGGGAAATCTGTACCGGGATCCAGTTGGAACCCACCTTTTTTGTTATACATGGACCCATTCTTTCCCACAAATATTACACAACGAACCCAATGCATGTCAGAGGGGAAAGAGATTGGTTGACCAAGGTGGGATCTCCAGTAAAAGCATAGCAAGCCAACAAAGGTATTAAAGATTGGAAGGAGAAATTTTCTGAAGTAGTTTGAAAGTAGAAGGAATTTAAGAAACTCTGTTTCAACCTCATACTGTGTTAGGAAAATGTAGCTGGTAGTTATGAAGGCACTCAGACTAGAGGTCTTCACAAGTTCCAAAATTTGGAGAGAACCGACCAACGTCACAATACCCAGAACCGCTATTTTCCCAAGAAAGGTTGGGTAGTTTCTGGCTACAAAGCCAAACCCAGTAATTAAAATTTCTGCCAAAATGCTGTTTTCCTAGCTTGTCAATGTCTTATGAAATGGGAAAAGGCTCAAAATAACGCACGGGTCAGGGCTCAGATGGTCAGATTAGTGTAGCTCGCAAAGGCCTCTAGTTTGGACAAGAGTAGTTGGGTAGGCACCATTCGTCCATTGTGGCTGACGTATGACCGAAGCCATGTGTACGCCCATGCTCCAGAGCAAGCACCTGGACAAGGTGAACGAGCAGGAGGAGGAGATCTTGAAGGTCCAGTCCCTCCCCATGAGGAGCTACCTGATGAAGACCATCATGCCCACCCTGACTAAGGGGCTCATCGAGTGCTGCACTGTCCGGCCCCCGGATCCACTGGACTTCCTGGTAACAAACTCACTCCTCATAATGTCAGACAAATGAATCTATTTGCCCTTTGTGTCTAAATGTGAGGCATTACATCTGATTGCCTGTTCTCATTTGTCTTTTGTACCAGGCGGAGTACCTGTTCATGAACAACCCGCTAAATGACTGACGTTGGGGCAAAAGTTGTCTTTTAAAAAAATATATATGTTTTTCGATTATCTCATATCGTTGTTCTCCAATGAACATGTTACGTGCATGTTATGTGACGTGCTCTCATCTGTTATATTTTTTCTTAGAATTGTATGCTCCCATATTATATGGTTTACAACCAGAGTTTTTTTGTTCACTTGTATTGTAGGATATGCATTCTGCTTCTACTGTAAGTCACGTGCACCTATGGGGGGTGGTGAGCATGATCGAATGAACAATGACAGCTGATGCTTCTCCAGCGCTTTGTCAAAGAATAAAATGAGTGTAACCGAGATTATATTCTGTGTGATGCTTCCTTGATGACGGCACAATAGCCCTACAAATGCTATGGGGTCATTACGCAAGTTTGGGTAGGCCCAGATTTATTGCCCCGTATACAGATCAAACTTTTCTGCAGAAAGAATCTGAAGGAACTGAGAGACTATATAATCCGTGATTATCCATGATTATATTGTGATGGACTGATAATAGCCATGATTCTGATGGGCCTTCCAGAATCGTACAAATCGAAACATTTGTTTTCAAGGTTGGTCAAGGTTTTCTCCCGGACAATTTTAAAAGAAACTGAATAATGGTAGAGTTGTGGAGCAGCATCCCACATCATGACAGAGGGAAACAAATTCACAAGATTTGATGAGACCTTCAACCCAAAGTCACATATGGAACTCGCTGACGGAACCAGGATGAACAACGTGGCATTGAAAAATGGTGACGCAGAGGTGTTTCTGGAGGACTTAGAAGGAAGATGCGTTAAGATCACATTGAAGGAGGCCTTATTCATACCGTCGTATCCATAGAGCATAGTCTCTGTGCAAGCAGCCACGACTGATGGAGCCAGAGGGACAGAATTAACTTATACACAAGGATAGAGCCGTTTTCTGCATAGAGCAGCATGAGAGTGTACTACCTGAAAATGGTTAATAACAAACATTGTGTTGATGATTCAGTTAATGATCTTTGGTCCAGTGACAAAGCAAATTGTATGTGTGATGTCAAAACATGCCATGAGATTCTGGGACACTAATATTGATGATCTGCTAAAATGACCTAATGTTGTAGAGGGTATGAAGATCACAGATTACACCAAGTTAAATTCTAATGTCTGCGCTGAGGAAAAATTCACCAGAAAAAGAAACAACAGAAATAGGAGAGCTACTGGCAGTACGGTGGCTCAGTGGTTGGCACTGTTGCCTCACAGCAAGAAGAACCTGGTTTTGAATCTCGTCTGTCCAATGTCCTTTCTGTGTATAGTTTGTTTGGGTTTCCTCCAGGGGCTCTGGTTTTCTCCTACCATGAAAAGACATCTACATATGTTAGGAGTTAATGCTCCTGTTGGTGCCCCTGACCAAGTGGCACTGACAAAAGAGCTGGAGTTGGTATCCGGGCGCTGCACTGCTGCTTCCCACTGCTGCTTCCCACTGCTCCTAGGTATAGGATGGGTCAAAGGCAGAGGACGAATATTTGTATCCTGCTTTTGCAATAACAATAAAGAGATATTATATTCTGATGCAAAAGCTAGTGCGCCTCTTGAATTGGTACACACTGACATAGCAGTATGAGCCAACTGCTAAAGATGCATATAAGTATGTAATTCTATTCAAAGATGATTTTTCAGTGTCAATGTGGGTTTACTTCCTTTAAAATAAGAGTGACACAACATTAGCAACGAGACAGTTCCTTGCAGACAATGCACTGTATGGTAGAGTCAAGTGTATCAGATCAGATGGCACAGAATACACGAGCAATGCTTTTCAGTCACTTTTCAGAGATAGACATCATCCCTCTACTCTCCCCATCAAAATGGTACAGCCGAGAGACAGTGGAGGACCCTCTTTGAAATGGGAAGGTGTTAATTATTAGAGAAGGAATTACCAAAGGCATTGCGGCCTTACAGTATGCAGTTCAATATGCTGCTCATATTCATAATAGATGTTACAATGACAGAACTAAAAACACTCCATATTTCATACTCACAGAAAGAAAGCCAAATCTTTCAAAAATGTGGGTGTTTGGATCACATTATTATGCATACAAACAAGATCATAAGAAAGTAGACCCCAGATGTGAGAAGGACATATTTGTGGGTGTGGGGTGGGGGTGGTGTGGTTTTAGCAGTCACAACGGTCTGTGTGTCTAGGTCATTAGGCCCAGGATCAGTGTTGCTGTACACCTGTTGCTCGTTAGACTAATCAACTAGCAACAGGTAAAACCTCCATCCCCACACTCACACAGGAGGGAGCCCTTGTCATGACATGTTGTCCATCTGCTCCGGTGCTTGTTCCACCTTGCCCACTCGCTACTGGTGTGTTTTCAACTCACTTGCCTGTGTCTCTGTGCCAGAGGGCCCTGAAAATGCCACTTGGGTGGTGTGTGGCAGACGGATCTGCCACAGTGGGGGTACAGTAAGAATAGCGTGGCTTACCAACTACATACAGAAAATGTGTCAAAGCACAGACTGGTCAAATTCATGAGAAAGAACCATGTTGAACTACTGACACAAACTGATGAATGTGATCCAGAAATCCAGGGATACAAAGGCAGAAGGACTGGTCCTGAGAATATCGCTGATGTGCCACAGAGTGAGGAAGGCACAGAGAATCAGGTTCTTGGTGGGAACGAGGAGGATGTAAATGCAGAAAAATCAGACATGTCACAACATGAGGAAATTACGGAAAACCTAGTCCCAGATGAGAACAAACAGTGCAGACCCAAGACAAGACATCATGGTCTGAAACAATCGGGAAGAAATTGGTACAATTGGTACTTGATGATCAGGTAGAAATCTGCCCGTCAAACACAAAACAACTTTGTGAGAAATCTATCTGACCTGTGTGTATTGGAAGTGTAATGAGACAATAATTGTAATTATCTGGGTTGATAATTTAATCATTGAAGCCAGGAATAATGATCTGCTAATGGATTCAGTTTGAACAGAAGGGAGAGGAAATAAAAATGAATCAGAAAAGGTACATCCTAAAAATACTTGAAAGGTTTTGAATGTCAAATTGTAAACTCGCAGTAGATCTCCACCATGTAACAGCAATGAGGTAGTTAATCAAAAAGAATGCCTTGAGATTATAGGCATTCAGATTTATGCCATGACTTGCACAAGACCAGATATTAGCTGGATTGTTGGTAAACTGTCATGAATGCTGGTAAAGCCGAAAGCAGATGACTTAGTAGCTGCTAAACATGTTTTGAGATACCTGAAGAGTACTACTGACTTTGGAAGATAGATATAGAACTACAGGGCGCTGTTTTAGCCTGGCCAAACAAGGTCCTGTGATTTCCTGCAAGTCAAAGAAAGAGCCTACAGTGCAAGCTCTGTTTGCCACTTACTTTCAAATGAGGCCTTGTAGATCTATTGTGAGTGAAGATTCAGCAACTGGATTGCTTATTCCTCGCCTCAAATTAGTTCAGAAACAGATTTTGGTGGTCTGATAAGGTAAAATAAGTGAACGTTTATGGAGCTGAAACCACATTGGCTGACGCCACTTCAGCGCCACTTCAGAGTTCCAGTGGGGTACAAATGCAACCAGAATAAAAGCCCTGAAGGTATGTAGTTCTCGGGAGACCTCCCCAGTCCCTAGTTCTGCTCCTGGAGTCCCCAGAAATGTTCGGTGCAAAAATATCTATATTGACAAAACCTGTTGCAAAGATGGTTACATGGTACAATGGTTACATTTCTTTAAGTTTTTTCCTTGGAAATTAAAATGTATTGTCATGGTTATTAAGTTATGTGCTCTCATCAATTTGTTAGAATTATATGCTCCCATATTATGGAGTTTTTTTTGTGCACTTGAATTATAAGAAATATGTTCAGGTTTTGAAGTCACATGCACCTATGGGGGAGCATGACCGAATGAATAATGGCAACTGAAGCTTTTTACAGCAATATGTCAAAGAATAAAGTGAGTGTATCCGAAAATTAATTCTGTGTGATGCTTCCTTGACTATGAGAACAGAATGGAAAACCCAACAGCAACAAAAGACACCATCAAAATGAGGGATAATGTGCAGCCTGCCGGTCATTATCGCAAAATCATGTCCCATTAGGGTGGTTAGGTCACTCTGAAAGGGGGTTATTTCTCCGATAATGACCGACTGGCTGTACATTAACCCATTATATTCCACGGCTACTTACTTCATAAAAGAATAAAAGTGTGGTGTTTTCAGTGCCCTGGCCTACAGCCACCCTGATCCCGGGCCAAATTACTTAGACGCAGGATAGGTGTGGCTGCTGAAACCACACCACCTCCACACTACATTGTTTTATAAATATACTCATGTTAAAGTAAAAACTATTGTTTCTGAAAATATTTGGTATAGTATAGATAAGTATTATAGTACACTTTTTGTTGCTTTCATTAGATTACTTGAGTACATGTAACTAAGTATATATAACTTGTTGCTATCCAACTCTGTCACCAACTCAGAGTCAATTACATTTGTTGCTTTTTGTAAAAACTGTGTGGAGGCTTTTAAAGATTTGGCCCCCGTAACGAAGCGAGTAGCGAGTGATGGGTGTCCCCTGGTTCTCTGGTTCTGTGGCCCTGTCGTATTTCCCCCTGCGGTGGGTTTTGTTTATGCCGGCCATTACTGCACTTGAAAGCAGCACCCCGAACAAAAGCCGGAAGAAAGCTTGAAGCTAATTAGAAAGTTAATTTGCTTAATGAACCCAGGGTCCGCTCGCTAAACTCCAAAGTAGACGTGCTTGGGTCGTAATTGCTTTCATTTGGCGTCGCGATTTCCAGGAAGGATAAATCTTACAAATGGCGGCTAATTTGCGTCTCTCTCTCTCTCTCTTTCGTGTGGCGACCGGCGACTCCAAAGTGTTTGTAATTGGGAGCAGCGGAACAACACCGTTATTTTCATTGTGCATGCTTAATCACCACACGGGGAAATTAATGGAGGTTTGTTTTGGTAAAGTATGTGGTAACGTGAGCCGCTGCGCCGACCATTTTGTCGTCATGGTGTTTTGCAAGCACCAGACACAATTTGGTAAATTGACAGTTTTGTCAAAGCTAAAAAAAAACCTCACTCACTGCATTTTGATGCAGTAAGATCAAAACACGATTTTAATAGTTCAAGTGTGATCTCAGTTTTGGAAATTGACTTTTTGGAATGTCCTAAAGCCAGAGTTTCGAACCTTATTTCCCCCAGAATCCCCCTAAATCAGATGCAATACTTTGTTTTCGTGTATTTTTCATATATTTATTTACACTTTTGTCTGAATTCGTTCTATTTCCATGGTAGAGAGAGGTGGTTTTTAGGGCTTACAATCTATAAGAACATGTATTCATGTTTTTTGTTAGAACTGATATTTGAAGTAAAATTCATTTGAATTTTTTAACCAATATTAACAATTATGAAATGTATCCCTCAAATTGTCCAAGGTCTTGTGACCCCCCCTCCGATCTCTGATGAACCCCTGTGGGGGCTACACACCCTAGGTTGGAAACCACTGCTATAGCACTTGAGAAAAAAAATAAGATATACTCAACAGAGAGTATTCCTTATATTCTAATACTGTAGGTTCATAACTCTGTAATACAATACATCCCTTGCCTTCAAATTGCTCTTAGAACTGGCACGATTGGTCTGTGATAGTTGTGGCTTTTTTAAATTCTTATATATAATATCATACCCAAAATAATTAAGTTTAATATATTTTACTGCAGATAAATATGTACATCCGGTGTGGCTCACTTCCATAATCGTGTGGCTCACTTCAGTAATGTGGTTTTGCAGTTGTGTTTTGTGTTAATGCAGTTGTGTTTTATGTTAATGCAGTTGTGTTTTCTGTTAATGCTGTTTTGTTTTCTGTGAATGGGGTTGTGTTTTCTGTTAATGCTGTTGTGTTTTCTGTGAATGGGGTTGTGTTTTCTGTTAATGCTGTTGTGTTTTCTGTTAATGCGGCTGTGTTTTCTGTTAATGCGGCTGTGTTTTCTGTTAATGTGGTTGCGTTTTCTGTTAATGTGGTTGCATTTTCTGTTAATATGGTTGCGTTTTCTGTTAATCTAGTTGTGTTTTTTGTTAATGGGGTTGTGTTTTCTGTTAATGCTGTTGTGTTTTCTGTTAATGGGGTTGGGTTTTCTGTTAATGCTGTTGTGTTTTGTTAATGCAGTTGTGTTTTCTGTTAATGTGTTTGTGTTTTCTGTTAATGCAGCTATATTTCTGTTAATGCTGTTGTGTTCTCTATTAATAAGGTTGTTTTCATTTAATTGCGGTTGTGTTGTCTGTTAATGCGGTTGTGTTTTCTGTTAATGCGTTTATGTTTTCTGTTAATGCAGCTATGTTTTCTGTTAATGCGGTTGTGTTTTCTGTTAATGCATTTGTGTTTTCTGTTAATGCAGCTATGTTTTCTGTTAATGCTGTTGTGTTTTCTATTAATAAGGTTGTGTTTTCATTTAATTGCGGTTGTGTTGTCTGTTAATGCAGTTGTGATTTCTGTTAATGCGTTTATGTTTTCTGTTAATGCAGCTATGTTTTCTGTTCATGCGGTTGTGTTTTCTGTTAATGCAGCTATGTTTTCTGTTAATGCGGTTGTGTTTTCTGTTAATGGGGTTGGGTTTTCTGTTAATGCTGTTGTGTTTTGTTAATGCAGTTGTGTTTTCTGTTAATGTGTTTGTGTTTTCTGTTAATGCAGCTATATTTCTGTTAATGCTGTTGTGTTCTCTATTAATAAGGTTGTGTTTTCATTTAATTGCGGTTGTGTTGTCTGTTAATGCGGTTGTGTTTTCTGTTAATGCGTTTATGTTTTCTGTTAATGCAGCTATGTTTTCTGTTAATGCGGTTGTGTTTTCTGTTAATGCAGCTATGTTTTCTGTTAATGCGGTTGTGTTTTCTGTTAATGCATTTGTGTTTTCTGTTAATGCAGCTATGTTTTCTGTTTATGCTGTTGTGTTTTCTATTAATGCGGTTGTGTTTTCTGTTAATGTGGTTGTGTTTTCTGTTAATGCAGCCGTGCTTTCTGTTGATGCGGTTGTGTTTTTCTTAATTTGCTTGTGTTTGCATGTATTTTCATAAGTTGCAGTGCGTTCAGCTCTCAGGAACACCGTAGCAAATGCTTTGCAGTCAACATTAGGGGTGGGTGAAACTGAGAAATTCGATTTTGATCCATTACAAACTTATACCAGAGTCAGATCAGTAATATCGATACCGTTTCAGCGCGCGGGGGCGGGCACTCCATGCGTGACGCGGTACTAGGAAGCTGTGCTTGTGAGTTCAGGTAACATGCGTGCAGAAAGGATCTCCGTTGACCA
>NC_137198.1:22745447-22757947 GCF_960531495.2 Zeus faber
ACATGGACACATAAGATAAGATCTGTACACGACGTAGTGTTCCCAGGCAAGAAGTGGACTTTTGCTGACCCAAATAATGAATTTCATTGACTCGATGCCTGCATTTCAACACAAATATGAAGCAGATATTTGACAAAAATCGACAAAATTTCACTGTATTGTAAATATTTCTACGTCCATTTTAATATTGCTTCAAATCCCGTTCTAAGGTGTCACGCAGAGGGTGCTTTGGGTTAATTATGTGGAACGATCTGATTACCATTCGGGGGATGTGTGTCACCTTTTGCATAAACAGCCTGTTTCCCAACACACACACACACACACACACACACACACATACACCCACAGCCCAAAGATCAAATGATTGACAGATAAGATCAGATGAGGGAAATTTGGCAACAGCAGAATTCCCATCCCTCCCTCTGTGAGATCTGGGATTAACACTCGCACCTATCGTCACCGCCCACACACACACACACACACACACACACACACGCGTATGCCCCAAAACCCACCTCCACGGTTCCTCAGGGTCTCCAACACACACAAACACACACACACACACACACACACGCACTGATACATATACACCTCCCAGGGTGTTTGATGAAGGGAAATGGTGTGACACATATATTTGAGTGAGAGAGAGAGAGAGAGAGATGTGTGCGTTCCCATCTATGCACATAGCAAGCAAACCTGTGGCTGTTTCCATACGTCTTTTTTTTTTTCCCAAAATTGACCATTTGCATAGCGTCCAGCGACCTTCTCTCTTATTTGTGTTTGTGTTATTATGTCTCCTAATTGCCGTGACATATTTAAACCTGATCTCCTAATTAACAAGGGAGCATCTTGTATATTCACGGTATATTTGGAAGCAATTGGCATTATATCAACTTTGGGAAAAGACGGCATAACTCTGTTGGAGCCTCAATCAGAAAGTTCCTCAACAGGCACAAAATCTGAATATTACACCAGTTAAACAACGATGACCAAACTACCTGGTAAACTACCAAATGCTGTTCTTTAAAATGATGGGGCCTACGATTAGACCAGACTACTGGGCATAAATCCCACCTTTCTTTGCCACCACCATCACCACCGCCCATAACTCACCTTTCCCTCCAACTCCTCTTCTCCCCCCTGCCGCCTCCTTCATCATGGCGTTCCATGTGCAACGGCTGTTGAGGACGGGATGGGAGGTGGCTATGGACCGGGGCCCAACCCGGTTCCAGCCAAGACCCACCACCCCTTCCCAGAAACGCCCCCTCCCCCCCAAAACCGGAGCAAGCTAGGTCGACCCCGGAGCGCCAGCCGGGCGTGGCAGGTGCAAGGGCGGTGGGAGTGGGGGGGGGTGAGGGAGGGGAGCTGAGAGGTTGCGGAGGAAGGACGCACGTGGAACTGCGTGTATTCGAGGAGCCGGCACGTTGCAACGCGTCGCTAACTGGGTCAAGCGTTCAGACTCGGCGGCAAAACCATGGAGAGAGACGCTGACGCAGGGAAGGTAAATGAAATTAAAAGGAGAGGTAGAGTTCTTGAGGCTCTCGTCACAATCGAAACGCCATGAAAGAGGCGCCATTCTCCATATTACAAGTACGTGTACCATCAAAATGATTTTGAAGCTGTTATTTTAAGGTAAAAAAAAGTGACATAGTGTTGCTTTAATGTTGGAGTGACACGTTCATGTTAACATGGGCTTATTTTAGGTGACTGAAATGTTACTATTGACTGCAAAGTTACTACTCCTAAAGGTCAATTGCTAATATGTTAACAAATAAGTTGAATTTGTTGAGTAGCTGTCCAAATCAATATTCAATTAGGAAAGCGACCTGCCACAGAGCTCAATCGAAATCGCCCCAAAATTTGATTTGGCATTTGGAAAAGATAGAAAAAAAAAAAAAAAAAAAAAAAAGTCAATTATGCGGGTTCCAAACATGCACGAGTCTGAAGGAAGCAACAAGTGTTCGTTGAATGTTGCATAGTAACAGTTGCCGAGATCCGTCATATTTTTAAGGGATGGGAATCAGGACACAAATTAGGACGCGATTGATTACGTAGTAACCTTGGAAATAGTAGGTGAACGCCAAACTGTTTTTTAAACCCTTGCAATACAATTCTAGGTTCACTCGCACCAACTTAGTTTAGATATTCAGCGACTTGCATCTCATACAACAGTGTTTATAGGATAAAATGTGGAGACGGTAGCAGAACGGCTGTGGAAGTCACCGGGTGCAGGGTGGGGATTGAACGAGAACGCCAGTGTACAAGCAATGCATTCTCTGGCAAACAAACAGCAAACAGACCAACATTTAATTGTACTTAGCGGCTCCCAAACGACCAGAATCTCCCATTATCACAAACACAGCATTAATCACATAGTATCTAATGCAGCGGTAAAGGTTGACGTCGGCCATGTTTACCCCCCCGAAAACACAAATCGACGGTTGAGGGTGCATTTGCAGGTAAGTGTTGAGAGTCGGAAGAAAAACTCCGCCCAAACACAACATAGAAAATATGTGTAAGTCCGTGGCGGTGGGGGCGGTGGGGGGGGGAAGTAGGTGCTTCAGAGTGCTCTTCATGTCGAGGTGATTCACGTTTGAAGTGCGCTCGCAGAATTGCTTTATGGAGAGATGCACGCGGCCCCCGGCGGGGACATTAGCCGGGGAGCGGCGGAGAGGCCGGCGCTTCATTAGGGAGCCCCGCTCTGGCTTTACTGCCCCGGATTTGGAGTTATGGTTATGGTTATGGTTATTTGCACTGGAATTATTATTCGCATCTATCTGCGAGTCAGCTAGTTTGGAGCCGGGACAGACGCCGGGACGATCGGCACAAAGTGTGCTGCCGCCACGTTGCGCGAGTGAGTGTTGTGCGACGTCGGTCGGGATCTTTTTTGGAGGAGTCGGGGTCGTCGGGGTCGCCGTCCTCAGGCCCGGGAGCTTCTGGCGGCGGCCACCCGGGCGGCGTTGGCCGCGCACAGTTCGGAGATCTCCACGTGAAGCCTCTTCTGGGTGTCCATCAGAAACTCCTCCTGAGGACCAAACACAACAGAGACATAGAGTAGTAGTACGACTGAAACCTAAAGCACCCCGATCACCTGCCCTGTGGTACTAAAATGAAACTGTACGGCGTCAACTTCTTCTCACTGCCCTGAGGTGGAGTAGACTGTTCCGCTGAGTTGGAGGCTTCAGGCCAGTGCCAAAAAACAGGACTGAACAGGAGTATGGATTATATTTATCACCTATTCGATTCCATGGTATAGATCGCGTCTACGCTAATTATTAACTTTATAGAAACCAGCCTTTCACACTATGGCCGCAGGATGCAGACTCATGCTTGCTTTCGGGATCCGAACTCTGAGAACCTTCGTACACGTAATTCTCGGCAGAACATTTCAATTTGGAACCGACACAAACGAAATGCAATTGAAGTTTTTTTGTCCCGAGGAGGGAAGACCACCAAGACCAAAGAACGTGACGACTCACAAAGTTGCAGAATGAGAGATGACCGGAACTGCTGTTTTTACTTCGGACGGAGAGAACTCACAAACTAACTCCTGCAAAAAGTAGAGCAAAACCAATAAAAAAAAAAACTGATGGGAAGCAAGGTTTAGGGCAGCAAAAACCAATAACTCCAGCACGTAGAAAATGCAAAAAGTCAAAGTGGAAGTGATAGAGCAAGAAGGAGAGGAGAGTCAAAGGCACTGGGAGGGGGCGTCCTGCTGTGTCCCAGGCGGTGAGCCCTGGTTCCAGCGGGGACCGAGCCAGCCCGCCAGCCCCACCGCAGCTAGCTAGCTGGCCCGCTAGCCAGCGCTAGCGGTGCGCTTTCCCGCCTCATAAATTATCACTGTCACCGTACCCCCCATCACCCCCTCGTCAGCCCCCCCCATCCTCACCCGTCCTCCCCCGCCGCACATCCGGTTTGATGCTGTCAGCCATGCTCGCCGGAGGATCGAGTTAATATAAAAAATATTCAGATGATAATAATAATAATAATAATAATGAAACCAATAATAATTACAATTATAATCACAATAATAATAATAATAATAATAATAATAATCATTATAATAATCATAATAATACCAGAAATTGTGTCAAAACTCAAAAGTAAGACGCCCTAACCATGCCGAGCAGCAAGGGCGGCCAAAATGTCTTCTCAATTGTTTTTCCACTTGAGCAGCATCGGTGTCTCAGTGTGTCCCTCTGTCCTCTCCTCCCCCTCCTCCCCCTCCTCCCATCTCTTCCTCTCTTTCTCTCTCTCACTGTCTCTCTCGTTTCACTCCCCCCGTCTCCCTCTGGGTTTCTCCCCAGTCACGCTGGATTTCATGCTTTACATCTTTGTTAACTGTTATAAGTCAAACAACTGGATATCGCCAAAGTCTTCTGTTTCACATTTGGGTTATTTTTGTTGTTTATTGTTCATTGGAGGATGATTTTATTTTTGTTTATTTTTCGGAATTTTTTTACTTATTGTTTATTGTCGATTTGTGGGATTGTTTTGGTTGTTTATTGATAATTTGTTGTTGTTCATTGGTTTTTTTTTAGGATTGTTTTTTTTGTTATGTTTATGGAATATTGCCAATTTCTGTCGTCTGTCTGCCTGTCTGTCTGTCTGTCTGTCTGTCTATCTATCTATCTATCTATCTATCTATCTATCTGTCTGTCTGTCTGTCTTGCATTTCAAATTGGGAGTTCAACATGGTCTTCTTATAAAAGACAGAACGTTTATATTATATATCTAATATTTCAGTAGTTAATGGCAAAAGTCACAAAATCCCGATAGAAGTTGAACTAACAAAGTTATGTAACGTAATGAACCAAAATGTACCAATACCTTCACTTTCAAAGCCTTTCCTCACACTGGTCCGCACAAATATACTGTAGCAACCCACACACAGGCACGCACGCACACACACTTGAGTAGTTGAAATCAAAGTCCTAAATTAAGTTGTGCATTAGCCAGACACAAAGAAGCTAAAACAACAAGCCTCCTTCTCTCCCTCTCTCCATCCCCCCCCCCCTCGCTCTCTCGCTCTCTCTCCATCCCTCTCTCTCTCTCTCTCTCCTCGGCGGTGGGCGCTCCGCAGCAGAGCAGTTAATAAAGAGATTGATTATCGTCCTGTCAGGAAGTGACAGTTGGACAGCGCCGCGCCGCGTGACTGACAGAGGGGGCCGCGTACACACGCGCGCACACACACACACACACACACACACACACACACACACACACACACACACACACACACACACACACACACACACAGAAACACCGCCCCGCTGATGCCAGTGCCAACACCGGGGGTGTAGGTGAGGTGGGTGGGTGGGGGGGTGGTTGGGGGGGGGGGTGTTGCAGGGTGGGGGCGAGTAGCATGGGGTGAACAGCGCTCCAACCTTCTGGTAAAAGCCAGGACGGTGCAGGGAGGAGGAAACTTGGAGATCTGTGTGTGTGTGTGTGTGTGTGTGTGTGTGTGTGTGTGTGTGTGTGTGTGTGTGTGTGTGTGTGTGTGTGTGTGTGTGTGTGTGTGTGTGTGTGTGTGTGTGTGCGTGTGCGTGTTAAAGGGCGAGTAGGAGGAAGAGGGTGGTGGTGGGGGTTTGGGCTGGGGGTGGGTGGGGGACAGTGTTGGCTCTCCACTCCTGCCAGGGAGCAGGAGATCAGGGTTCAGAGCCACTGCCTTCTGGAGAAAGAGACGGGGGAAGGGGGGGGGAGAGAGAGAGAGAGATGAGCCAAAGGGGTCACTGGAGGCCCCTGATCACACTTGTACACACGCATGTCCACATGCTGGTGCATATGTGTGTGTGTGTGTGTGTGTGTGTGTGTGTGTGTGTGTGTGTGTGTGTGTGTGTGTGTGTGTGTCCGTACACCAGTCAGACGCACATCGCATTTTCCATTGCACTCTGCCCTTCTGCCCCTTATGTTGTGTTCTGCATAGCTGCTTACTCTCAACTCTACTTCATTTATGCCTCCGCGCCGGCGACAGCTGTGGCCGGAGGCATTAGGTTTTTTGGGTTGTCCATCCGTCCGTTCGTCCGTCCCTCCCTCTGTCCGTCCGTCCATCCCTCCGTCCGTCCCATTCTTGTGAACGCGATTTCTCAGAAACACCTTGAGGGAATTTCTTCAAATTTTTTTTTATAATGTATTCTATTTATTTAATTGTCTTTTATTTTTATTTATCATATTAATTAATACATTTTTATTTATTTATTAGATTAATTTTTTTGTTGTATTGACATGCCTTCGTGACACGGGTAAGTGAGCACCCGGTCCGGTCCGGTCCGGTCCTCCAGGTTGGGGGTTGGGCGTGGGGTTAACCACCTCACCCCGTAAAAAAAAAAGCATGTTACGGAAACGACGAGAAGAAGCCATTCTGGTAGGGAGCAAATGGTGGGGGCTCGTCGCCCAATGTTCCAGGAGGAACGGGAGGAACTAACTAACTAACTAACTAACTAACTAATTATTGATAAGGCTTGACATCCGAGTTCCATTGTGAACATAACCTTACTGGCTACTCGTTCAACATACAGCCACATACAGCTACAGTATATGCTGACACAGCCCAAGACAACGACAATGTCATGTATAATTCCGTATGTCTACATCCAGAACTACGGGTACCTCCGAGGCACAAAAGCCTATTACATCCCCAGTTTTTCATCCCCAGACTTTTTTTCATAATATACATGAGTGTCTGTATATTTTATGAAACTTGACAACTGCAACCGTGTCTTATTTTAAAACATAAGACTTACCAAAGCATTCTACACACTCTAAATGTTGCAAACTTAAACAGCCGAACAAGACATACTCTCTGGGGCAAATTCACAAAGAAATGGATTGCGGCTGCTAATAGCGCCATGAATTGCGCATCAATTGTGCGCTATCTGCGGCATATTCTCAAAAAATATTGCGCGAATGATGTATATCTGCTGAGCGCAATTTGCCATTGTTTTGCGTCCATGTGGAAAAGTAAATAATCTGTGCGTCAGTGGGAGGGGGGTCTCCATTGCAGAGTCATTACGCATTTACGCCACTGCTCTTCACTTGACTGTTTAATGGATTATCAGTCTGTAATAAATATAAAACTTAAAATAATTGTCGGACAGTATTCATTTTGATTCAAAGTGTTTCATGAAAATGTAAAATTGTAAGGAAATACTTGGAAGGACCCGCAGGTCCCCTGCTTCCCATGCATGGGGAGACGCCGTTACGTTAGACGCGCGTAACGTGGTTTTACTTTGCATTTTTAGGTTTATGTGCAGTGACTATCAAACATTTAAATAGTGTGAGTAAATCTACAATAAAACATACTCGTCCCACACGGTTCATGTATTGCATGAATAAAATGTGTATATATTGACATTTTCATTGAAGAAATTCTAGTTCTCACTGAATCTTAATATTACAATGTAGAAATGATCACAGTTTAGCTTCACACATTTTGCTCTGCTACAAAGTTCCAGGTCGCTGCCCTGAAAGGAACGCGTCCTGCGGAGCTGTCCATGGTCCTGCAGGTGCCATCTGCGGTTCAATGCCAGTTTTGAACACTTCATCGCTATTCCCTTATAACTTTTACTTGTTTTTTTTTTTTCGATATCTTCTGAGTTTAATAGGAATTAAAGAACCATTTTTATAAATGTTTGTAACACCTTTTTTGTACAATAAACTATTACAAATGTTTTCTTACAAATACGCCTCATTTGCACCGGCTCTCTGAAGAGGAGACTTTTTTTGCCTTTTTTCTGGTCTCGTGCAGTTACCACCAGCTCTCTACAAATGATAATAGTGTCACTCTAACTGCGTGTGGCTACTGGCGCCGGTTTTTGTGAATTGGACGCTATTTGCAACGAGGCTCTTTTGAATAGAAAAGGACCAATTTTGCACCAAATGCATGTATAATACCCAATTTAAATACGCGCAAATAGCACGGGCCCACGAGACGCTATTTGCAAAACCTGCCGAATCGCTGTGTGAATTTGCCCCTCTGTTTCTAAAAGGTAGCCTTAATTATCTACCAGATCTGGTTTGATATAAAAGTGGTTCAGATTTTTCATCCGATGTCTCGTTTTGGTCTGCGACAACTGTGTGCTAGGCTCAACGTGTGTCTTTTGCATGTTGGTCTCTTGTGTTACAGTCTTTCATCCCTGAGTCTGTGTTCAGCGACAAGTCCTCTTCTGATTTGTCGGTTTCCTCATCTGTCTTCCGCAGATACTTTCTGTTCCTCCTGTACAGTCTCCTATCGGGTGTAGCTGGCTGCCATGCCCCTCCTCTTTGCATCCTGACATCCGCTTGCAGGTCGGACAGTCTCCTTGTTTGCCTATCAAAGTAGAGTTTTTGATTCTCCGGCTTTTCTCTCAACTGCCTGCATATTGGACAGTTCCCTCGGGAGTGAGCAGTGAGGTTGAGTTTGGCAGTTTTCCACCGGCAGTTCTGCAGAATTGTGTTGTGATACTCAACAGTGAAAGGTTGGGGTGGCCGTTATTACATTCTAATATTTTCAGCAGATTTGTAATAGTCGGTACAATTTTTTCTGCTTGACCATTCGACTGGGCGTGACCGTAGCTGTGTACCTGCACTGACAAGCAGTGAGTGCCCTTTACCCATAAGCTACGGGTTGTCCATCCGGCAGTACAGTATGACTGCTCAATGCCTTCTGAGCTGGCATCCACCGACAGTTTTATTGGTTTGTTATTATCGTGAAACTTCAGAGTTAGAGCGTTGGTGACCAGCGGTTGGTGTTCAAAACTCCTCTTGTGTTTCCTCCCAGTGCCACTCTGTGTCACCTTCAAGCAGCATCCATAACCGAGCACTGCTGTCTGACCAGTTAGATATGAACTTTGCGAGATACTCGATCATTCCCATGAACCTCAGCAGTTCCTGTTTGTTCTCTGGTGGTGGTAGCTGTGTCACTGCTATCACTTTTTCCTCATCCGGTCTCAGTCCAATGTGTGTCCGATGTATTTGATTTATTTAGTCCCGATAAAGCTATTGTTTTTGTTAAGCTTCAGATTGTACTCCTTTGCGCTATCCAAAAACTTCTTCAGCCTGGGGTCATGCTCTTCCATGGAGGTCATGCTCTCCCGAAACAAACAAGTCGTCACTGATGTTGACGACACCATCTAGACCCTCAATCATCTGCGTGATAGCCTCATTAAACACCTCTGGCGCCAATGAAATCCCAAACAGAAAATGTAGGAATCTGTATCTTCCTATACAGGTATACTATAAAGGTGCACAGCTTTGAGCTATCACCATCAAGTTTTATCTGGCAGAAGCCTTGATTAGTGTCTAGCACAGAAAAGTACTTTGCATCTGGCATAAGGGAAAGTACCTCCTCAACTGTGATCAATGAGTAGTGATCCCGCTTGATAGCTTGGTTCAAGTCTTGGTTCAAGGATCCATGCAGATACTGATTTTCTTGGGTGTGACCACAAGTTACCATACCGTTAACCCACTCTGTTTGCTCAACCTGCCTTGCTATTACTCCCAATTTCTCCATGCACTGTACTTCCTCAACTACTCTGTCCTTGAGTGCTACAGGAATCCTCCCGGGGGCACGCATGACAGGTGTCACAGTGTGGTCACTCTGCACATGGTGCTGACCAGGTAAGCAACCTTGTTCATTGAAGAGATCAGCATAGTCTTCAAGAACGTCCTTCTTCTTTCCGACACCGTGTCATCTCCTTACTAAGCCTAGTTTCAAACAAGTGTCTCCTCCCAGTGTAGCTGGAACATCTTGTCGTGTGATTTCAAACTCAGTGTTGTGCTGGCCCTGGTACTCACACGTTAGTGCCCTCTCGCCCGGTGGTGCTATCTTACGGCCAAAGAAAGCAACGAGTTCGCTTTGACTCATCGCCGCTAACGTCGAGGGCATTGAATGTTTGAGCCGACATGGCATTGCGGTCTGCGCCTGCGTCCAGTTTAAAAGTCACAACTTTCTTATTTATCCTCAAGCTTTCAGTCCATTTTCCTTCCTCAGCTTCTGTCTCTGCAGACTCCATCACCCTGATGTGTTTTTCGTGCTCCACTTTCGACCGTGCCAATGAACATGTCATTTTCACTCTCACTTTGCTCAATTGCATGCACTTTCTTTCCATTTTGGTGATGCTGACCCTGTGATCTGCACATCTTGGCAAAATGATCTTTCTTGTGGCGGGATTTACATGTTTGGCCAATTGCAGGGCATTTTTTTGTGTTCCATGTTTAAAGCCACATATATTGCAACTTGACTATTTCTGTTCAACATTTCCTGTGTTGGCTTCGACTTGGTTGTCTTTTGGCCTGGCTGTTCTTAATTCCGTTCACCACTTCTTCCTCTGCAACGCTTTCATTTGACTGGATGTAATCTCACTTGCACGGCAGAAATCAATCGCTTCTTCCAGTGTCAGATCGGCTTCTCTAACAGTCTGTCTCTCACTGGGTCGCTAGCTATGCCAGATACTATTCTGTCACGTACCAGGGAGCCATGCAACTGTCCAAATTCACAGTCTTTGGCTTTATTCTTTAACTCCGTGGCATATGCATCAATGGATTCCAACTGTTTTCGGGCTTCTGTGATAAACATGTGCCGTATATAAGGTACGTTTGTTCTGGGCTCACAATTGTCCTTGAAACATCCTCCTCAGCATGTCTATTTTTGTCTCTGCCGTCGTCCTCAAAGTGGAAAGTATCACACACTTTATTCGCCTCTTCTTCCACGACGTGACGGAATGTTGAGCACTGCACCTTCTCGGCCTTCCCCGCGATGCCGCGAGCAATACAAAAGGGCTGGACGTGCAGAATCCAGTTTCTCCAATTTTCAGCAAGATCGACTCGGTGGGGGTTGAACCTGCGCCACACTCTTCTTCCGTCTTAAATTCTGACACCGTGTTGTATTGATGAGGCATGACAACGGGTTCCACTGTGAACATAACTTTACTGGTTACTCGTTCAACATACGTACAGCCACATACAGCTACATGCTTATACAGCCCAAGACGACGACAATGTCACATTTTCCCACTTCTGTACACCACATCCCGAGCTATGGGTACCCACGAGGCACAAAAGCCTATTACATTACATTTTTCATTATATTTTAGATGTATTTATACAATTTTTTATTCATATTTTCTTTTATTCTTTTAGTATATTTTTTAAAATATGCTTACTTTTTGTATATATGTAAACATATTGTATATACTTTCCACCTTATATTACTATTTGCTTGAATGATGATGATTCATTCTCAAGGCTACAAAAATATTACGATACTTTGTTTCAAGATCAAAATTTCTTGTCTCTCTTTTCTTCCATTTTACAGCAGAAGCAGCAGAGTCCAAAATACAAAAATAAATAAAAAGATAAACCTTTTTTGTAGATTCCTGTCTAAAATAAAAAAAATACAAAACATTCACATTACAATAAGAACAATGGTGATTATTGATTATTTTGTGATTGTATCCGTCATTTTAGTTTAATATATTTTTTATTTCTGTAATGCATACCCCCCCACACACACACACACACACACACACACACACACACCCACACACACACACACAGTGTCACTCTACTTGTGTATTACTCCTCCCCATGCTCTTTGAAGTTTGGGACTTGTCTCTGTCTACTCGTCACCAAGCAAGCCTTACCACACACACACTCCGACACACACACACACACACACACACACACACACACACACACACACACACACACACACACACACACACACACACACACACACACACACACACACACACACACACACACACATTCCCAGCCCCCTATTTTAATGAAACCCGCGGCGCTAATAGCATCAGTGGCACATGCAGGTGATAAAAGTGGATCTGTCTCCCACCATCCTGCACCCCCCTTCCCCCCCGCATTACACAGTTCGGAGGAGTGTGTGTGTGCGCGTGTGTGCGTGTGTGTGTGTATGTTTGTGCCTGGGTGTGTGTCTGTGTGTAGTTTGTCAGTCTAAGCCACCCACACACACATCCCTCAAAGACAATGCATGGCAAGGAGGAGACAACGGATGGAGGAGTAGGAAGTGTATGTGTGTGTGTGTGTGTGTGTGTGTGTGTGTGTGTGTGTGTGTGTGTGTGTGTGTGTTAGAGAGAGCGAGAGAGATTCAACAAAGAAGTAACAGTATCCCTCGACCATCCCAGACCTGTCCACGGTCCCAAATGAGGCTTCAAATGAGGTAAAGTATGCAGTTAGTGGTTTATGGGGACATCTAGACAAAACCTTTAGATACTAGATAATTTGGGATTATGTCGATTAAAAACAACATAATAAACATTCAAATGTTTTAATCGTGAGAGTAAATCAGGGAGATGCATATCAAGGATTTTAGAATTGGAAAGCCTTTCGGATAATGAGGACACTAAATTATGAGGACAACGTCATGGGATTATGATATTATGAGGAGACAAAATAATGAGGATTACGAGATTAATTATGAAATGAATTATGGGATTATAATGGCAATTTTTTGCATTATGAGGATGCTCAAGTTATGAGGACAA
>NC_137198.1:22762947-22817947 GCF_960531495.2 Zeus faber
TAACGTTGTGTTCCCTACTTACTTTATTCAGGATTTGATATTTGAGTCGTGATGTGTTTGGTTTATCCCCCAACTCCCCCAAAATAACCTTTATCCACTAAATAAAAAACGGTCTGATTACTATGTCCTACTATTGTTCACTTTGTTGAAACATTTTGAAAGACAAAAAATATATACATATATATGTATATATATGCACAGTAAGGACCTGCATTTCACACAAATGTCTTCGCGTGACAAATTTATTTTTTTATCATTAATTATTATTGTCTTAAATTATGAACTATGTTGTGTTCAAAAGGTAGAATTTGAGCACTCGTCCCGTGAGATCACTCCCAAAAAGTGTCAAAATGTTCCACTAAATAAAAAATAAAAATGTCCTCCTAACAGGTCTACCGCCCATTTTTCTAGTCAATTAAAGCAAGATTTTCCTCGGAATTTGGGACCTTCTGATGAACACGGAATCACAGTCAGGACTTTGAAATGTATAAATTGCAAACACAGAATGTTAATAAAAGAAAAATAATTTTGAATTATGTTTTCTACTATGTTAGATAGCTACTTTTCTACACTCTGCCTCTTCCTATTTGTTGTATATTATGGCTTATTATGATTTAAAGGAACACGTTTAACCAAAGCACAAGTGTTTTAAGATGTTAAAATTGTCTTGCGTCCTTTTCTGGTACATTGACATTCACGTATTTAAGTTATTAATTGTATTTTGTGCTAAATGTGAACAAATGCACTTTGACTAAATGCATAATCTAAGTTCTTAAAAATCGATTACATTACCTGAAAATGTATCTCTCTCTCTCTCTCTCTCTCTCTCTCTCTCTCTCAACAAAGTTTCAACTGTTCCAGGTTTTTTATTTTCCCCATGATCCCCGGCTCCGTGCCCGCCGTTTAGACTGAAGATGTCACTGTTGTATGCTGAATATCCGTCTAGGAAGAGATGTTTCTGTGTGTGCGCCTGTGTGTGCGCGCGCGTGTGTGTGTGTGTGTGTGTGTGTGTGTGTGTGTGTGTGTGTGTGTGTGTGTGTGTGTGTGTGTGTGAGGAAATCAAGAAATAAATAAATAAAGCAGAAAGATGAGAGGGAATGTGTTGTGAGCGCTGATCGCTTTACAAACAAAAAGCCGGGGTGAGATGTTTTGAGACGTTTGGGGGCGGTGGACTCTGGGTCGATGAAGGTAGGGACGGAATGGGGACGAATTATAATACTGTGATAATAATTTAAAATGCTGTTATAAGTTTGATTTCAATAACAATTAAAGATCATATATTTAATAATTATGTTCATGGGAAAAAAATATATAAATGTGTATGTAAATGTGTTTTGTATCTAAAGCATATATTTACTTATATACATATATATATACATATATAATTATGTGTGTGTATATATATATATATATATATATATATATATATATATATATATATATATATGTGTGTGTGTGTGTGTGTGTGTGTGTGTGTGTGTGTATAAGTATATATATATACTCCACCCGGTCACGGATGTCTGCCATCGAGATCGACATTCACGTGCTTACACAGGGACTTTAAAGGAAGCAACATGGTTGCCCTCAACACAAACATTGTAATGAAAGCTACTGAATATCCCCAAAGGCTTCTTGCATCAAAGTGTTAACCGATCCAGTTGATTTAATTCTCTCTCTCTCTCTCTCTCTCTCTCTCTATATATATATATATATATATATGTTTTACATATACAAAATTCTGAAAAAGAATAAAAATATATAAAAACAAATATACATATATAATATATTCAAATACATATATATTTATAACATATATATTATTATTATTATTTTTGTGTATGTTAAAATACAAACATATGTAATAAAACAGCAAAACATTTCCTCTTATTCGGAGCATTTCCAGCGATCTTGACATGCTTTTATAATGTCACGATTAAAAAAATTGTAGCTGGGGTGTTAATGGCAACATCAACATATTCAGATATTCACAAAGTTATAATTTGATAATTAGAGCGCGACCCATCGGGGGGTGGGGGTGGAGGGAAGGGCGGCATCAAAATAAATCCTAGGCAGCCAAAACAAGGAGCTTTCATATCTGATATCGACGCCACTGAGGACGACTCAAATATATGCAAATATGCTCCGTTTAAGTAAAGCTTCATATACAGACCCACATAGTCGCTTTCATACCTGGCAAACGCCGTACACAAAACACACACACACCCCCGAAAAAATATTTGTTTCACTAGCAGTCTGCAATCATCTTTTCTCTGCCACACCTACTCCTCTTTCACTTTTCCTCCCCCCCACCCCCTCTCTCTCTCTCTCTCTCTCTCCACTGCATTTATCGCTCCCTGCGACTTCTTTAATTCCTCTCCTTAGTGGCGGCATGCGAAGGCTAGAAGCTGCTCCTCCGTGTGACCGGGGGAGAGAGAGTAAGGGGGGGGGGGGGGGGGGGGGGAGAGGAAGAGGAGGAGGAGGAGGGAGGAAGAAGGCGAGGTGGTGAGGGAAGAGGAGAGGTCACCGCCGTGCCACCTCATGTGCCGCGTAGGCCCCCACGTGTGTGTTTTCATTTTGAACTGGATGCAGGCCTCGTCGGTAAGACTTTTGTGCACTTTTTGCCGTGCTCACCACTATTCAATTTGTTGGTGCATTTCCTGATATGAACTTACATCATTACATTACAGTATATTCCGTTTGGGAGACTTTTGACTTCTACTCCACCACATTTCAAAGTAAATATCTATGGTTTTAACTCATTCACACACATTTATAACTGAGTCACATTAGTTGATATGTTTTTATCATGAGGATTATGATAATAATTTTATTTGCATATATTTGTAAATAACTATAACTTCAGCGATATTATGTATTTTGTAAATTGTTATTGGGATATTCATTCATTTTTTTTTTTTTTTTATATCAGGGCATCGAGTATTTTTATGCTTAATACTTTAAGTACTGCACATTTGAGAGCTTTTACTTAAATACCTCAAACTACAAATTCAGTTTTAACATTACTTAAGTAGAAACGTCAATGTGGTACTTTCACTTTACTAGTGTCATGGCATTTGTATTTTTACAGAAGTAAAAATGCCCAAATACTACTTACACCCATGGAAAAATAAGATAGAAGCGATAAGTTAAGATAGCTTCAAACAAGATTAGATAAGTTAAAATAAGATAAGTTAAGATAAGATATGTTTAAAAAAGATAAGTTAAGACAAGATAAGTTTAAAAATGACAAGTTAAGATAAGATACATTTCAATAAGATATGTTTAAAAAAGATAAGTTAAGATAAGATACGTTTAAATAAGATAAGTAAAGATAAGATAGTACTTAATTCTAGATCGAGGCGTTGGGGAACATGAAGTACAGAATGAGAGGATTATAGACTAAATTCATCATATACGCATACAAAATATCAATAACATAATAAAGTAAGTAAGTAATAAAGTAATGATAACAATCTCAAGTTATTTTTAATGAAATGCAAAATAATAGTATTTAATATTAGTACTATAGGTCATATTTAATTTGCATATATTTGCTTTGCAGTTATTATTAGTAAACATAAATCTAAAAACGTCAGTACCATGTCAGTGGCTCAAACCTCCATCGCCATTAAAGGGTCAAAAAGAAAAGTTCCATACATTGCGGACTGAACTCTTCCTTTGAGAGTGTATCTCTATTTTATATTTACTATATTTATATATCTCTAAAAATAATCTGTAAAATCACCCATAAAAAACTTTTTCCACGAAATGCAAAAAATTCCAATATATATATATATATATGAAATAAAAGACCGGCATTTCAAATACAAATAATGTAAATTTCTTTATTCTGTTATAAAAGGTAGAATTTGAGCACTTGTCCACTGAAATGAACTCTGAAGGAATAAAATAAACTGTTACTGCACCTAGATTCTCCAAATTCATCCAAATTCCAATAACATCTGCATATGTACATAAAAAAAACATTAAAAGACATTAAACAGAAATACATAAAACATTAAAAGGCAAAAAAGGTTCCAGACGTTCAGGTTTGAACTCCTTTTATGTTTTTTTGGGGCTCTATTTCTTATATGTATATAAATATACAGTATATATTACTTTAATAATAAAAATAAAAAGGTGACATCCCCCCCAAAAATCGCATTCCCCAAGGGGGCAAGACGCCGCCAATTGCCTCGCCATTAGTATTAAAAGTCACATTCCTCCCCCAAAAATATTCCTCCGCTCCTGAGGAGTGAGAGAAGAAATGAGGCTTGATTATTCAAATGCCTTCATCTTCCTGCAGCATTTTCATCTGTTCTGTAGTGGGGGGAAAAGGGGGGATATTTACCGAGCCCGAAAACAAAGGGGGGGGGGGGGGGCGTGAAAGAGGAGGTTTGGTGGAGAAAAGACGACTGCCGACTACACAGCGAAACACTGTTTTATTAGTGGTATGTGTGTGTGTTTCGTGTATGGCGGTTGCCAGGTATGGTCGGTTGCCAGGTATAAAATCAACGATGTATATGAAACACTCTACCTCACTCTGCCTCTACATTTTTTCTTCTTCCCCGCCGGCCCGATCGGAAGTCAGTTGATTGTTTCACAGGCACTCAACACGGTTACTAATAAATCATTTGTGTGTGTGGGTGTGTGTGTGTGTGTGTGTGTGTGTGTGTGTTTCTATTGTCGTGTCGGGTCTGCGTTCGGATCCACACACTCGTTCACCGGCGCTCTTATAGAAAGTGAAATTATCCAGCGGCTCTTCACTGACTGACAGAGAGTGAGCGAATGGAAGAGGCAGAGATATGAAGAAAAAATAGGAATAATCACAAAGGGGAGATTTTTTTCATGGGGCTTGCATTGACAAGAGAGCACAGAGGCCATCTTTAAAGAAAGATGAAGGTTTGGAAGACCGTTTGACTTGAGTCTAAATACTGCCGCTCATTTTTACCAGGTGCTTCTGTGGAGAATGAATATCTTATTTTCCCCACACCCTCTATTGCGTCCATGGCTTTGGCAAACCCAGTCTCCAAAACCAAGATATTTAGAAAAAATGATTTTCGCAATTTTGACACGAGAAGATGTAATCGTTTCGAGTCGCGTCAAATCATGTTGAATTGTTTTTGAACCGCTTCGAAACGATTAGTCGCTTCCGGTTTCGATCCGGCTTTCTGCACGACGTTTCCAAACTTGCCCTTTGCCCTTTACAGCTTTTCAAAAACCCCACTCAAAATGCCCTATTGACACAACCTGGCACTCGTGACTTTTTCAAGCGTCTTCACAAAGAAGAAGCCCAAAGTTGCGTATTAGAAGCGTCCCTCGGTCCCTCCGCCCCACTCTCCCTCTGCACACGGGTGGAGTTGCGTGGAGAGGGAGGCAGAGGAGAGACGCCGGTCGTAACCCTAACCCTAATTGAAAGCGGACGCGCCGATTCGTTTCGAAATGGTTCAATCTTCTGCGTCTAAATTGCCATCTCTAATATTTGTTTTAGTAAAAATTTTTTCTGGTTTCATATTTTTCACTGAATTATTTCAAAATAAAAATACTGCAATATTTTAAAGCAGAAAAGTCACTTATTTCTGACATTTGACTTGGTCCCAAAATCTACCATTTACCAATGTTTGTTTCAGGGTTGTTCTGTCTCCGCGGCTGGTATAGGTGGCTGCCTCCCCGTTACACCGTTACCATCCCCTTGTGGTGTTTTTGGGCTAAATGGAAGCGTGAAGAGAGATATCACAGAGCGTGGAACGCTGAGACGTGTGTTCCGTCACTCTAATCCAGAAATCGCAAAAAAAAACGTGAAACTGGATCCAGCGGGATCTGGATCTCTGGCAGCCCTGGAAGCACGCGATGCAGCGGAATATGTGCTGTACAGGTCACCAGGTCCCCCACGCCAGGGACAATCTAGGTCATTGGAAGAGAAGGTGTCATCCTCTTCTCCTCTGGCACCCGCTCTGCTCCTCTCTTTAATATTCAAATATTTAAAATTCAACACGCCCGGTCTATCATGACCCTGGTTCCTTTATATGGAATAATATAGAAGACCTTTTTTTTTTTTACCTTTTAGACCCCCAAGATATAATAATAATAATAATAATAATAATAATATAACAACAATAGAACAATAATAATTGTAATATTAATATCATATATGAAATAATATTGCTAATAAAAATATATACAAAAAATAATGATAATAGTATGAAATAAACAATTATCATGTATTCATTATTAGTGGCAGTTGGCCATTTTTGTCCGAATTGGTTCTATTTTCATGGTAGAGGGAGCAAGGTCTTTCGGGGCACACAACCCATTATCACATATACTCATGAATTTTGTCACAATTTTTATTCCAACTCACATTTGAATCACTTATGTGGAGTTTTGAGCCAATATTAAGCTATTAGGAAACTATTAGGAAACATATGCCTCAAATCAAATCATCAAAGGTCCTCGCGGCTGACCCCTGCTGCCATCTCCTGCCTGTGGGGTTCAAGCACCCCAGGTTTGGAAGACGCCGCTATAAATGATCGAATTCCAGATTTAGAACTGCTTTTTTCACAACAATTTTTTGTAACATTTGCCTTATTTTGAGTTCAGTTCCCCTTTCTAACCCCCAACACACACACACACACACACACACACACACACACACACACACACACACACACACACACACACACACACACACACACACACACACACACACACACACACACACACACACACACACACGCACGCACACACACACACACTCTCTACAGGATGCACCACTAAAAGCCTGAATGATGAAAAACAAAATAATAATAATAATAACAAAATGCCATTACATTAAATAGCTGCCTTTTACCCAGCATTATGAGAAAAAAAGGAAATACACTGGTACTATTTAATAATGCTATTTAAGCTGCTTGAGTGGAAGCCAGGGCAGTAATGGTCACGGTCGCCCGGCTAACAGCGCCTCGGAGAGCTGGGCGTTTTAATCAGTTGTCCAAGCTGATATCCTGATTTTATATTTAAAAAAATAATTATGTGAAGGACTGGAGGTCTGAGCTGGTGAAGGAACTAGTGAATGGGGAGTATGGGTTACTCCACTGTGAAATCATTATTATTTTTCAATTGAATTGTCCAAAAGTAATTGGATCAACGAATAAAAAAAAAAAATTGAACTTTTTTTTTTTTCAAAATCCATATTTCTATTGTGTTCTCCACTTGAAACTGGGAATTACGACGCACATTTTAAGTTGATCCAATGACTCAAACTTTTTTAAATGAATTATCAATTAATTAATTTGGACTTTTATGTCATTAATTACCCTCCAACTTATCTAATCTTAAATCTTAAAGAATCACAGAAGATGAACCAGATAAAAAACTGATGCTGAGACTCTGTTTTAAGCATCGTGTCTATGAACAGAGAAATATTTACAGATACAGCGTTGTTTTTGTCATTTTGTCTAGATATGAGACGTGTAGTTTAAAATCTAAAATAAGCAGTTACTTCTTCCTGCTCCTTCACATGTACATGACAAGTATGGCTTTATCTTTAATGTTATTTATTGATTCATTTATTGTGTTTCCCATTTATTGTTTTTCAAATATGAAATATATCAATCAATATAAATATTGATTGATAATATAATTATCAATCAAAAATGAATAATTGTACACTTTTTGCATATAGCTAGCCATCTGAAATTATTAGAGCCTTTGTCTAGCTTTGTCACGTTGACGTGATTTGAAGAATTTGAAATTAATTTCAAAATAATAATTCATTTTTTTCTGTTTTTCTCGCCTATTGTTATTGCAAATGTTTCAAATGAAAAAAAAAGATCAAGCCATCAAATGGGAATAATTGCACATGTATCTACAGTTCTAAATATATCCTGAGTTTAATACAGCATGCTTCTTTGACAACAAACTGTTTAGGGTCAAAACTAGAAAAGGAAGGTTGCTGCCCGATGCGTCAGACAACCCTAGCTACCGCTGCCTTAGAAGTTAATGAATACTCTAGGAAGTCTACTACACAGTGAACGTCCGATCAATTGAGATTACGTTGATTCTAATTGGGAATCATTTGGATTCACAAATACCCTTGCGTATATTGTGACAGTTTGACTTTCTGTGCTGTCTTTTTTTACTTTGAGATAGGCATTTTGTTAGGGGTGCCAGCCAGGTCTCTTTCCAGGCCAGGGCCGGCTCTTCCCACAGGTGAGAGGGGAGTGGAGAGGGCTCGCGATAGGGGCGCAATTTGCGTACCTGTCTCCCTAAATACACGTTTTTATTTAAGATGTAGATTATTTTATTTTACTCCGTTTCCTTATGTAACGAAACAAGCACTGCGCGTAATATGGACAATTTCTCTGTTACTCTAATGAACTCTCAAAAAACTGAATGACATAAAATGACATAAAATGGAAGAGCGTTGAATTGTGGCGCGATCGGGAACAAATCGGTGAGTAGATTGTGAAAACGGGTGTTTCTGGCTGGTGTACACTGGTGGTGAAAGCTGAAAAATAAAAATCCAGGTTCTCACAATATGTACATGCATATACAGTATGTCAGAAGTGAGTCTAGGTGGCCAAAGAGGAGCTTGAAGCGTGACCGATGAAGAGCTTCATTGATGGCCAACATCGGTTTGTTTCAAGGTCCTCCTTTTAGGTTCTGGAGCAAAAGAACCTGCGGTGAAGAGATTCCACTCTGAAAATGCATCTGTGCAACTCTTGAGGAATAAAAAAATAATAATAATAAATAAAAAACTGGCACCGCCGCAGCCTCCATCCACAGATTGCACCATTAATGATTAATATCACAAACACAAGCGCTAAACACCAAACGCCAACGGAATCTTCACTCAGACTCATTTACATTTAATCTCAAAAATATTGTGCTAGCCCCCGAGTCACGGAGCTTCTGGAGAGTTGCCACTCCAAGAGGAACGTTTTGGGAAAAGGAGGAGTAAAAGTGAGAGACTACCGTGGGCTAAAAGTTTTCTCACAGAGACTTTGCAAATATCAGGGCGCTTTGCAAAGGGGTTAATGTCTAATTAGGATCTCATTAGAATCAAATTAATTCGGCTACAAATCAGACTCAATTAGAGAGTGGTAAGAGGCTGATTCGAAATACATTGATCAGCCACAACATTAAAACCACCACTAATAACCACTAATATTGTGTAGCTCCCCCTCGTGCCTCCAAAACAGCTCTGACCCGTTGAGGCATGGACTCCACAAGACCTCTGAAGGAGTCCTGTGGTATCTGCACCAAGACGTTAGCAGCAGATCCTTTAAGTCCTGTAAGTTGTGAGGTGTGGCCTCCATGGATCGGGCTTGTTGCTCCAGCACATCCCACAGATGCGCAATGGGATCGGACCCTAACCCCGGTCATCCACATGATGTAGGAGAAAACGTGATTCATCAGACCAGGCCACCGTCTTCCATTGCTCCAAGTGGAACGGGATGATCGATGTCACTCACTTCAACTGTCAGTGGTTTTAATGTTGTGGCTGATTCGTGTGGAGGTCCCCAAAAGATGTCTTTGAAGTCTGTTGCTTAGAATACCACTCAGATTATGCATTAGAGCCATTGTCACATGCCTTCATAACCCTAATGATCCAAAACGGGCTGTTTGAGTGGGAGGAGCCACCCTTTCAGAAGCGCTCTCCGCTCATTTCTCAGCCACTGTCTATTCCATCCCCGTCTCAAAAGTCAATTTTATGAGCGAGCGTGTGTGGAGCAGTGTTGATTAAAATAAGCATTGTTTGTTCACCATTAACGGTACGCGCCACCATGGTGCCATGTCAAGCCAGATATGCTACCCCAGATATGGCTTCCGTGTGCCACCCCAAGAATTTCTGAGGTCCCATCTGGCCACCCCTATGAAACATTTCTAGGGCTGCCACTACAGCTCCCCCACCAAATATATCTAATTTTTTTTTTTAATCAGTAATAATAACGCGTAGCTCGTAAACAGCTGGAGCAGCGGCAGTTGCAGACGAACCCAAGTCGGAGGGAGCGCTGGCGGCTTAATTACTTAAGTCGTACAGGCCCCCGGGCCCACCCGATCCCCATCCCTGCCAACACCCCACCCCATCCCCGCTGCTGTCATCGCTATGGCCACCACTCGCCGCTCACCGTCATAACAACAGCTAGCTAGGCTTAGCCAGACGTCCGGTTTTCGCACTTTCCTAGACGCCGCTGTGAGTTGGGGGGTATTATTTGGCAGGTGGCAAGTCTGCAAACCGCTGTGTAGAACCACCTGAGTTTGTTGCATTAATTCACAGGTTTAAAAATGGCTGGTTTCTAGGGTGTCCTGGTGGCTCAACCAGGTATTGCACATACAATGTAGGTACATACATAGATCACCTTCCAGCGACCCAGGTTCAAATCCAGATGTCTCTTTCTATCCCCCCAAAAATGGCCCAGGAAAATATATTCAGAAAAGATTTTGCTGATTTCTCATTATTGGGAGCCTATATTTTTGTGACATTTTGTTAAGATTTCCAAAAATTGCCACATACTCATCACAACAAGACATGGCGTTTCTCAACGAATGATCTTCTTCCTTTACTCATTCCTTTCAAGGTGTGGAGACATTTTCAAGACAGTCAGAACCACTTTCGTTATTTGTTATATTGTTATTTTTTTCAGTGGGAACCCTCGGGTTTGAGTGGACAGGGTTGAGCCAGGGGACAAGTGAGATGCTTAGACTGCAGACCTTGACTTTAGCTCCTTTCCTCCTGTCAGAGCTTTATTAAGATGTCTTAATGACACAGTGTGTCTGCGGGGAGGTTTGCTCCATGTGCCAACAGAGCTTCCAGAACCCCAGAAAGTGTGTGTGTGTGTGTGTGTGTGTGTGTGTGTGTGTGTGTGTGTGTGTGTGTGTGTGTGTCTGTGGGAAGGGTACGTTCTTGACCTATCTGACAGAGAGGGGCCAGTGTTGCGTTGGGGTGCGGGGGTGAGGAGAATGGCATCTGGTTTAATAAGGCTGCCCACCCATCTCACCCCTCGCTGGCAAGGACTGTTGGCATCATTGGTAGTGGATGGAGGTTGCAGGGTTGGGGCGGGGTGTGGTGGCGGAGTTAACAGCTGGCGCTAGCCGTGCCCCCGGCCCCGGCCAGGACCCCGCCTTTATTGGCGACGGCCAGGACTCCAGCTGATCCTGTCCCAGGGTCGGCTGTCACGGTGATGTCTTCATCGCTAAGCTGCACTGACAGGGGCCAGGCTCCGGCAGCCAACAGGGGTGACAACAAATCCAATTACCTCCCCACCACGGTGCCCACTCCAGACTGGGTACGGCGGTGGAGGTAGGGGGCTTAGGGGGGTAGGAGGTAGGCAAGGGGACGGACGCTGGGTGTTCCAGGAACACCGGTTTTATGTAAGGGAAGTGTACTTACAAGAATGCGACGTATCGCGGCACCACATTAATTGTGCGATTGGCTTATGTTTGTCATCATTTCTGTCCCTTTACATATATTCTGCCCTCAGGTCTCTTGTAAAATAGATTTAAATTTCAATGAGACTACCTGATTAAATAAAGTTTTCAGTCAATCAGTTCAGGGTTGCTTTGTAATACACTGCTGTGACTGTAAGCAGGGTATCACTGTTATTACACTGCTATTACACTGCTATTATTACTGAAGCAAATGTTGACAATGAGATTCAATTGTAATAGGTTGATTTGTCTTGTGGATAGACATCTAGGTTCAATACAACAACAAATACAATATTGCGTCAAAATACAGCATTCCAACTATATATAACACAATCAAGCGCATGAAGGGGTAGAACACAATACAATGAACCGCCACTATAGCCTAACTAGGTTTATCATCCCCAAAACAAATACTGTTATTTCAAAAATGAATAAATTACTGGAAAAGTGTGGAGTGTGTCCAGTCCAAGAATCTCAGACGGAGGTATTTCTGTTATAGTTACAATCTTGAAATGTTACATATGTTACTTGAAATGTGATTTCTTCAAGGGTTTTGAAGACACTTTGACTTGTCCAACAGTGTCCAACACTGGAGTCCAAGACAATAGGTCATCTATCTGGATGAAGGAACAACGATGGAGGAGACATAGTGGTCATCCATCCCCTCATCCGTCTATAGTGGAAGGCTTGAAGGGAAAGTGAAGATAGCAGAGCTTGCAAGCAAAGTAAGCCTCTAAGGAGGGCAGGACGAGGGTAAAGAAAGGCCCAATCCCAAGTCGCATGATGCCAAGAATTTCCATACGAGTGTTGCTGAAAGAAAGAAAAGGGAGAAAGAAAAGAAAGAGAGTATGACAAAACAACAGAAAAAATCCCCTCTTAACACAGAGCGAACAGGCCTGACACTTGCGTAAAGTGACAGAGGACTAACAGCGGGGTGGTCACGGCCGTGACTCCTCTCTCTGACAGCGACACGTCTAGAGCAGCGTATGTTTCTCATCCCTCCAATTACGAAGGGATTCTCATGGACAGAGCTGCTATATGTGGGAAAAAGAAAGGGGGGGGGGGGCGGCTGAGAAAATTCCCACATTGTGCACAAGCTACACTCACATGGCGTGTCAAACAATTGCATCACTTTGTGGAGCGAGCGGGTCTCGAAAAGGCCTGAAAGTCCATTTTTGACAAGAGATTTAGATTTCTCCCCCAATCTGTCTGCACCCTATGCCTGAGACAACCCTGTCTTTCTCAAAACGTGCCTGGATCGGTTTCACCCCAGTTACGTTCTTACATCTCCATATCAAACACCGGTAATGTGAGGCTTAAAAACAGCCACAAACACAATTAGGTGACATGGGTTCCCATACCTTCTCGGGCACCCCGCCTCCTACTGCCTGCTTTTAACACTAACCCGATTAAATCCCCATAAACAAATTGGTCGATTCGCCTGGAGACAATGCTCGTTAAGTGCCGATCAGCGCGGGGGGCAGTATTGATCTGCAGGGTGGGGGGGGGGGTTGCTGTTGCAGCCCCCCCCCCCCCCCCCACTCCGTCACCCCTAGCGTACTTCAACCGACCCCTCTTTGCTTCAAGGTGAAGGATGCGACGGGGAGGGGGAAGGGAGGAAGGGGGAAACTCATCAACCCTTCCATCCCAAACCCTGCTACAACCATTATTAATTCCAACCATCTTCCACTGCCATCTCTTTCTCTCGCTCTCTCAACCGGAAGCTTTCAGAAGCGAGGGGAGGCCATGGTTGTCTTGGGGCATAGTGGCACAAGGTTCTGGGTTCAAACCAGATTGGGGCCTTTCTATATGGAGTTTGCATGCAGCATTCTCCCACCCTAAAGCCATAAACGGTAGTTGGAGACTCCTGTCGATGCCCTTGACCAAGGAATTGGAACTAGGAGCGGAGTTGGACTCTTGGCCCCATACTATGGCTGCCCGCTGCTGCTAGTTTGGATGTGTCAAATATGGGCCATTCAGGTCAAATATGTGTGATTCAGAGAACAAATGTCCCCATGGGGATCAATCAAGTGATTATTCTCGTTCTTCCTTATCATCTGAAGAGGCCCAAGACCTGCCCAAGGCAATTCACCACTGGCGATTCCCTCCCGACACCATTCCAAAACACTTCCAGACAGGTGAATGGAAACGAGGAGAATGATCGACTCCTGGGTGGAGAGCAAGGCGTGAGGGGGATGGGGCTGGGGGGGGTTGTTGGCGGCGGGTCCAATGGTTCATGGGCCGAGGGAAGAGAAAGAGGTTCTCACATTTGATGGTGGGTTGAAGGCTCGAAGCCAAGGCGTTTCATATTCATAGTCAAAATATTCACCGTGCATGCTGGACTGGGGATCGGGGGTGGGTGGGTGGGTGGGCGGGGGAGTGTTCCGCAGTGAGCCCGCCATTCAAAAGTGATAGGGACGTGGCTTGGTGGATGAAGGGAACCTCAGACTGAGAGAGAGAGAGAGAGAGAGAGAGAGAGAGAGACAGAGAGAGAGGAGCGGCATGCAGAAGGGGCTTCATGGAAGTCAGATGAAGGGGCCTGATGGGTGAGTCGGGGCCGTCTGAGCGTGGCGTCTCAGGACATGCCCGTCGAAAAAGGCGATACGATCCAATGCCCCCACTTACGCCTGGCTTATATACATACCACACTGTCCCCCCCACCCCCCTACTTCCTCTCCGTGCACAGAAACACACATACATATGCAGAGCCGGCCCGTATCAATGGCACAACTTTGCCTGTTTTGGTCATTATGCCAAGTTTGTCTGAGCGGGTGTCTTGCGGGGTCTGAATGGGGAATATGGGGCTTACTGGGCTTCAGCCACTGAGATAAGACTGTTCTCCATAAATACATTTGGAAAGGAAAAGAGGAAAATGCCTCCAACGCCCCCAAAAACAGTAATTTAAAAGTTTGACAATACTGACAGGCCTACATCCATAGAATAGTCGAATAGAATGGGAAAAAAAATCCATAAGAGGGCAGTTAACTGCCGTCCATTTACATGTAGGGTATGCCAAATCGGGATGACAGTTGAAAGTACTACTGTTAAACCAGAAAGCATAGACAGACAGACAGACAGACAGACAGACAGACAGACAGACAGATAGATAGATAGATAGATAGATATACGGACGGACGGACGGACGGACGGAAAGACAGACAGACAGACAGACAGACAGACAGATAGATCACTGGAGAAGGAGTCAAGGCCAGCCAAAGGGTCAAAGCAGAGCAGTGACTGGCCTCAGCCAACTACTACACCAACACCCCCACCTGCCATCTCAACACATCCACCCCCGCCTCACCCTCTAACACACCGATACCCATAAACACACACACACACACACACACACACACACACACACACACACTCACGCTCAGAGGGGCTAATTAAGGCTTTAATATGCAAATGAGAGCCCCAGTAAATTACACAGCTGGCAAATATGCCTGTTTCAGCCTGAAAATACATCAGCAGTGCAGCCAGGAGTGTGTGTTGCCGCCACCGTCGCCGTGTTTGCAAAGAGACGGGATTGTTTTCTCCTGTAAATACCCCCCACCAAACCCTCCGCCACCCGCCACCCGCGACACACACACACACACACACACACACACACACACACACACACACACACACACACACACACACACACACACACACACACACACAGAAACCCCTACCTTGTTGTCAAAGCTAGAGAGGCTAACCCGCCATTGTCCCTTTTCTGAGGTACAAGGAATATAATTTGCTCCTCTTTGGAGGTGTTGACGAGCGGCGAGTGGATATGATAGCAGTTTTTAGCCGCTCAAATAACATGAGCTTTTCTCTACTCTGTTATTGTAGTGCTGTGGTTTGAACAGCGGGGGTACTTGAGTTTCTGTGTGATATTACCAGTGACACGGGTTGAGGCTATTAACATGATATATTTTGCATTTTTTTATTTTACTGTAAGTATTTGACATGCTGGAGTTGGGGGGTGACTTGGTGGAAAGTGATGTTTTCCAAGTGGAAAGTGGTGTGCATTGCTGCAAAGTGCCATTTTACGTGACCATCATTTGTAATTCTTTAGCTTTCTCCAACAACCTGCCACCTGGATAGTACACTCAACGTCTTGCCTTGTGTACGGGCTGAGTCTGAATCCTCCTCCTCCTGCCCTCTGAGGCAAGGCCAGGAGGGAGAGGGATGTGGTTCCGGCATGTTGGCGGTATCTGCTACGGTACTGCGCTTCCCTTGGAGCGCCCAGCTTCAACAATTATATGAACCATAAACCCCACGCCCCCCCCCCCCCACACCCCCCAACCCCATGAACTAAAAAAAACCAGAGTGTTGAACTTACATGCCTGGCCAGGCTGTTCTGTCACCCAGCCACTCACTGGGACTGACCTTGACAGCCAGGGAGAAAAAAAAGGGGGGCCCAAAATATACCTTCTGCTTGTTTTATTTGCCTCCCATCATACTATTCTGGCCACTGTGCCACAGTGATCTATCATGTGACGTGGATTCTCGGATGCCCGTGAAATGGAAAGGTAGGAAAGACGCCTTCAGCTTTGCCCTCTTTAAGGTGATACAGAACCTTTCAAAACCTGACACCATCCACACACTACACTCGAAGGAAAGAATCCCTCCAAGAGCCCAAATTGCCCAACTGGCCAACAATCAAGTTGTACTGTTGTGACTGTAGACCAAGCAAGTCAGCTAGCTAGAAGCTATCTGGCATAATTATTGAAGTTTGCAAACAATAATCCAATTTTTGATAAGTGATATGCCATATTTGGCGGTAATGTTGAAGAGGATGTCTTGCATGTCTTGCCAGGTTTTCATAGAAATGTAAGAAAAAAATTTGCTCAATTGAGACTGTAAAAAAAGTCAGTTCACTCAAAGTAACTCACTGTACTCATTGTAAAATAGTACAATTATCGATAACTGAAAGCCCCACCTTTCACCACGCCGTCCTGTTTTGATAAACCTGCATGGGACATTCATTGACAGGTGCCGAAAATATGCATCTGAAGACCTCCTGCTTGGTTTATGTTACTTCAGAAATACAAATCTGTTCACTCTCGAATGGTGTGCTCAAAGTACTCCATTCAAGGTGTTCTTTCCTTGGATGAAATAAATAAAAGTAATAAAATCAATAAAAGTCCTAACTCTGGACTGGACACAAAGCAGCAAGATAGAAGCTAGAAGCAAACCCCAACCGTACGCCTTCATAATTGATGTTTGTGAATAGTCCCTCTATTGACAAGTGATATGCCATATTTGATTAAAAAGGGACTTTTAGTTAGAGTTCCTAACTTTTGAATGTGAAAGAGGATCATATCTTTCAATGAATTTGGAATTTATGTCATATTTATGTTTCAAGGTCTTGAAGAAACATTTCAAATGATGATGAATTGAGACCAGTTGAGACTTACAAAACCATTTTAAAATGGGACTATTTTGGGACTATTGGGACTGTTTTACTAAACTTGCTTTGCTAAACTTGTCCCATTATCCATAACTGAAAGCCCAGATTTGACTATAGAACCCTTTTAGGATCATCCTCCATGGGCCATTTCAAACTCAAACTTCAAAGCTCTTTAACTTACCAAGCCAGTGGTGATTTACTGTACATCGAGGTCAAGAGCACAGTTGAGGAGCGTTGTACGACACTTAGCGTACATACTTCTTTAAACATCTCATCTCCCTTTACTTACTTCAGCTGTCCCGACACAAAGCAGATTTTGCCAGCGGGACGCAAGGAAATCTGCCCTAACGGTGAACAGGTAAATACGCAAGAACGTAGTGTATTCTGTAGAGCCCAGCTCGTCTTAAGAGAAGGGGGAGATGACGATTCTTGGAGGACGAGGATGTGTAAAGGGGGAACTCGGCCTTTTTTTTCTAGTTTCATTTCCACCGGATGAATACGCATCCGCATGATGCGTAAATACTTAATAATTAACGGAAAAACAGGCCAGCGATCAAACAGAGCTGCGTGGCAACCGACAAAGACGAGAGAGAACCCAGATTTGCTGTCCTTTCCACCCTTCCACCCCCCCACATTTTTTTCGTACGCCTTGTAAATATGCACATCGGCAATGGCCCCCCACCTCGTCGTAAACCACACAAACGCACGCGCGCATGGCGATAATCTGCGCATGTATGAACATACACTCCCTTGTACGGATGTTGACAGACATGTTGGACTCCCCCCGTCCCCTCACACCCCCATCCTCCCCCCAGACTCCCTTGCATGCATACCCACACACTTATTTTCCCCCTCGGTAAGAATGTGAAATCTTCCACGTTTCCCCCGGCGACCTGGGGAAATGGGGGGAGGAAGGGGGAGACTCGGGACCCCCCCCCCCCCCTCCTCCCTCCACCCTGGACCCCCCGCTGTTTCGCGGATGGAAAAGATTTCGCTTTTTTCTTAATACTGCCGTCGCACCCTCCCCCCCTCCCTCCCACCTGGATATTTGCCGCGCCAAAGACAAATCCCAGCTGTGTGACTCCCAAACCTGACGGAGCTTTAAGGAAAGGAAGGGACAGGAAAAAAAAAAAAAGCAAACTCCCTTATTACCATTCCCTTAGAACGCCCACGCCACGCTAACTCCCGACAAAAGGGGGGAGGAGAGGGGGATGAAATGATATTCACATGTCTCGGTGGCGGCGGCAAGATTTGATGCTTCCCGTAAAGTCACCGCCGATACGGAGGCTTCCCCGACTGGGAAAAAGGCGGAGAAAAAGGGAAGAGGAGGAGACGGAGAAGGAGGAGAAGAAGAAGGAAAAGGGAGAAGTAGGAAAAAAAGGAGGTATGGAAAAAGAAGAAGAAGAAGGGAAAAGGAGCCGAAGCAGGAGGAGAAGGAGAAAGGAGGGGGGAAAGGGTGGAGGATAAGAAGGAAAAAGGAGGAGCAGAAAGAGAAGGAGAAAAAGGAAAAAAACAGGAGAAGAAGGAGGAAAAGGGAGAAGGAGGAGAAAAATGAAGAGAAAAAGGAAAAAGAAGAGAAGGAAATAGGAGGAGAAGAAAAAAAAAAGAGCAGCAGGAGGATTAAAAGGAAACGAGGGGAAAGGAAGAGGAGAGGGAAAAAGGAGGAGAATAAGGAAAAGGAGGAGAAGGAGGAGGAAGACGAGAAGAAGACCATGGAGAAGGAGATTGGGAGAATGAAGAGGAGAAGAGGAGAAGGAGGAGGCAAAAGGAGGATGCGGAGGAGGAGAAGGAGAAAGAAAAAGGGGGACGCTTTCATGCACGGGAAGGAGGGGAAGAAGGAAAAAGGAGAAGAACAAGAAGAGCGAGAAGGGGGGAGAAAAGGGAGGAAGAAGGAGAAGGAGGAGAAGAAGGAGGAGGAGGAGGCGTCTTAATATAGAAATCACAGCCACAGCATGGAGACAACAGGCAGACCACCAGAACAGAACAAAACAAACCAAAGCGCAAAGAAAAAAATAAAAATAAATAAAATAAAATAAAATAAAATCAATCTGAATCTAAATCGAACAACTTGAGGCGGCGCACATGGATCGCCTTCAGAGTTAATTTTAAAGTAAGCGTCCCGTTCCTGGGAGATTTTAATTAATGCTTTAATATGCAAATAACTTTTAGCCCAGATAAAATCATGACAAACAGATGGCAAGTGCGGGTAATTATTTTGTGAATCCAGCAGGGGCATGTATTAAAGTTATGGCATCGTTTTCCTCGGGCCCCCCCCCCCCCTTTTTTTTAGCGGAGAAAAAAAACCCTTGCTTGCGACAAATGACACGCGCGCACACACACACACACACACACACAGAGACACACCCACACACACACACACACACACACACTCAGAAAAACAAAAAATAATAATAATCATTTACAAGAAGAAAATAAAAGATGAGAAATAACTTATTGGCGTCTCCCGGTGACAAATCTGCGACCGTTGCCGACTCGGTAAAAAAAAAAAAAAAAAAGACCAAAATGTTAGAGAGCAAGAGAGAGAGATAGAGGGTGGGGCGGGGGGGTTGTTTTTACTAGCCTTTCATTTTTAATTAGAGGGATGATATCTATTAAAGCTTTGACGGCCGTTGAAATGCGGGCGATTCCACAACATTACCAGCCAAAATGTGAGAAGGGATAAATAAATGAAGAGAGAGAGAGAGAGAAACCTTTTCGGAATGAACGCATTCCACGCCGTGCAAACAGCGATGAAAACAGCGTTATCACCGTGGAAGAGGTCCTGACGACCCCTGATTGAAAAAATAAGGTTTTTTATGTATTTTAACTACCTCGGGGTGACACACTAGAACATAATAAAGCCGAAGTCCAGATTTTTCAATGTTTCTAAAGAATATCGTGCCGGATTACCCTGTGCTGTGAGGTGTGTTACGAGTGTTTTTTACTCCCCCCGATCTGCTCGCAAGTCCGTCCTGGTGGCACCCATTGCAAATCGCAAGTATTAAACGTGCTCAATATTTAAAACCCGATATCCTGTCGTGCGGGTACAACCCACAGGACGCGGGCCGTGGATCGCCACGTGGGAAAGACCGAGAGCCGACCGGGAGCCAAGCTGACTGAAACGGAAGACGTTATGAACGCCATAGCGGCCAACGCTGCAAAGCATAAAGCTGCAACATGTACAGGCCATGTTCCCGCCGCCTGCGTGACTTCATCCATTGTTTTTTTCTTTTTTCCTTTTGGATTTTCTGTAATCAATAGCGGAAATAAAAAACACTTGTTCTAGCCCGTCGCCCGCCACGATTGTTTCCTCTAAAGTCACGTTTGATGGCGTGAAATTTCCGGTTTTGAGAGCCGGGACACCCGCGGTGATCGGGCGGCGCCGCACCTCTGTGTAGAGATTAGGACTCTGGTTGGCTGATTGGTGAATGGGATCTGGTAGCGTGTGGTGCTGTGGGGAATCGTTGCTCTCCACACACTACAGGAACAAAACGGTTAAAGTCATCATGATATGTCGTTATGTGTGGGGTCTCTCACATCTTCAAGATCTGTTAAGATTTTTCAAATCTTGCAGTGTGGGCCAGGCTGTATTGAAGACATTTCTAGGACTGGGTATGACGGCCCTGTTTGTCCAAAGAACGGCCTGGATTCATCAAGGCATGGATTTAACAAAGGTCCTGGAAACATTCCTTGGAGATCCTGGTCTATGTTGACTTTGTGGGCTGCGCGTGTACTTTATCAATTTGATGGCGATCAGGAGACTGTTGGAGGCCATGGGGGTCCACTGAACTCATGGTCATGTTGATGGAAGCAGCTTCAGATGATGCGGTGCTTTGTGCCATGGTGCATTGTGTGCCGTTGGAAGTAGCGTTAGAAGACTTAGGGGCGAATTGACAAAGCGATTGTGCGGCTTTTGCTCCCGCTAAACCGGTGCAAATAACAGGAAAAGAGAGTGTCTTATTCACAAAGCACCTGCAAAGGTGAAATCCACCGCTAACTGCACTGCCACAAAAAAATTTGGTATTATTCATACATTTGGTCAAAATTGGATTTCCTTCTATGAAAGTGAGCCGCGTTGCAAATTGTGTCCAATTCACAAAGACCGGCGCTAATAGCCACTAGAGTGACACTATTACTGTTTGCAGAGAGCTGGTGGTAACTGCATGAGACCAAAAAAAAAAAAAGGCTCCGCTGTGTGATCATCTTCATGGAGCTGGTACAACTGAAGCGCATTTATAAAGCGTATCACAACAAGACTTTCCAGTGATCTGTAAATTATATTTTGACATTATTATTACAATTATTGTTATGTCACAGCATCCGAAGACAGTGGAATGTGCAGCAGTCCATGGTGGTTTTCAAAACACACTCCAAAAGAAAGTTTGAATAATTCTTGGCACCAAAAAGGCATTACAAACACTGACAACGGTGCTATAATGATATATATAGATGTATCGGAAACACAGCTAAAAGTTATAAAGAGGTCAAAACTGGCATTGAACCACAGATGGCCTCGAACCTCAGAACCATGGACAGCTCCACAGGCCATGGCCTTCCCCGTGCAGTGACCTGGAACTTCGTAGAGTAAAATATATTAAATCAACTGTCATCATTTCTACATTGTTTCAGCGAGAGTCAGTGTGTCAGATTCAATGAGAACTGGAATTTCTTAAGTAAAAATATAAATAATAGATGTACTATATATATATATATATATATATATATATATATATATATATATATATATATATATATATATATATATATAAATTATAGATTTACTCATACTATTTAAATGTTTGATAGTCACTTCACATAAACCTTAAAACTCAAAGTACAACCCAGGGTCCCAACCCTGTTACGTGGATGTGTTGCGCTTCTCCGATTAACCGGGTTTCCGTGTGCACGGGATGCAGGGGACCCCGGGGTCATCAGGGGTCCCCTGCAACCCCCTCTTTGCCTCTTAGACTTAGACTGTGGCCATGAAGGGATGCCCATGGTCAGCAACAATACTCAGTAGGATATGGCACCTAAACCATGCTTAATTGGTATTAAGATCCTTATTTGTGCCAAGAAAACATTCCCCACACCATTGGGGCATGGTGGCTCAGTGGTAAGCGCTTGTTCCCCACTGCAAGAAGGTTGTGCATGGGTTTGAATCCGACTGCATTTTTAGTTTGCATGTTCTCCCAATGTTCATGTGGGTTTCTGCCGGTTTTCCAGGTTTCCTCCCACCCTAAACCCCTGCACATTAGTGTTAGACCCCTGACCAAGGCCTCGGTCAAGAGCTGGAGTTGGTCCCCAGACACTGCTACAAGGCAGCCCACTGCTCCAAGATATCGAGGATTGGGTAAAACGAAGAGGACTAATTCCTCACAGAGAATTAATAAAGAGTATCTTCTTCTCACACCAGCAGCCTGAACCGTTAAAAGGGAGAAACCAGGCAGGATGGATCCAGGGCTGCATGTGGCTACATCTCTGACCCTACAATCTGCATGTCGCAGGAACTGACCTCTTCCTGTTTGGGTGTGGTGTCCAGGTCCAGGGTGTCCACAGAGCGGTTGATCCTCAGGGCCAGCGCCAGAGCCATCAGGCCTCCAGTCCTCACCTCGTTCCCCCGCAGGTCCAGATGCCGGATCTGACGGCTCTCGGCCAGGAACTCGGCCAGGGCCACGCCACCTGCGCGAGAGACCCAACCATGATTCAACACGCCCTAAAGCCCAATTCTACTCCTTTGTGGGTCACATGTGCTTGTTTTTAAGAATTTCAATAGGATATCGCTGTATTTACAAAGGCTTATTATATCCAGTTATGGTGAAAGACGACTGCCTTGGAAATATTGTCTTAAAGGAATCAGGGGGCTCTGCATTCTGAGTTTAGTGTAATGTCTGTTTTGTTTATTGTATTATTTTACATAAATACAGATGACCTAAATCCCCAATGCATAACTATGACCCAAGAGGAAAAGTAGAATAAATAAGTGTCTTATCTCAAGATTCAAGATTCAAGAGGTTCATTCGTCACATACATATAGATACTTTCATACATATATGCAGTGAAATGTAATATCATACATGGTATACTTAGCATACTTTTTATGTATTCAGAATGAATATACTAAATATATGTTGATTTGATAGCGCTTGAGTTGTACTTATGAGGTTAGAAAGTTGGACTTGGGATGAGTTCCAATATATTACAAAATGGTACACTCCAAGAATACTGTATATAGGTACAGTTAAGTTAGGTTAATGTTTCAATATATCTTTCATATATATTGTGTATTTACATAACATTTAAAGCATATTAAGGGCTAAGATACTGAAGCTGTACTTTAAATTAGGACATAAAGTAAACAGGAAGTACCAAAAAAAATTCTTCAAGTATGAATGGACAGAAATACTTATACTAAATATAAATATATACTCCCCCCCCCCCCACTATTTTCACAATCAAAGAAAAACAACAACATTGATGTGTTTATGTAGCGCAATAATAATACATATACATAAAAACAACAACAATAATCAATATACAATAAACAAATTCAATAAGATTCCTGTAAATAGTTTTTTGAACCACTGAGGGTTTACTAGGTTTATATAGTATTTTTACAACAATGAATAATAAGCTTTTTGAGCTTTTCAAGGTTGCTGTGTAAAGTGAAAGCCACCGGCAACGGAAAAAAGTTGCACTTAGGACAAAGTTCAAAAGGAAAATATCCATGACGTTTCAATATGGTCAATTGAGCACATAACTTTCTTTAAATAGTGTTTGGAGGGATCGTCCCTGTGTCCTTAGCTAAAGAATTTCATACGAACCAGATACGTTGATGACACCATGTTTTTTCCGTTCGACTCCTTTTGTTTATTTGGATATGATCCGTTCGTCGTACTAAATAATACGTAATGAGCTTCCACTTTTCTTCCTTTTCTTTGTTTTGCGGAGGGATGTGTGAAGTGATACTGAAATACTATATTTAAACTGATTGTTAAAGGCTCCAACGTTTTGCCATGCAGGGGGGGGCAGGGAAAAGTGGGATTTAGGATTTATCTTCTTTCTTATATTGTCTTCTGCATCTTCACATTACTAAATCCAGGTGGCTAGGGCTCTGATTATTATTGCTACACTGCTGTAATATATTACGTATACTTACTACTACTGCCATCTGTCCATATGGGGCTAAGCCTAACCATGCTAGTAAGCCGCTAGTTAGATGCTAACGTTGTTGATAGATGAGTACATACGTATATTATTTTTTATTTCATCTTACCTCTTATCTTTCTTGTCTTGCACTGTTTTTGCTGCTCTAACAGAAACGGGTTTTAAGGTTTATTTTTCTATTGTTTTTTGACAATATATTTAGGCTTATATTTCATTTTGCTTTGTCATAGGTACATTACCCTATTTTTAACATCTCTAGGTTCATCTTTCCTGGTCATTGTCGGGTTTATTATGAGTCTCGCCCTAAAGGGGCAGGAGACCTATTGCTATTGTTAATGAAAAACTGATGTCAGTAGTCTATGGATGTCATGGATCCACCGCACTCACAGACAAGATGAATTAAGTGTGTATTCGGGGCAGTTCCGAAATGTCCTTGTCCAAGTTTGTTCCAGATCGGTGCATTATTGTGGAATAATTGAGTAAAAAACTGTATTTTATGATCATCACTGCAACGCGCACACGTGCGCAATGACAGCTCGCACAGGTCACATGATAGCATTGCAGTGTAGTAATGGCGGCACATGCAGATGGGAGTGACATCAGAACTTCATGGATGTCATGGATCCGGCGAACCCCCAGACAATCTTAATAAGATGTGTATTCAGGGCAGTTCCAACATGCTGCCGTTCGAGTTTCATCCAGATGGGTTCAGTATTGTAGATGGAGTTTGTGATCAACAATCACAAACCTCAGCAAGACAGCGCCACACACAGCGCGCATGCGCAAGTGCGGCACACATAGACGTATTCTACAACGAAGAAGTCGCTGTGCACATGCGCAAATTGATGGAGTACACAGATGACGTGTCAGTAACCCAAATCTTACCAAGATACTGTTGAGCACAGATATAGTTGCCATTGGATTTTGACTAGAGATAAAAATACAAACTCTTAACCATATGAAGTTACAAAGTGACAGGTATTATTTTACCAGAAGACAATTGATGAAACAAAGCACAGTGTATTAAACGTTGTAAATACAAACGCGTCTGGGGACAACTGACATGCACTAGAATAAGTTCTACAAATAAAAAACAATAACATCACTGTTAGAATGGGGATGGTAGCTCAGGAGGTAGAGCTGGTGGTCTAGTGATCCAAAGGTTGCTGGTTGGATCCCAGGCTCCTCCTGCTAGCATGCTGTAGTGTCCTTGAGCAAGACACTTAACCCCTAATTGCTCCTGATGGCTGCGTCCGTCGGTGTTTGAACAATTGTAAGTCGCTTTGGATAAAAGCGTCTGATAAATGACTAAATGTAAATGTAAATGTAATATATAGACATTCCAGAGATACCAGTGTATACAAACTAATTAAATTATAATTACTGGTAACAATAACTGCAAGAACATAACATAAGCATTATGTATTTATCGTGTATGTGTTTTGAAATATTTCATTCCTTTTGTGTTTTTGAGTCCAGATGCCTCAGAGGAGTCCATATTCCAAGGCAGCAAAGAAACGATGTGCAGAACGTGCTGCTAAGAAATAAAGACTAAAGTACATTCTGAAAACTGTGGACAAAACTCTAAAGTAAGGACTGCAAAAAACTCACAAAGGACAAGGAAGGAAAAACGCCTACAACAATTGCTGCAAAATCCCTGACAACATTTAATACAGATGAAGTTCCTTTAAATAAAGCTGTTGATTCTTCACACATCTCAGTGTAAAGAGGCTCATTTCATTAGGGTGCACGGTTTGCAAACTGCCAGAACAAGTAGTGTGCAGCTATCAGTTTGACAGCAGTATTTAAGAGCAAGACCCAAAATGTTTTGACATGGACAACAAGTGACCCAGATGATGTTTTGATGGAAGGAACTATGATTGCTGGTAACAATAACCACAACCAATTACCTAGTACAAGGAACATGTATTTATTGTAGATAGTGTTTTCAATTACTTTTTGTGTTTTTGATGCAGCCCGCTCCACACAATTCATTTCATTATATATCCTCTACAATTGAAGTCAGTTAAAGCACTTTCCTTAGTTTATTTATTTATGGGTTTATAAAATATATTATTATTGTGAAGGCAGTTTTCTATTGATTCACAGAATTGCCACACCACGCGCAACAAACAAACCGAGAGCCAAAGCACATCCGTCCATTGAACTTTAACAAAGGGCTGACTACCCTAGACCCCACGTATTTCTGCCTGCAGCTAGATTTTCAGAAGTTATTGTATATGACACGTTTTTTCGTTTTAGTTTTTTTGGATTACTTCTTTTTTCTTTATTCTAGGGGGTAGTAGCTCAGGCGGTAGAGAAGGTCGTCTGGTGATCGGCTGATTGATGGTTTGTTCCCCGGCTCCTCCTTGTAGCGCGCTGTAGTGCCCTTGAGCAAGACACTTAACCCCTAACTGCTCTTGTTAGCTGGCAATGTATGTGTGAATGTAAGGTATGCACTGTAAAGCGCTTTGAGTCGTATGACTAGGAAGGTGCTATATAAATTCACCCCAGTTACTATTGTTATATTTTATTGCTTATTATTACGTTTATCATTTAGGTTTGTGAATATTGTCATATTTCATTGTGTACAGTTACTACCGTCACATTTTTCCATTATCTATCTATTATCTACCTGAATTTTCCCCCGGGGATAAACAAAATGTTATCTGATCCTCACTCAAATTACATTAATAAGGCTGATGCCAACAAAACTAGAAATACTTATTTTACGTTTTTGTTCATGTCTACTTTGTTTGGTCAGAGTTTTACCCTTGATAAAGTAACTCTTTCATTTGCACCTTGGGTTGCAATCGAGAGTTATTATCTGGTGGAATTAATTAAATTGACGAGTAAAATAAAATCGAAATGAAAAACTTGCTTCTTTGACATGTTTAGCTTCAATTGCGCCCAGCCTGGAGAGTGTACATGAGGTCATTTTAATTTCTTCATTGAGGAAATTTTGCAGGCACTGGTTCAAGGCCAAATCATTCCATTTTTTGTTTGGTGATGTTGATAGTATCAGTTTGTTGATAGTGATGATGCTAAGGGGCTAAATTATTGCACTAAAGTTGGTTTTGTTTTTTAACTTCTAAATGGTAGTTCCATCGGGATCGTATTGAAGGGGAAAGTTTAGATAGCTAATGGAGGTGAGGAGCATTTAAACGGAGTGTGGTAAACGGGAGATCCTGGGTTCATCTTCAGTGCTTCTTCGTGGAGCCGCTGCTCAGAATGTCCGAGTGTTGTGTCCTTAATGAGCGATCCGACTGTACTCCGCTGTGTGCCCGGATCCTGGACTTCCTCAGAACCAGGCCCCAGGTGGTTAGGGTTGGGAGGCACAAGTCCAGTACCCTCACCCTGAACATAGGATCCACCCAGGGTTGCGTGCTCAGCCCGTTACTGTACTCCCTGTACACACATGACTGTGTGGCCAGGTCCAGTTCGAGCTTCAAGAGACTGATTAAGGCCTACATCTGTGCCTCCCCCCGCCGCACCATTGACCCGCTGCAGTTCGCATACCGGCCAAACAGATCCACAGACGACGCGGTCTACCAGATACTGCACACCATGCTCAGGCACCTGGATGGCAGGAAAGGGGGCTATGTGAGATTTCTCTTTATTTACTACAGTTCAGCTTTCAACACCATTGTCCCCACTAGACTGTCTATGATGATGCGGGAGCTAAGACTGAACTCTCTGCTGTGTGCCTGGGTCCCGGACTTCCTCACAGCCAGGCCACAGGTGGTTAGGGTGGGGAGGGACACATCCAGCACCCTCACCCTGAACACAGGATCCCCCCAAGGGCTGTGTCCTCAGCCCACTACTGTACACACATGACTGTGTGGCCAGGTCCAGCTCTACCACCATCATCAAGTTTGCTGACGACACCACCGTGGTGGACCTGATCACCGATATGACGAGAAGGCCTACCGCTAGGAGGTGGCTGACCTGTCACGCTGGTGCCAGGACAACAGCCTCCTCCTGAACGTCAGCAAAATTAAGGAGCTGATTGTGGACTTCAGGAGGGGATTACAACCGAGGATGCACGCGCCATTGCGCATTAATGGGACTTCTATCGACAGGGTGAGCAGCTTGAAGTACCTGGGAGTCCACATCACGGAGGACTTAACATGGACTTTACATTCAGACACTGGTGAGAAAGGCAAGGCAGCGTCTTTACCACCTCAGGCAGGTGAAGAAATTCAGGGTCTCGGTGAGGATCCTCAAGTCCTTCTACTCTGGAGCAGTGGAGAGCATCCTGACAGGCAACATCACTGCCTGGTTTGGGAACTGTACTGCCCAGGACAGGGCCGTGCAGAGGGTGGTGCGTTCAGTCGAACGCTGAGAACAGAGAGACTCATACGGAGTTTCTTCCAGCAAGTCATAAGGACTGTGCCTTCTGTACTGTATGTAGCATACTGTACTGCATTCTGTATTGTTACTGTTGCTGTGCTGTACTGTTGTAAAACTGTACTGTATATCTTAACCCACACTACCTTACTTTATTCACATGTCACTACTGTCTATACATAATAATTAATTTCTATTTTGTATTCCTACTAAATATTATCTTTTTACTCTTATTTTACTCTATTTACTAACTGCATTACGTTTTAGGAATCAGTTAGTTCAGTTAGTTTAGTTAGTTAGTTAATTAGTTAGCTATTGTGTCTTAGTACTTATTGTGCATAATCTCCGGGTGTGCTGCAATGACATTTTACTACATATGTGTATGCTTGTATGTATACTGTATGTATGTGATAAATAAACATCTTGAATCTTGAGTCAATTTTGCAGATCAGAGAAATGAGCGGCTTCAGTTTCAGGTTTGAAGGCTTCTCAAGTGGATTTGGCTAACATCTTATAAAACTAGTTGTCCCTGACTTTAAATGAGGCGCTTAAACTGCAATTGCATAATTAGTTTTTTTTAACTAATGGAAATTGAAAATTGTGTATTATTTTACACACTTGTGATATCATCATTTGTTCATATAGGCTCCTACTGTTCAAAATAATCAAATCAGGGGCTTGGCATGGCTACATTATAAATCAATGTCTTGCTCTTCAAATAGAAAAAAAATCTTTCTTTAGGGTGAAATGTGAGTTAAATTAAACAATGATGCAATTGATGCAAACACAATGCGATGGATCGTTTTAATCGTTTGACGGCCCCAGTAAGTAACTGTAACTTCTGCGACTTTTTCACCATTTCAACGCGTCGTTCTACCTTCACATGTGACGTGGCAGTGAGCCAGGCCGAGGTGCAGCAGCGAGCGGTTCATCATCAGAGGTTCCTTCAAGGTCTGGACGCCTTCGTTCTCAAGGCAGTTGTCCCCCAAGTCCAACACCTCCAGAGTCTTTAGCGTAGGCTGGCAAAAGACAACAAAATGGTTCAAGGCACACGAGACCCGTCATAAAGTCATGATCCTGGCTTATCCTACTCAAGAAAGCAAGCACAATGATGTAGTGATGGATAATGGGTAAAGGAAATATTTAGATCCATACTTTGATGGTTAGTAGTTCATTTGGACACTTTCACTTCAGAAAGAAAGAAGCCCCTTTGAGTGCCCTAGTGGCTGTCTGGAGATGAGGAGGCCCTTGGATTCCCAGAGCTCTTCCTTTGAAACGTTTCATCTCGTGTTAAACGCTCAACAACTTGTGTTCCGACTCTCTGGGGCCACATTAGCGCGGCAGCCTGATTAGCCGCCGTGTAAAAATCCGTGGGCGTCTGGGAGCGTGCGCATGGAGGGTGGGCGGAGCGGGTGTTGCACCGGTGGCGTGGAGTGGAACCTACCACGCAAAGCCAACCCCCCAAAGACGCCCCACCAGCCACTCCGCCACCCCCAAGAACCCCCATAGCCTCCCGACACCCCAAAACACCCTTCACCACTCTCATCAAGCCTCTACGGTCACTGCTCTGAAGATTATGAGTTATTCGGGAGCTAATTTACGTAGCACCCCCTGCTGAGCACGGAGTCGTGGCACCGTCTCCATTTGGGCGACTGGAAACTCTTCATTTCTTTCTTCTCTTATCTTCTTCTTTTTTGTTTTACTTCCCAGCGAAGAAGCTGGAGGGAGGGGGGAGGAGGGGGAGGGAGGAAGAGCGTGACACATCTCCGATGGCTAAGCACGGGGGATAATACCAGGCAATTAAAGAGGCGACTGAGTGCCTGAACGTGTGTGTGCGAGAGAGAGAGAGACAGAGAGAGAGAGAGCAAGAGTCAGGCATGGTTGAAGACTGTCAAACGTTAAAAAATCAACCGGGAGGCCCAAAGCCAGAAGAGAGTTTCCGGAGGAACCAAAATAAAATGCAAAAGAAACAAAAAGGACAACAACAGCAAAAGCAAAAACAGCTGGATGCAAATTACATATTGGTGTTGGAAAGAAAAAGGCTAGGCTCCTGTATGTTTATGTTACTTAAAGAAAATGGCATGGGCGTAACTTCATCCAAAACTCAACGGTTAGGTAGTGATGCAAGACTCGCAAACGATGTTGTTTGTGGCAAACGATTCATTTGAAGCAAATCACTTGTTTGTTGCGAATAACTGGTTTATAGAGAAAGAATTTTGTTGGGAACAATTCATTTGTTCAAATTCTCAACCTGCAATGCCACTCTTTATTAATCATCAAGAACTGCTTGCAATTATCCCGTCCCGTGGACGACCTGTGGGATGACGAGAGACTGCTTTTTTGTTGTAAAAGACCGCCACCAATCTCCCTATTTGGAGAACCATCTTACCATGTTTTGATCTATAAACAATGAATCATCATCACTACTCCAAGCGGGGAGGGGAAAATCACCGCGGGTGAGACCAATTTATTTGTAGTGAATGTATGGTTTGTCGCAAATTATTCGTTTGTAGCAAATGATTCATTTGTTGTGAACAATTTGTTTGTGGCAAATGTTTCAAATGACTGAGGAGTCTTGAGTCACTCCGGCAAAAGAGTCATTTGTTCATTTGGATTCCCGGTTCGGTAACTGCTGCCAGACACATCTCCATAAGTTTCCATTCAGTGACAGGGGGAGCAAGAGAGAAAAGAGCGAGTGTGTGTGAGCGAAAGAGCGAATGTGAATCTTCGAAATCGAACTGAAAATAATTACTGAGGATTTAATTAATGTGGGAAAAAAAAGGTCAAGGCGTTTGACGTAATTCATATTGAATGTGACTGATTCAGACGTATTTTGCATTCCACTCTCAGCTCAGAGCTGAACTGACTCATCTGACTCTCGCCCATTAACTGAAAATCCTCCCTCGCTCACCGTGCGTTACATCGACAGAATCAAACAAAAACGAGTCGGAAAATTGAACAAGTCCTTTTTACTGGGTCCTTCGACAAGAACCCAATCCCCAAAAAAGAGCCGGACATTTCATCACTATGGTTATGGTATGCCGTCGTTATGGACCGGGCTATCGTCAATATGTTCAACCGAGGCTAACCTGCCCACAATTGGCCCCATGCCGCTCTCTCTCTCTCTCTCTCTCTTTTCTTGAGAGGCAAAACAACAAGGCTGGAGGACGGCAAGGAAGAACAGATACACCAAGCATCAAGGTTAATAACAGCTCTCCCCGTCATCATATTTGACACGACTAGCCGTGGGCCTAATTATCATCATTATGGCCTGCGAGGACGTCTACTTATCCCCGTGACTGGCAGTCGGCATGAGCCCCCCTCTCCTTAACACACATCTATTATTTAATCAAACCATTCCTCTTTTTGGGAGCGCCGGGAGGAGAAGGGGCCGAGTGTGTATCTGTGCGCGTGCGTGTGTGTGTGTGTGTGTGTGCGTGTGTGTGCGTGCATGCGTGCGCCCTCGCGTTCGCCTGTGCGTGTCATTCCCCAAAGGCAGGCACCCTTAATTTCTAGCCTTTTGACTTCCCCCAATCACCACTCACATGACAGGAAGGTGCAGTTTACGCTGCCAATCAGGCGGAAGGAATGCATGTTATTAGGGAGCTCACAGCAGATTGTGCAGAGGCGGAACGGGGCTGTGAGTGAAGCCATGAAGCTTTGCTTATTTTTGGTGTCCCGGAAGTAGTGGAAAGCAGGTATTGGCATTTGAAAAAAACAAAACAAAAAAAACCAAAACCGCATTATCTAATTCGGAAAACAGAACTGATTCAATGGAATGCCCACAGAAACGAGGATAGACATTTTGAGATTCGGTTCTTGACGAGTCAATTGCGTCAATGCACAGTGAGCGAGGAGGACTTCGGTGAGGGACAAACGAGAGTCACAAGAGTTGGCTGATCTGATCCATTTAAAAGATTAGGGTTCGCTACGAATGAATCGCTGCAAGTCTTGCATCACAACTAGGCTATTATTTGACCAATCCAGGACTTAGCTTGAGCCTTGGCCCTATGGATGTGTACTGTAGGCTTTGTTCATCTACATGATGAAATAGGTAAAAGGATATTTCTCAGCCGCAGTGTGTATCGTCAAAACTGACGTGCATATTTACAGTCTTGTCAGACCAACTTTGAAATGGTACTGTCCAAAATACTGTCTCTACAATGGCATAGGACTATTTCCAGTTTTCTGAGCGGCAAGGGAGGGAGAAGCCAAGTTACAGGCAGGCCTTTTGTTTAGTTTTGTGTGGAATCATCACAGGACAACTGCAGTACAAAAGGCCAAATTTTCAATATTTTCTGTCTATTTCAGAATTTCTACATTGATTACATCAGGCATGTGATATAAGAAGAAGAACAATAGAATGATGAATATCCCTGTAATGGAAACTGAACAACCCCATTTTTTCATGTCCTTATCACTTGATTTATTCGACAAATACCGTATATTTGCTGAGTCCCAGGCCAAAATATTATTCTACTTTGCATAAACAAAGTTTGCCAACACCTGCTGTAATGGGGATGATGCTTATGTATGTTTACCAGAGCCTTGGCCAGATGGAGCGTGCCGCTGGCACTGAAGTGGTTGTTTCTCAGGAGTAGGACCTTAAGACCCATCCTCTGCCACCTCAGACCCTCACACAGGTCCTCCAAGCCTGGATCACATAAAAAAAGCCAATGTTTTATACTTTTTTTTTAGCTGGAGCTTTCTAAGAACCAGCCATTGAATGCATTTGTATGTGTTCCTCTATATGCCGTTGCCATTGTTGGCAGCGGGGTCCGCTGCTTTTCCCGCAAGATTGCAAAGACCAGGCTTGTGAAAGGCGGCCGCAGTGAATTTTGACAAACCGGACAAACCAATGTCAATATGGACAGTCAAAATGAAATGACAATGACCAAATTTAAATACCTTTGACAAAAAAATAACTATTTACGTAGTTGCCAGAGAGAGGAGGAGACAATTTTAAGGTAGGTGTCTCGTCATCTCATGAGAATTTTCCCAAAACGGAAACTCAAGATGGATATTTTTACATTCAAAAGTGAGCTGTCATCAGGAAACTGCTCTGGAGTCATGTACAATGTGTGTGCTGACTGGAAAGAAGGGCTGAAAGTAAAATTTTCAACGGTAGAGCCCATCAAACTGTAGCCTTACCAGTGTCCGCCAAAAGGTTGTTGCTGAGCTCCAGGGTCTGTAGCGTGCTGTTGAATCTGAGGAGGTCTCCCAGCTGCATGGCGTCCTGGTAGCTGTTGAGCTGGTTGTTGGAAAGAACCAGTTCCTGCAATGCCCGATTGGACTTCAGCGCACCGACTACAGAGCAGCGCAAAGTAGGAAAAATGTGTGTGTGGGGTGGGGTGGGGGTGGGGGCAACAAAGCTTAGGGATGACATTGGAATGACTTTGTCCATTATTTATATCGATGAGGGTGTTCGTGTTTATTTGCAATGAATCATCGACGGCAGCTCGTGAAACCTTTCAGTGGGTTGTAATTGTGTCTAATTGATCTTTAACGTTACGAGAAGGCAATTTCTCTCCGATAATAACAATCAATTTAGAAAAGTTGGATGTTAAACGGATATCAGCGGGGGTCAATTAGCAACTACGCACATATGTACCTGAGGTGCGATACACCTAATAGTTTGTGAAATAAAAACAAAAAGGACCGCCGACTACTCGGCTGTCAAACACGGGGCTTGCAGCACTGCAGCAGACTGCTTGGAGACGGAGTGAACTCGGGCACTGAACACAACAGTATACGGGTGTTGATGGAAAGTTTGTTAAAACTTTGCTTTCAGCAACTTATGTGACCGTCTTGAGCAGCAATGACTTCGATCAAACATCTCCGGTAACTGTTGATCAGTCCCTAAGTGCTTCGACTTGGCCATTCCAAAAACACAACATTTTACAACAACTAATTGTCTTTGTCTTGCTCGATCACCCATCAAGTCATGCTCCCCTGGCCGCCATTAAGACATTTAAATGGACTTTCCTCTAAGAAAATATAAAGTTGCTGCAACCTCCATCGTGCCCTTTGACGCCGGGAGTGTTCGTGGGCCGAGTGGAAAAAAAATCGAGCAAAAGAAATGTAACTGTGACTCCGCTAATGTCACTTGTTATCGAAGGCCGGACTGAAGATGATGACTGCAATGTCAAATCGGTTCCACTCCTCAGCCGACTTTCCACTAAAGACAGATGCATTTATTGTACATTGCTTTGGGTGAAATCATTGCAATGGTAATGACGAAGGAACAGAGAGCATGAAAATCAACAGAGAGATGAAGTGTACTGAGGTGTTTATTTGGTGCTCAAATGGGAATTATTGTTGTTTGGCCGTATGTATTTACTTGTGTACTGTACTGTGTGCACATGTGTCCATTTTGCCTGGGCACTTGCTTGTCCCCCCTCTATCCCCCCACCACATCGGAATCGATGCCGCAGATTTGATCAGGCCCTTTTCGGGGCTGCATGTGGAATGCCAACATTGTCATCAGGCACAGTGGGAGCCAAACGGCGGAATCGGTGGGATTGATCCGGACGACTCCACCACGCTCGCCCACCCGCGCCCGCCCCGGCAATCAGGGGCCCCTCCGATCGAAGGCAATGATCCGCAGCTGGGACCTCCCGCGGGGAAGGGAAGGGGAGGGTGCTGGGGGACCGGGGATTGGGAGATAGGAGATGGGAGATGGGATCTGTGGGGGGGGTGGAGGTAAGGGGCGAGGGCGGTCGGAGAGCATGCTGTATCCCTAAAAAAACATAAAGGGGATATTAAGGGAAACTTGGGGAGGGTAATGGAGTCCTGGCTTGGAGAAGCAGGACAGCACGCCAGGCCTGGGATAGTCAATATTGTCATTTGGGTATGGTATGGTTCCGATACGCCCGATTTATACTCTAAATTAAAAAAGGGGGAGACGATGATGGGACATCTTCTCATGATATGGGGGTCTAAAATATTTGAGGGTGTTTGACATGAAAAACTAGAACTGAACCCTAATTGGATCCTTCATTTGCCATTCACCAACAGATACTTTTGATAGGTATGGCTGTCATGTTGAATTTCCTTTAGGTTATAGTGAAAATAAATTCTTCCTCCTGATGGACACAGCCATCAGGAGCAATTAGGGGTTAAGTGTCTTGCTCAAGGACACTACAGCATGTTGCAGGGGGAGCCTGTGATCAAACCAGCAACCTTTAGATTACTAGACAACCAGCTCTACCTCCTGAGTAACCTGTCTTTACGTGAAGCTGGGTGAGAAACTCCCGGGGTCTGTTGTGTTTCCTTGCTTGCTGGCTTGGGCCGTCATCTGTTTGAGGTAAATATGTTGCCGGCTGATCGGCACCGCCTGGTTTAACCTTGGCACTCTCTTCAATTTCTCTTTCTCTCTTCCCCAGCTGACTCTATGAATTACCCCCTGTGTGAGTGTTTGTGTGTGTGTGTGTGTGTGTGTGTGTGTGTGTGTGTCCTTGTACACTGCATCCCTGACCCCCTTCGTTGGTGTGTGTTCGTCTGCGAGTGCGCCCGCCAGTCATGCTCCCGTACCCTTTAAATCCGGTAAATCTTTATGTGTGTGCGTGTGCCTCCGTGTAGATGGGACTCATTTGCAGGTCATTACACCCCCCACGCCCCCCGCCGCCGCCCCCCTCCCCCGCCCCCGCATGTCCACCCCCCTGCCGACCCCCCGCTGTCCCCACGAGAGGGACACCTCCGTCGCCACGGATACGGCTCGGAGATAAAACACCGTCCGACCGATCGATCAAGGTCATAGGGAATAGACACAACACTGTAGCCAGTGTCCTCGGATCCCCACATGGCACTTCCTTGCATATGTTCTTTACGTGGGAAATGGCAAAGCAAAAGTGGTGAATTTGAAATACAATGCGGTGGTAATTACATTACGTCATTGAGCAAATGCTCTCATCAACAGTGGTTGAGGATAAGGACATTGGTCAGTTGTGGTCGAACCTTTTATCAATAGTCGCTTTCTCAAGATGTAACACCGCAGTCATTGTCAGCAAAGGTGGAAGAGAAATTCTCGGAGAACCCCCAAGGAATTCGCTCTTCAGACTCTGACTGCGAGAACGGGGGTACAGTAACTTCGCTGCCGTCTTGACAGTAGCGGGAAGTTCATTTCACCATCGCGGTGCTGGGGATGTGAAGAGTCCCAGAGTCCTCAAGGCTGCGGTGGCGCTAAGCCAACTGCAAACACGTACCAACCCAGCAAATTGAGCTGGAGTTTGGAACTCGACCATTGACTGTAGATACAGTATGGGAGAGAATGCGGAACTGCTACCGATTCTTTCATTTCAAGAGAACTGCCAACAACTCTGCCTTAAATCCTTTGCTTGCTTAAAGTTTCCCTCTAGTCTGATGGTTTGCTCTTTACGTGGCCGTGTCATGGTATACTCAACGACACGGTACATGTCCTCATAACCTATGCGACAATGCAATTGCATTTCTGCTGTAACGGTTCAATGTGATAACAACGTCAGTGCTCTCTTGAAGGCACGTTTCTGATGTTGATTGTTAAGAGCAAGTGCCAGGAGAACCTTTTCTAGGCTGTTGTTTTCATGAGTATGGCTTCTGCATGTCTAATATCTATTGGCACCTGGATAACAACATGCAATGCTCCAGAATGCTTATTGTATTTAAGTTTCAATATCTAATCGAAGATCTCTCTGGTATGCATTTATGAGACGGCGAGATTATTTAATGGCATTTTTTTATACAGACACACAGAGTACTGTCATTTGAACATGTAACTACGCAACTGTGTGTATTCAATTATGTTTCTTTGTAAACAATATCCACCAAAGAAACAGAGAGTTGTGTGTATTTACATTTTAGTCATTTATGTTTATGTTCAGCGTGAGTGTTTTTGTGTGTTTTTTTGTGTGTGTGTGCGTGTGTCTCTGTGTGTGTGTGTGTGTGTGTGTGCTGTCCCTGGCCGCCAGTGCCTGTGTGGATGTGTGCGATGGTGTGTAAAGTGACAGGCGAGAGATTAGGCCCTCTAATCCGGGTCCAGGCCCGCTGCGAGGGTCAGGGGGCCAAAATCTGCTGCTTCGCTCCTGTGGCATCTGGTCCTGCTGGCCGCAGGGCATGCCACGGACATCCATACAAATACATATTGAACACATAACGGGGGGGCGTAGGACTGGTGTGTGGTGTGTGTGGAAGAGAGGCCATATACAGTATGTAGGCGGTTGCAACGCTCACTGTGGCCCTCTGCTGGCTGGCTGCGGAACAGGTTTACCTGTATGGACCAGTAGGATCAGAGACCAACTTAAAGATGATGAAAATCAAAAGTCAGTGTTTGATAATCTTCATTCCTTCATGTCAACATCCCCTCTCCTACATTTTAATAGTAAAACTGTTCTTTTATTTTATCGCCTATATCGTGCCATATCGCCTTCAAGCCAAAAACTTGTTCGCCTTCGGGACTACAACTGTGAAGTGGCTCCATACCTTCTAAGAGAACAAACAGTTCTCAATGGGGAGTACAAGCTGCAGTGACCGGCAGGTTGGCCTCAGTTCATAAGTGACCATCAGGTATGATATTAAGGGATACATGTTCGTATAACTAGTATAATCCTGTAGACCTATTGCAATCAGTGCTCTTTATTTTTTCCACGTAAGCAGCATATTTGAATTTCTCGACACGTCATCCATATAAGAACATACATACAGTGAACATATGGATGGTAGGCTAAACAACAAAAACATCAAAACGTCACACACACTGGAACGCATTTACTTTGAGACGGACACACATAGAATTGACGCCGACCCATTCTTTTTTTTGCCAACTTCATAGCAACAAGATATGCCAAAAAAACCGTCGCCATATGAAGGTTGAATTCATTGGCTGGACTTTATACTTCAGCTGTATGGGATGAACCTTGGAGCGTGTGTGTGTGTGTATGTGTGTGTGTATGTGTGTGTGTGTGTGTGTGTGTGTGTGTGTGTGTGTGGCTACCCAGTGAGAAGAGGGGCGTGCCACTGAGCTGTGTGTTGTCGAGGTGCAGGATGGCCAGGTGGCGGCTGGTCTGCAGGGCTTTGGACAGGGACTGGGACGGGTAGTTCACCATGGACACGTTACACACATCGAGCCTGGTCAGACACACACTCTGATATACACACACACACACACACACAAACACACACACACACACACAAACATACCACACATTTTAGAATCTATCTATCTATCTCCTCAGCTCCTAAATGGGACATTTCCAACATTTGAAAATTGATTGGACTAAGAAGGCCGATTGATGAATTGTCATAAAAAATTACACATAGGCCTACATATGATGGATTTTTGTTGAATCACACTTGGGTAGCTGTGTTTGACATGGAGACAATACATTTACTGTCGGCTTGTTATTTTGTGATTTTCATCCATCAAAAGTCTCCAGAGTCAAGGAATCAAAGTCCACCAACGCTCTCCCCTGGTTGGGTTGGGAAAATCTCCATTTGTCTGAGATCTCGGAAGGTTGGCAAGTATGGCACATCAAGCATGTACCGTGTACAATAATATCATTTGTGGAGAGTCATTAAAGGGGATCCATTATGCTCCTTTTTACACAGGTTAACATAGGTCTCTGATGTCCCCAAAACATGAAAATACCACTCAGATTATGCATTCGAGCCACTCTAACATGCCTCTATAACCCTCTTGTTCCAAAACAGGCTGTTAAAGTGGGAGGAGCCACCCTCCCGAGGCCCCGGGGTCTGTGAGCCAATGGGGTTTGAGCGTGACTTCTGGTTTTCGTTGTATTTACTCCGTAACCTTCACTGATTTCACCTAATCAGTCCACCAAAATCTGTTTCTGAACCAATATGAGGCGAGAAATAAGCAATCCAGTTGCTGAATCTTCGCTCATATTAGATCTACAAGGCCAATCTTGAAAGTTTGATCCGACTTTTGTTGCCGTGCTTCAAGCTTGTGAGGGGGGACACGGCGACGCACTGCACCTTTGTTATTAGTTTACCTCATTATTTGACACTTTGGCCGCGTCTAATATGAACATCCCACATTCTAACCTCGTATATATGACAGAAAATAAGGAAAAGCATATTAGATCCCCTTTGACGAGGCGCGGATGGCCGTGTTCGTCAAAACTCAACACTGCAAGGCCTTCTGGTCAACCATTTCTCCGAGAAGCGTCGGAGAGATGGACTGGCCAGAAGGACGGACATGAAAGAGGAGTGCTTCTGAGCCAAGAAGAGACAGCAGTCAGCCGTGGGGCTACCGGGCTTCCAGCCCTCGTGTTCTTGGATCAAACCCTTCCGCAACCTGTCCAGAAGGCAAAAGAATTAGACTGGCAAAAAAAAAAGAAAATAGCAGCTCCGGAGAGAGAAAGAGGTGAGGAATGGCTGGAAGTGGCCGGGAGCAAGGTTTGTTCTTTCTTTTTTGGGAGTGTAAAGGTTTGACAGTTGCAGCCCCAGGACTGGTCTGGCTCTCGCTCTCTCTCTCTCTCTCTCTCTCTCTCTCTCTCTCTCTCTCTCTCATCCTTTGCTGGTTATCAAACGCTTCCACCCGACTTTACAGGAAGAGTGGGGACAAAGGGAAGGGACACCATCCTTCACTTCTCCCTCTCATGTATAGACCGTGATAAGAAAGAAAGAAAGAAAGAAAGAAAGAAAGAAAGACAGAAAAGAAGAAAGAAAGAAAGGAAGCAGAAGGACATAGCCTTCTCCCATCCCTTCTGCCACGCCCCCCTTTGGATCCTATCCAATTCTGGACAAACCTTGGCCAGGGTGAAGAGAAGGGAAACCATGCTTTACTTCTCTATCTCATGGGTCGACTGAAAGTAAGAAAGAAAGAAAGAAAGAAAGAAAGAAAGAAAAAACAGACCTGCAGAGTCTCCACCCATCCCTTCCTTTTTGCTCCTCTTTGGATTCCGTCACATTCTGGCCCATTTTCAAACCTCGGCCATGGCGAAGGTGACGCTTCCCTTCCATCCGTCTCTCATCAAAGCCTGCTGCGTCAAATTGCGATACCTTCCCCGGAGTGAATTTCTCCATCTTAAAAGTGGAGCACTCTGTGTCCCATCGCGGGCTCTATTAGCAGCATATGGACTCGTATATTAGACAGCCATCTACCCTGGCTGTTTGGAGTCCTGGCTGATTGTGCTAACACAAGCCACGCTGTCTCGCTGACATTTTCCGTCGTCTTGTCTTTGTACTTGCACCCGACGCGGGGATGGACTTCCCTGCCAAGACTGTATACATGCTCGCTCCGTTTTGAGATAAAAGGATTCCTGCAAACAGAATGCATAGAATGGCTTTCTTGGCAAGATGGAAAATTTTGAGCTTGATGAAACTGACTAAAAAAGCGAATACAACAGACATTCCAAAGAGCTCCAAAGACTTTTGTTGAACACAAAATTTGGTTTAAGGTGAATGGTGAGGGGAATTTTCTGAGCAACATTTTCTTGGGTACAACTTTCCTGTACAACTTAAGGAAAGAATTAGGACCCCTGCAGGACCTTGGCCGATTTCATCTCATGGCTCATCAATTATCCATTCTAATGCCATCTTCTTAGGAGGTATGTTTGGGTTTATTGGTTTGGTTTTTGTTGCATATATTGATTTTTTCCACGTGGACTAATTTTGTCCATTGATGTGTGGAGCCCCCGCAGACTTGGGGTCGTCAACCCCAATATTCTCCTCAGTCAGCTGTATTACGTGTCAGTGATGGGTCCATCTGAGCGTGTTCATCGCAGTAAAATATTCAATTGTCTGTAATTTTACGTAAATTCCTACTATTGCTATTACTATTACAAATGCGGATTAGTCTGGAATCTCTCATTCAATTTCGATTTCCAGGGGGCGTCACCAACGGGCGCAGACCAAAATGTCTCTGAACGCAATTGGATAGAACTGCAACCAATCAGAGCATTGGAAAGAGCTACAACCAATCAGAGCATTGGATAGAGCTACAACCAATCAGAGCATTGGATAGAGCTACAGCCAATCAGAGCAATGAAACGTGTGACTGAGCGCTGAACGAGTGAGTTGCTGAGTTTAACTTTTACTAAATCCTGTCGGAGGTACGGCAAACACATCTGTCTTATCAACAAAAGCTCTGAGTGCAGTTGTTTGTTCTTCTCTTTAAAAATAATGCCCATCCAGTGTGTTCATTACTGTCATGATAGCGGATTTAACAAACCCTCCACATCAGCGGTAGCCATCTCAAACCCGCCCCATATTAGATAAACGGTTGCGATTGGCCCAACCCTGGAAAGGTTGGGTGGAAATGTGTTTGAATAGGAGGGTGGCTAGACGTATTCTGCCAGAGCAAATGAAACATGAGCTGGAAGGTTTGTCTGGTTCCCAGGCTATGTCGTACCCAAATATGCAGATCTTTATTCCAAGTTTACACCTAGCAAACTGTACTTTGCAAAACGTACAACGTTCCCAACGTAGAAAACCCCAAAGACCCGGAAAAAAATGTATATTCCTGCTGTGTGAGCCAACCTGCTTCACTAAATGGGCAAGGGCTCTCCAGCCCGACGCCCCCACGCCTCTGCAATCCGACAGGTCGAGGTGGGCCGTGGACTCGTAGTACAGAATCATGTCCAACAGGGACGACGCTCCCTGGAAGAGAAGAAAGAGAAAGTAAAAAAAAGTAAAGGCCTTGAAAAAGTGCCAGGCACGGTATGATGGAGGAGGAGGAGGAAGATGAGGAGGAGGAGGAGGTGGCGGGGGTTCGAAGCACCCTAATCTGATAGTGGAAGAGAAAGAAGCAAGTGCCCTGAATATGAAACGGTGTTGAAGTGGAGGGGGGAAGATTGAGAGCGGGGAGAAAAGGAGGAAAGGGGGAGAAAGTTTTTGGCTCATAAAACTCACATTTTCCTCCAGCCGGGCCGCCTGGAGATTGATGAAATCAAAGCAAAGCGATTTGAGGACGACTTCCAGAGCTTCGCAGGAGGACTGGTCTAATCGCTCACCTTGATAGAGGCAAAGCAATCAAACAGGAGATAATTTGGAAGGGGGTGGGAGGTGTGTGTGAGTGTGTGTGTGTGCGCACGTCTGTGTGTGTCTGGATGCTAACAGGCAAAATTGCCACGCTTTCTCATCACTTCTTGTTTAATGCGAATTTGAGCAAAACGCGACACACAACGGCGCCTTTTTAAAAGCAAAAGTTTCCCCCCGCGCTTGAAATTTCAGCAACAATCCCGAGACATAATCAGATAAAACATTCGGAAATAACGTCCCCACTTTGGAGCTGCGGTTACAGTGTGTGCACAATCTCAGGTCCAACCGGAACAGAACTGCACAGAACAGATTGCGAGTTGTTACTTTCGAGGGATTGCTCGGGTCAATCATCCGACTTCCACGTCGACGTATTTCCATTTACCTGCCGTCTCTTCCTGCAACATCCTGAAATCAGAGAAGGAATTTCCATATCTTCCATCATTTTCATATCCATCGATGTCTTTGTAGGTTGTATTTTCTTTGATTATTACCATTATTTATGTATATATCTGTTTTGTTATTATTATTATTATTATTATTATTATTATTATTATTTATTAATGCAGTTCCTATTCATTGTTATGTATTTCTGTCTGTCATTCTTTATAATTATAATAATTATTATTATTTGTATTCATAATATTATTATTTATTATTAATAATAATCCTTTTGTTTTTGCTCAGATTTTTCTTATTATTGATTTTCTTGGCAATTTTCGGGCTCGAAGTCTCTCAAACACCAGAAATTGAAGAACAGCGGCGTGACTTAACTCGTTTGAGGAGCTGGGCGCTTTGTGACATCATCATCGAAGTTATAAAAGTCCAAGCTTCGTCTCTGGGAAGTCATTCCCGTCCAGTGACTTGCGCCAGCCACTTGGACTGCATAGTGTTCATAGACAGCCCACGTACAGAGACACGTAGCAGGGGTCAAGGTTAACCGGGGACGATTGAAAATGTGTTTTGGATGAACAGACATCTTCCCCGGGATGTCTCCGGGACGAATGGGATTCTTTTTATGTATGTATCATCCCGCCAGGCCAAAAAATAATACTTTTTAACACCAAAAATGACGCCAATTATCCATTTATTATCTGGTACCAGCTGCACTTGGCTCACTCTCTCTAGTCTGACAGCGAGTTCACACACACACACACACACACACACACACTCTAGTAGTCTATTTCTAGTAGTTGTAAACGCAACCAACAGGGACAATCTCCGGTTGTGTGCTACATGTGTGAAAGGGCAACTCCTGACACCGGACCTACGTCACATCGTTCTCCAACTTCCGGTCAGGGTGGTGGAGCGAGATTCGTTTGTGGAGTGGGGCGCTTTGTGACATCATCATCCAATTCCTTATATATATGCAGTTGTGGCTCTCTGTGCACATCGTGCGGTCTGTCTGTCTGTCTGTCTGTCTAGTGGTTGTCAACTGCAAGTGTGTATGTGTGTGCGTGTGTGTGTGTCTTACCTGCTTGACGTCAGCAAGGCCTTTCATTTTATATTTTATCTCTTTTGCGCTTTTTGTAAATAAACACATTCTATTGACTGTGTAGATCGCATAGTGGTCCGTGAGACGAGCAACCAGGAGATGACAGACCCGTGGAGACCACACGGCCCTCAATGCAATTTGGTAAAATCGTGCTGCGTTTCAGATAACCCGGAAAACGATGTAGCCAACACGACTAAACTAGACACTGTGAATTGCTGCCTGCAGCTTTATTATTCTTATTGAAGTGGTAGGAATGGCAGGTTAAATTCCCAGCAAATCTGATGGCTGCTGGGATATGTCGCGTGACATATCAAAGTGTGTCTGACCATTGAATTCCAGATGACTTTTAAACAAAGCGTTTTTTTAGCGGAAAGCTACACCCCATCCCTCTCGCCCTGTCTCTCTCACTCTCTCTCTCCCTCCATCTATCTCCCTCTTCCCTCTCTAACCTCCCGTCTTCCTTGGTGAACTCTTATCTCCCCGTTCAAGAAGGGGGCCGCCGTGTCGCTATCGCTCCCAGGACCACTGGGGGAGATGGGGGAGGGGGTTGAGCGATTTTTGATAATTTATTAATTTATTTTGTGATTAGCATAATCATTTGCTGGGATTTTTTTTTTTTTTTTAACAACAATAATCACTTAACTGTACGGTCGCAGCAGTGATGGGGGGGTTGTTGGAGATGTGAAATCCCATTTTTCATAATCCGCCCTGCGCCGGGGAGATAATAAGCCCCCACCCCAGTCAGATGTCATCAGTGCGTGACAACACCGCCCCCCCCCAACCCATCCTAAGATCACACACATAACTTCTTGTGTGTGTGTGTGTGTGTGTGTGTGTGTGTGTGCAACTAAGTATCAGATGGGGACGGGCACAGCACACTCCACATAGCTCCATATAAGGCCGTTGTTTTTGTTTTTGATCAATGACATTCCGTCTCCCTCAGTGCATCTAACATAAATATATATTAATAATACATAAATTATAATAGCATACAACATTTGTACAACATTATTATTGAAAACATTAGGTTTATTTGTCATTATTCGGTTTTTATTGCTTAAATTAATCAAAATTATAAATATATATTAAATTATGTATCCATACTACTATGTGAGTTTACTTATATATATTCAGTATATATATATATATATATATATATTGTAAATTTCCCCGTTGTGGGACTAATAAAGGCTTATCTTATCTTATATACAGTATATATATATATATATACACTCACCGGCCACTTTATTAGGTACACCTTGCTAGTACGGGGTTGGACCCTTTTGCCTTCAGAACTGCCTTAAGTCTTCATGGCATAGATTCAACAAGGTGTTGGAAACATTCCTCAGAGATTTTGCTCCATATTGACATGACAGCATCAAGCAGTTGCTGCAGATTTGTCGGCTGCACATCCATGATGCCAATCTCCCGTTCCACCACATTCCAAAGGTGCTCTATTGGATTGAGATGTGGTGACTGTCGAGGTCATTGGAGTAGAGTGAACTCATTGTCATGTTCCAGAAACCAGTTTGAGATGATTAGAGCTTTGTGACACTGTACACTGTGCTCATTAAGGGATGGACATGGTCAGCAACAATACTCAGCTATGCTGTGGCGTTTAAACCATGCTCAATTGGTACTAAGGGGCCCAAAGTGTGCCAATAAAATATCATACACACCATTACACCACCACCACCACCAGCCTGAACTGTTGATTCAAGGCAGGATGGATCCATACTTTCATGTTGATGCCAAATTCTGACCCTACCATCTGAATGTCGCAGCTGAAATCGAGACTCATCAGACCAGGCAACGTTTTTCCAATCTTCTATTGTCCATTTTTGGTGAGCCTGTGCAAATTGTAGCCTCAGTTTCCTGTTCTTGGCTGACAGGAGTGGCCCCCGATGTGGTCTTCTGCTGCTGTGGCCCATCTGCTTCAAGGTTCCACATGTGTGTTCAGAGATAGTACTGTGCATACCTTGGTTGTAACGAGTGGTTATTTGACTTACTGTTGCCTTTCTATCGTCTCAAACTAGTCTGCCCATTCTCCTATGACCTCTGACATCAACAAGGCATTTTTATCCACACAACTGCCGCTCACTGGATATTGTCTCTTTGGGTCCATTCTCTGTAAACCCTAGAGATGGTTGTGCGTGAAAATTCCAGTAGGTCAGCAGTTTCTGAAATACTCAGACCAGCCCGTCCGGCACCAACAACCATGCCACGTTCAACATCACTTAAATCCCCTTTCTTCCCCATTCTGATGCTCGGTTTGAACTTCAGCAAGTCATCCTCACCATGTCTACATGCCTAAATGCAATGAGCTGCTGCCATGTGATTGGCTGATTAGCTATTTGTGTTAACAAGCAATTGAACAGGTGTACCTAATAAAGTGGCCGGTGAGTGTGTGTGTGTGTGTATATATATTAACAAGTAAAAAGTCTATTAATATATATTTCACACATATGTTTCTTGAATACTAAACAGAAGGCAGGGTTATGTCTAACTAAATAATAAAGAAATGGTGATGGCCTGTGTGGGATACAGGACAGTCAGGGGGGAATATTTGGAACAAATTACTACCTAATGTAAATATGGCGGGAAAGGAAAAACATTAACAAAAAATAAATGTCATTTAAATGTTGTGTTGGGTTAACTCTATCTCTATGCCCCCCCTTATAAAGAAGAAAAAGGCCGAATGTAAAAATATAAATAAATAAAACATGCAAAATATGATGTTCAATATTCATATTCACATTCCACTTCAATTCCTATTTTTCTATCAGTGTGATTTCAGGGAAGGGTGCTTTTTTCAGCTTACCTTTGAGGTCCAGACTTTTCATCCTGCCACCCACCGCACTGCCCTCCTGACGGAGACGGCGAGAGAGAGAGAGAGAGAGAGAGAGAGAGAGAGAGAGAGAGAGAGAGAGAAGATAATGGGGGTGTGGTTACAGAAAGGCTTTAACACACAGTACAGACACATGGTCGTGTTCCATGCGTGGCAGATTGCGCACTCACATCTTAAACAAAGAAATAATTGGCCATTTTTATTTTATTTTATTTATTTATATATTTTAATGATTAATTATTATTTTACTCTATTTGTTTGTATTATTATTATTAGGGTTCCAGCCCGCTTTTTATATTGTACTCAGAAGAACGGCAGAAGCTACAAACATAACGTCCTGTTTGAACCGGTCACAAACACCTCGATACCACAGACGCGGTCCAATGCATTTCATGGCAAAATATGTCCAAAAGTATCTAAAGCACAACAATGACATAAGCTACAAACACGGTTAAGTGGAAATTTAAACTGGTATGTGACAGGCATCTCATGGTTTAAGTTTCATCCGAATCAATCCATATATCGAGCAAAAATGTGTCAAAAAACCGAACAAATTTCACTTAAAATGTTCAGGTGGTCGTGCTTGACTGACACGCCACTAGTCGTAAACAAAATGAACGAGATGAGATTTAGAGTAAGACACTTTATGATATCATCATAAATGTGACTGTATCCAGTGTGCCGTATAGACTCTGTCACTCTGTAGTGGTTAGAGATGACAAACTATGCGTTTACATGTATACTTATGTTCTTTCTTACCTGGTAAATGTCTGTGGATCTGTTCCATTTATATTTTATCTCTTTGGTCCCCATTACTGTTTTTTTTTCGTATTTCATGGAAACGTAACTTATTGAAAATGTTATCCAAGGAAAAAAGTCACCACAAAAATGGCGTAAGTTCGAATGCTATCGTAAATCTCCGTAAATACCTAAACCTACGTAAATACGTCATCATGGAAGCACACGAGACGCAATGTCACCTCCCGTCACTGAGACTGCACCTGTACTTACATACAACAAGGTAAGTCATATCAAAAACAGGATTTGGTTTAAAGTAGAAAATAATGAAACTTCAAACTTCATGTATAAACAGTTTCCTACGACTCACAAAGCAGATTTAAATGAAAAGACAGAAAGTGTTAAGTATTGACAAGTTCTTCCATAATAACTCTGATTACAAGTTAATGTTAAAGTTCCATAAATGTTGTCTGCATTTCAATATAGACAAGTCATCTATTAAAACACCCCCAGACCGCCGGCCTGGTGGAGCGGTTCAATACGACGCTGAAAAACATGGTTCGGAAGTTTGTACACGAGGATAGCCGTAATTAGGACAAATTTTTGGACCCTCTGTTGTTTGCCGTGCGGGAGATTGCCCAGGCCTCCACGGGATTCTCTCCCTTTGAGCTCCTTTTTGGAAGGAGACCCCACGGGGTGCTCGACCTTATTAAGGAAAACTGGGACGTGAGAATTTGCTCCAGGCCCAGGAACGGCAGCGGCGACTGTATGACAGAGGGACACGATTGAGGCAGTTTTCACCGTTTTCTCCCAACATCCAGCTCTAAATGACTCGCCAGGTGGCAAGGGCCCTTAGTGGTCACACGGCGAGCTGGGGAGGTGTATGAGGTCGAACGTACTGACAGGCGAGGGGTGACTCAGGTGTATCACCTCAACCTCTTGAAGGCGTGGAGGGAGGGGGTGTCTCCGTTTCGCTGGCCACCGCGCTGATCGGGAGAGATGTTGGGCCCGGAGGTTCCAAAAGCTACCCATGAGACCCCGACCCTTTCACATGACCATCTCTCGCCGGGCCAGGCGGCAGACGTGGCCACTTTACAGAGACAGTTTGTTGATGTACTGTATTCTCTCACCTGCCAGGCTGTCTCTCATACACCACCAAATATAGAGACGACACCGGGGGTGGAATTATGCACCCGGCCGTACCGGCTGCCCGAGCACAAACGCAAAACTGTGCAGGCAGAATTGAAGGCCATGCTGGAAATGGGGGTAATAGGGGAGTCTACCAGTGACTGGTGTAGCCCCTTCGTGACGCTTCCGTTTGGGTTGTTCAGGGCCCCCGCCACCTTTCAGAGACTCATGGACCGGGTGCTGTGCCCGTACACGGCATATGCCGCCGCCTACTTAGATGATGTAATCATTCATAGTGATAGCTGGGGGTGGCACATGCAGCAGGTGGGGGCAGTGCTCGAGTCCCTGAGGTTGGCGGGGCTTACCGCCAACCCTAAGAAGTGCGCAGTGGGCAGAGGGAGGTACGGTATCTGGGGTACCACTTGGGTGAGGGGCTTGTGTGGCCCCAAATAGATAACCGGTAATGGCCGGTTACAACAGGAGATTCATCCCAAACTTCTCGGAGTTGACCACCCCTCTAACCAATTTAACTCGAAGGGGTAGGTCAGAACCGGTCCCGTGGACGGAGCGGTGTCTGCGTGCGTTTGAGAGGATTAAGATGGCTCTGAGAGGGGGGGAGTTGGCTCCCACCATATTCAAAAAAAGGTACTATGGACGTAACTCCACTACGTAACGTTGTGATGTTTGATGTTTGTAGGTTCAGTAAATTGTAATGTATTCACATAAAACAATAAACTGTAATATGTACCTAAAACTAATAAGGACCCAGACCCTGTATATTGCTGCCTGCAGCTATATGTATTATTATTATTATTATTATTATTATTATTATTATTATTATTATAAAAATGTGTATTTATTTTTTAACGGAGCTTTATATATATGATGTATTTTATTATTATTATTATTATTATTATTATTATTATTATTATTTATTTATGTATTTTTATGTATGTATGTCTTTATTTGTCTTTTTTTTTTTTATTATTCAGATTATTATATAATTGATGTTATTATTAAATGTATCTATTTCCTGCCCTGCCACTTGCTAAAAGGCCTTAATTTCCACCTCGTCACAGGTTTGACCGGGAACGGTGATTTACGGATTACGACTCATGGATAATGAGTAATGAATTACAATTTATGGATAACAAGTTATGGATTAGAAGTTATGGTTAGGAGTTATGAATTACAATTTCTGGATTAAGAGTAATGGTTACAATTCATGGATTATGAGTTATGAATTACGAGTAATGGATTACGAGTTATGAATTATGGGTTATGGATTGTGAGTCATGAATTATGAGTTCTGGATTATGAGTTATGAATTATGAGTTATGAATTATGAGTTATGAATTACAAGTTATTGATGATTCGTTATGGACTATGAAATATGGATTACAAGTTGTGAATTACAAGTCATGGTTAAGAGTTATGAATTATGAGTTATGGATTACGAGTTATAGATTTCAAGTTATGAATTACGAGTCATAGATTAAGAGTTATGGAATAAATTCAAGGTCAAGAGTTATGAATTACGATTAATGAATTAATTATGAGTTATGGATTGCAATTAATGAATTAAGAGTTATGAACTACGAGTTACAGTATGGATTGTGAGTTATGGATGGATGGATTTTTTATTAGATTTAACAAATTCTAATTATAAATAAGGGGGATCATAAATATATTTTCATACGTGAACACAGACACCTGGACCCGTTCCGTATTTGGAGCCATTCCTCCAAACAACTAAAAACAGGTTCCCCGGTTCCTCCATGCGCCCGTGCTCCCCCGCCCTCGCCGACTATTCGCATTGAACAGCCGAATCTGATTTGACTGACAAAATCTCCAGTCGCATAGAGCCCGACAAATAATTAATAATAATGCGGCACACACAAAATAAATCCCCATTATGTTTAATGGACTGTCCCTTCCAGTAAAGAGTGGAGCAACTGAAAAGTTCTGTTTCTCCAGAAGTCCTTGAACACAGCATGGAAGACATTCAATGATGATAACTAAACAATTTTATATTTTTTTGCATTTTCACGCTCCGTTGACGGTGATGAGACAGAGAGGGGATGACATGCAGCAAATGACCTCTTGCCGGAACTGAACTCAGGCTACTGTGGTAAGGACATAGCCTTGAAAACAGTGCGCTGTACCAGGTGAGCCACCGGGGCATGTACAGTGGGGCAAAAAAGTATTTAGTCAGCCACCAATTGTGCAAGTTCTCCCACACAGAGAGGCCTGTTATTTTCATCATAGGTATACCTCAACTATGAGAGACAAAATGAGAAAGAAAAATCCAGAAAATCACATTGTCTGATTTTAAAATAATTTATTTGCAAATGATGGTGGAAAATAAGTATTTGGTCAATAACAAAAGTTCATCTCAATACTTTGTTATATACCCTTTGTTTGCAATGACAGAGGTCAAATGTTTTCTGTAAGTCTTCACAAGGTTTTCACACACTGTTGCTGGTATTTTGGCCCATTCCTCCATGCAGATCTCCTCTAGAGCAGTGATGTTTTGGGGCTGTCGCTGGGCAACACGGACTTTCAACTCCCTCCAAAGATTTTCTATGGGGGTGAGATCTGGAGACTGGCTAGGCCACTCCAGGACCTTGAAATGCTTCTTACGAAGCCACTCCTTCGTTGCCCGGGCGGTGTGTTTGGGATCATTGTCATGCTGAAAGACCCAGCCACGTTTCATCTTCAATGCCCTTGCTGATGGAAGGAGGTTTTCACTCAAAATCTCACGATACATGGCCCCATTCATTCTTTCCTTTACACGGATCAGTCGTCCTGGTCCCTTTGCAGAAAAACAGCCCCAAAGCATGATGTTTCCACCCCCATGCTTCACAGTAGGTATGGTGTTCTTTGGATGCAACTCAGCTTTCTTTCTCCTCCAAACACGACAAGTTGAGTTTTTACTAAAAAGTTATATTTTGGTTTCATCTGACCATATGACATTCGCCCAATCCTCTTCTGGATCATCCAAATGCTCTCTAGCAAACTTCAGATGGGCCTGGACATGTACTGGCTTAAGCAGGGGGACACGTCTGGCACTGCAGGATTTGAGTCCCTGGCGGCGTAGTGTGTTACTGATGGTAGCCTTTGTTACTTTGGTCCCAGCTCTCTGCAGGTCATTCACTAGGTCCCCCCGTGTGGTTCTGGGATGTTTGCTCACCGTTCTTGTGATCATTTTGAACCCACGGGGTGAGATCTTGCGTGGAGCCCCAGATCGAGGGAGATTATCAGTGGTCTTGTATGTCTTCCATTTTCTAATAATTGCTCCCACAGTTGATTTCTTCACAACAAGCTGCTTACCTATTGCAGATTCAGTCTTCCCAGCCTGGTGCAGGTCTACAGTTTTGTTTCTGGTGTCCTTTGAAAGCTCCTTGGTCTTGGCCATAGTGGAGTTTGGAGTGTGACTGTTTGAGGTTGTGGACAGGTGTCTTTTACACTGATAACGATTTCAAACAGGTGCCATTAATACAGGTAACGAGTGGAGGACAGAGGAGCCTCTTAAAGAAAAAGTTACAGGTCTGTGAAAGCCAGAAATCTTGCTTGTTTGTAGGTGACCAAATGCTTATTTTACTAGTTTTGGGTGAAGAATTATGGATAAGGAGGAAACGGATGAAGAGTTATTGATGAAGAGTTATGGGTGAAGATTTACGGGTAAAAAGTTCTGGATGGAGAGTTATGGATGAAGAGGAATGGATGAAGAGTTATTGATGAAGAGTTATGGGTCAAGAGTTATGGATGAAGAGTTATGGATGAAGAGGAATGATGAGTTATGGATGAAGAGTTATGGATTTCCATCTTTGATCCCCCCTGGTATTAATTCCAATTCAAAATCAAGCTCCAGCTCAACTCTATTTTCTTTCTTGTTGTTGTTGTTTTTCCCTCTTGCTGTCTCTTGTTTTCAAAAGGAGCTCTCTGGCTATGGAGGGAGAGGAACGAGGGAGGGAGACGGGGAGACGACAAAAGGACGAAAAAAGGTCTGTGAAGTGTTTTTTCTCGTCTAGCAAGAGAGAGAGATCAATGGGCCGTAAATTGCACTGTTTATATAAGAGCCTGCTGTGTAATCAGTGGACGACAAAATTTCCCCCAGGGATCATTATCCACGATTCGATGTTGGAGAGAAAAGATTGTATTAATATACTGTATATATTCAACTATATGTATATCTATGTTTATATCTATAATTTTAAATATATATCTATATTAAAATATATTTATAGGTGGAAGGTATTAGGCAGCAAGTGAACAGTCAGTTCTTGAAGCTGATGTGTTGGAAGCAAGAAAAATGGGATCTGGTTAGTACTGACCAAAAGTGGTCCAAGGATATATATATATATATAATAAACAATTAAATCTACAGTATATATAGGGCTGTATGTAGGGCTGGATCCCCTACTGTTATTGTTCGACAATTTTTCTCTACATTTTTCGGGTTAATCTGAAACAGAAAGACAGCAAAAGTTACGAACAGTTTACATCTCGTTTTTACCGGGACGTCACAAACATCTCGTGGTTGAAGTTTCATCCAACTCTATCAGCATACGGAGCAGAAATGAATGAAAAACCAACCATATGAGACCCAAGTATCCAGTTGGTCGTGGGTCACGAAAACTAACGAACGAGATGAGATTTAGAGTAAGACGTTTTATGACGTCATCATACAATGTACTATAAATGTACAGGTTAAGGTTCAGAATGTCCATTCACACCGTATCCAGTGTGCGGTGTAGACTCCGTCGTTCTGTAGTGGTTAGAGTTAACAAACTAGGCGTGCGTGGGTGTTTATGTACCTACTTACCTGATCGATGTCTGTGAATCTATTCCATTTATATTTGATCTCATCTCATCTAAACTCATGACCACGTCGGGTCAAGTCCACTGGACTGTGCGAATGAGTGATGCGTTCATGATCTAGGAAGATGTTGGAAAAATTTAACCGGTGAAATTGTAATTAGTCATTGAAATACACCAACGTTTGTCCTATTTCATGAAAGCGTAACCTATCGAAAATGTAATCCAAGGAAAGATTTCGCCACTAAAATTATGTACGTTCGATTACCTTCCCAAACCTCCGTAAATACGTCACTTCAAACATGTGACATGAACAGCCAGTTGTACAGAGCAGAGAAACAACCATGTGACACAAACAGCCAATCATACAGCAGGAGGGCCGGTGTTTCCTCTGCTCTCTCCCCGGCCACAGTGCTCTCCGGCCGGCAGCACGCAGTGGGGATGAGGTCCCCCCAGAGATGACGCGGCTGGTCTTCGTAAAATGCCAATTTGAACTCAAGCTCGCCCTCCTCCCAACCCGAGCCCGGTGCGACCCCCATCCCCACAAAATGAGAGCGATTAAAGAAAGAATCCCCGTTAGGAGAGAGTCCCTCGGTCCACTCCAAACGTCCCCGCATATAATCACAGAGCGCAGACTGGGGAACCTCGGAACCTCCGAAAGCTGTACTGCATACCGAACATGCCTCAACTGGACCCTGTGTATTGCTGCTTGCACTACTGACATGTGTATATAGACATTACGTTAGATGTTCGTACTGAAGCGTTGTTCTGACTAAATGGAACTTCACTGTTTTTCGGGCGTGGAACCGTTTACACTCTGCTAGTCTCTCTCACACACGCACACACACACACACAGTATATATATATATATATATATATATATATATATATAGAGAGAGAGAGAGAGAGAGAGAGAGAGAGAGACAGAGAGATGAAAAAAAATGTAATATAAACATTTATACATTAGATATTTTCTCAGTGGTTTCTTCTGACAAATTTCATATATTCTTTAGATATTATATAAATGTGTCTATATATTTTTTTCCAAAATGTTCTAATATTTTTCTTTCTTATTTTCTTCCTTATGATTAATTAAACATATACTGTACATACATATCTATACGACATGCAAAGCTACTTTTCCACTTCTCGAACAGTTAAAAACTCTTCTCTCTCTTAAAAATAACCCCGCCCCCCCCCCACACACCGCACATTTTTCCTTTCAGCATCTCTTTCCCCGGTAAAAAAATAAAAAGGATAAATTATTTAAAATAACACAACCTTTTATCTTGCACCCTTTGAAGGCGGCAAATTAAAAATGTAAATTGGGAGCTAATTAATATGCAAATGTATTCATACCATGTTAACAATTAGCAATTAAAGCACCAGTGCCTGGAAATAGTGGGGGGGGGGGGGGGGTGCAAAATTAGTAACTTAATTTATCATAAAAGAAAAAAATGAAAGAAAAAAACATCCCAAAAATAAAAGAAAGAAAAAAAACATGCCAAGAATCCCCAACTAGAAAAGACGCGTTGTCAGGCTCGGACGTTATTCGATATTTGCAATCGGTCCGTCCCACCCCCAAATAAAAAGATAGCGTGTATTTGGGCTCTGTAATTAGTTGTACTTCAAATCAAATATACTG
>NC_137198.1:22820447-22867947 GCF_960531495.2 Zeus faber
TTATTATTATTATTATTATTATTATTATTATTATTATTATTATAGGGGTCCAGCCTGCCTGTTTTTATGCGGATTTTCACTATTATTTTTCTCCTTGGTACTTTTCGGGCTAAAAGTGTCTGGTGCACGGCAACCCACGGTCATGGTGAGGCCTCGTTGGAACCAGGATGTTTTAGGCATCTTGTAGTTCAAGTTTGATCCACATCGATCTTCATTTGGAGCAGGAATTGGTGAAAAACCATTGGAAATGTTGTTACAGAACGTTGGCGTACCGTGATTTGTTTGTGGAGCGGGGTGCTTTGTGACATCATCATCCAAATTTTTATATATTATGTGCAGGTCTCTGGGCTGACATGTGCATGGGGTGAGGTGCATGGTGTAGACTCCATCGGTCTGTAGCGGTTGCCTCACACAGGATTCACGCTGATTCAGCAGGAGCCGATGCTGCATTCAATGGAAACTCGGAAAATTATAACTAGTTTAGTAGTAATGCTGATATAAAGACGAGCGACAGCTCGAACTAATGCTACATTCCATGGGAACTTGAAAATTTGTAATTGGTGTCGAAACGAAGTGATGGCGTGTTTTGCAGGAAGTCGGAAAACTGCAATTCATATCTAACATGACAAACCTGGAGCCCTTGTTTGCTGCCTGCAGCTATATTTCTTTATTAGGGGTCCAGCCTGCAGTTGTTGCATTGTTATTGCTTTGACCTTTTATTTTTAATCTTCTCAGCGTTTTTCGGGGTAAAAGTCTGGAAGTCTGGAACACGACGATTACAGTACGCACTGACATGGTTGCGGTCTCCTTAGAACCGGGGGTGTGTGAACAGCACAAATCACATGGAGTCTGATGTTTTTGATACAGAATCGGGCCAGTTTGATATATGGTCTTAAATTGGATCCATGTTCCATTTTTTGCAATGCGACCTCAGTCTGAACAGTCAAATCGGAATTCATGCGACTTTTACTTTTATCACTCTAGAGCAGGGGTTCCCAACCATTTTATTATCACGGACCGGCCCAAAATGTTTACGGACCGGGGATGTTTCGAGAATAAACTCGGTATTCCGCCCCCAACTTTGAGCAGAGCGAGGCGCACCCTGGCCGCCCCCACCATGTTTACAGAAAGGAAAGAGGGAAAATATATAATAAATAGATAAATGGACAGAAAGACCGACCCGGGGATGGGGCAACCACGCTCACCACGTTTTATGAGTAGCACTGGATCTTAAATACTGCGTGGGTGTATGTGTGTGTGTTTGTGTGTGTGTCTTATGAAGTCGTGATCGCGGCGCAATTTGCACACAATGTGCTTTTATTTTATTTTACTAAATGTCCTTAACGAACTAAATAAAAAAAACTTGGTGCCCGTCTGGATTTAAAGATTTCATCCGCAAGCTTGAGACAACTGTGTATTTGCAAACCATGCGGACGGTGCATTTGACTGCCTTGTTTACTTCCGTACAACAGCGTGCTGCTGTGTCTTCTGTGCATGCGGGTCAGTTCAAGACCGTGACCCGTTCACACTGGAATCTGATATTGGCCACATTTAAAAAATGATGTGAACAGCAAAAACAAAAGAAGAAACGATTCTGAGCAATAAATCCGAATTGAGCACAAAGGCTTGCAGTGTGAAGGTAGCCTTTGTGACATCATCATCCAAAGTTAAGTCCAATTGCATCTTCATTCGCATCCAGCGGCTTACGCCCGGAGGACTACATACCGTTTGCTACACGTAGACAGACAACTTGAGTCGATGCTGCATTTAATGGAAACTCGGAAAACTGTCACCCATGCTGCGTTTCACAAAACCCCGAAAACTGTTAAAAGACCGTTCTTGAGGGACATTAAAACTAAATGACACAAGAGCAACATTCAGTAACGTAAGTGCAATACGATATGTGTAACGGAACCTTGGTAACCTGTAATACCTACCCTATACAACTAAACAATTGTATTATTCTCATTATTATTTTATGATTATTATTATTAGTAGTATTAATATTATTATTATTATCACTTTTTTTACATTATCCCAAGAATCACATCTTGACTTTGAGAAAGGGAGGCTGGGAGAGGCCGTTAGCGTTGAGAGAGTCCCTAAAATGAAGGAAAGAAGTGTTTTAAATGGAATTATTATTGAGTGGAATTAGCCTCGCTGTTTACCGCCGCTATGCCAACAGTGAGAGCCACTCAGTGCCAACACTAACACTAACACTTACACTCACGACACTGTTCAAAGACGTTCAGAGCGACCCGCGGGCGCAAATAAATTGAAATCACGAAATAATTTTAAAGAAAAAGCAACTGTTAAACAGCTTCTTCAGACAACCCCCCCCCTCTCCCCCACCCACCCGCCCTAATTTAACACATTTGCTCTTTAGGCACAGGGGTTGTGTTTTTTTTTCTTATTAGAGATTAATTTCACTTAATATCGCCCGCTGTTTTTAATCTTTCACGAGGACCACCTACATTCTATTTTAAAATGTATTTTCTTCGCGTGGTTCATTAGCACCTCGGAGATACTGCGGCCGGGGCTGTGTGTGCGGCATACGTAAAGCGCCCGCTAAGTCTTAGAATTTCACCACACACACACAAATAATTCCCCTTGATCTCCCCTATCGAAAATTTATGCGGGGGAGGAAGGGGGGAGACGTTCTTTAACGACAGCGAGTCCAAAGTGGAGTAAGTGAGTACATAAAATGAATTATAAATGGTGGAGTGTGGGTTTCAAGTGCCAGCCAACAAGTGTGTGGGTGCGTCTGTGCGTGCGTGCTATAGATTTTAGAGTGTGTGTGTGTGTGTGTGTGTGTGTGTGTGTGTGTGTGTGTGTGTGTGTATATGTGTATACTGTATGCATGTGTATGGGAAGGATCTATTTGCTTTGTTTATACATTATATAATGCTATATTATGTGTGTGTGTGTGTGCGTGTGTATACTGTATGTGTGTGTGTAGGGGAAGGGTCTATTTGCTGTTTATACATTAAATTAAATGATGTTACGTGTGTGTGTGTGTGAGAGCGTGCGTGCATGCATGTTTGTGTGTGTGTGTGTGCATGCATGTCTGCATGCGTGCGTGGTTGGGTGTGTTTGTTTTGCGCTACAGCAGTGTTAGTTCTGTTTCTCTAACTGGCTAACCTCTGTCACGATCCGTCCCACAAAGCAGCTCAATACCGCTCTTAGCCTCGCGCCTTGAGAGCGGAGTGGCTGCCATTTTGCATTCTCATTGGATTGATGCTGATTGGAGGGAATGATAAAAATCCCCACGTGTGCGTTTGTCGCATCTGACAACAGCAGGGATGGAAAACAGTGGAGGTAAAGGGATGAATCCAACCTTGATTTATTGCTCCCCGTATACTGTACATGCGATTCCTTAAAACTTAATATACCATTGTTCCTGGTTGGCTTTACTCTTGTTTAATATTTTGTGTGTGTGTGTGTGTGTGTGTGTGTGTGTGTGTGTGTGTGTGTGTGTGTGTGTGTGTGTGTGTGTGTGTGATTCATTTATTTTACTCTGGCAGCCCCTGCAGATCGATGTTTTATGGGCGTATTCGCTGACACAGCAACAGCCGGAGAAGGCTTTTCGATATCTTCACTTTCCAGCCACCGTGTGTCAAATTAGAGCGGTGGTCTACACCTGTAAATCACATATAGACCACCAGTTTAAATAAGACATATAAATTCATTTTTATGAAAAACGTTGATCTGCAGCTGAGGTGTTGGAAAGTTAGTAGAGGTTTGCACCAATGGCTGCTTGCGTTTTGTTCATGTTTATTATTTTAACGAAAGGTATTATTAGATCACTTGGCAACCCGCATGATATTATGTGTGTGTGTGTGTGTGTGTGTGTGTGTGTGTGTGTGTGTGTATATATATATATATAGATACACTGTATATATGTGTGTGTGTGTGTGTGTGTGTGTGTGTGTAACTAACCAACTAAGAAACTAAGAAACTAAATACATGAATGAATGAATAGGTTAAAATAAAGATGAGTTTCCTCCAACTGACACTGATTCAAGAGAAACAGGAAGAAAAAGATATTATTGGATATTAAGAAATAGGACATATTGTGTCATGATGTAATAACAACAGTGTGTCATTCTTCATCCACCAAGATGTTAATAATCTTCAAATACAAACACTGTATTTTGTATATTTTGTACACGGGACAGAGCCGATTATACAATGAATAAGTCAAGTGAAGTCAGAGACATCTGGAGGTTCTCGTTGGTTTCATCCAGTTCAATCCACACGTGGAGCAGGAATTAATGAAAAACCGACAAAATTTGACCAGAAGTAGCAGAACGTTCGTGCATCGCCAACATGCCAACGTTCAAAAACTTCAGGTCGGGTGGTGAAGGGAGATGAGTTTGAGGCGTAAGGAGCTTTGTGACATCATCATCCAATTTGGTTTATATGTGCAGGTTGTGGCTACGAATGTCCACTCGGGCCGCGCAAACTGCGTGGCGTAGCCTTCATCGCTGTGTATTGACTGCAAACTGCGCGTGTCTGTGCGTGCGTGTGCACGTGTGTGTACGTGTGTGTATTGTCTTACCTCTTGACGTCGATGGAGCGTTTCATTTGAAATTTTATCTTTTTGCCCTTTTTGTAAATAGAAGCACAGTCTGTTCTTTCTAACCAGGTGCCGTGTACATCCTAAGACATTCAAGCCAGTCGTAACACGCAAACTGAAGAGTCCAAAACAGTCCAAACATATTCCATGTTTGTGTCCTCACACATGGAGTTTGCTTGTAGCTCCAGAACAACGGGTTGGAATCGTGACCGTTTTATTTTAGTCTCAAAAGTTTAGAATGTTAATGAAATGTCTCTGAGGGACAAGGAGTGTTTCATCCGTTTGAATGCAACCGTGTTGTTGGAAACTTCCACAGTGAGTGATTTCCTTCCACTGAGACACCATGAGGCAGGACTCCGTGCGGGTAGTAGACAGCCACCTTCTGATTTTTAGGATAAAGTCATAACATGCACAAGTGTATCCTTGTATTAGTAACTCACTAGGACCAACATATGCTACGTTCCATAAGAACTCGAAAAATTTTAATTGGTGTTGGTAATGGGCCCCTTGTATTGCTACCTGCAGCTATATTTGATTATATTATTATTTTTAATATCATTTATATTTATTCATGACTTACTATTTGTTAATTTTTCTATTCATATTCATTTTATTATATTTCTTATATTTCCATGTTTTTATATATGTATTATATATTATATTTATACTATTATACTTTTTGTTGTTGTTTGTTTTTTTTGTTATTCAAGTCAACTCAAGTACATCTAGCTAATTTGGGCCGACGCAGCCCATCAATATTTGGAATTTCTGTTGCTTCTTGTTCTCTCTGAAATCTGACATTTCAGCAACAAAACAGATAAATAAATATATATATATATATATATTTTTATTTTTTTTTTCTTTTTAAGTCATACCTGGAGCTGGTGCAGGACGTGCGCTCGGGGCTCCACATGGTGCCTGGTGCAGCTGGAGCAGTAGGCCCCCTGCACCTCCGCCAAGGTGAGGCAGGCATCAACTAAAACAGAAAATGTACGTTCATCCAAGATGGCTTTCGAGGAGCAGCGAGGAAGGAAGGATAACCCCATGAGCGTCCGTCTGCACTGTGAATCAGCCAATCAGGCGGCTCATCTTCTTACCCGGGCCGTACGGGATGAGCTTTGCAAACATGCATGTGTGCACTTCCTCTCGGGTGTTTCTCTCAAAGATCCCCAAATAAGGATGAGCGGGTTTGGGGGAGTATGTGTTTAAATGGTATCTCATCTATTGGGACAGACCACATCAATGGCCAAAGAGTTACTGAAAAGATTGAAAATGTCGAAGTAAAGCGTATGTATAAGTAAATGTACAGTGAGGTAGCAAAAATAAACTACTACATACTATGCTCTCTCTTTCTCAATATACACTCACCGGCCACTTTATTCGGGACACCTGTTCAATTGCTTGTTAACACAAATAGCTAATCAGCCAATCACATGGCAGCAGCTCATTGCATTTAGGCATGTAGACATGGTGAGGATGACTTGCTGAAGTTCAAACCGAGCATCAGAATGGGGAAGAAAGGGGATTTAAGTGACGTTGAACGTGGCATGGTTGTTGGTGCCAGACGGGCTGGTCTGAGTATTTCAGAAACTGCTGACCTACTGGGATTTTCACGCACAACCACCATCTCTAGGGTTTACAGAGAATGGACCCAAAAAGAGACAATATCCAGTGAGCGGCAGTTGTGTGGATAAAAATGCCTTGTTGATGTCAGAAGTCATAGGAGAATGGGCAGACTAGTTTGAGACGATAGAAAGGCAACAGTAAGTCAAATAACCACTCGTTACAACCAAGGTATGCACAGTACTATCTCTGAACACACAACATGTGGAACCTTGAAGCAGATGGGCCACAGCAGCAGAAGACCACATCGGGGGCCACTCCTGTCAGCCAAGAACAGGAAACTGAGGCTACGATTTGCACAGGCTCACCAAAAATGGACAATAGAAGATTGGAAAAACGTTGCCTGGTCTGATGAGTCTCGATTTCAGCTGCGACATTCAGATGGTAGGGTCAGAATTTGGCATCAACATGAAAGTATGGATCCATCCTGCCTTGAATCAACAGTTCAGGCTGGTGGTGGTGGTGGTGTAATGGTGTGTATGATATTTTCTCGGCACACTTTGGGCCCCTTAGTACCAATTGAGCATGGTTTAAACGCCACACCATAGCTGCGTATTGTTGCTGACCATGTCCATCCCTTAATGAGCACAGGTTACCCATCTTGTGATGGCTACTTCCAGCAGGATAATGCACCATGTCACAAAGCTCTAATCATCTCAAACTGGTTTCTGGAACATGACAATGAGTTCACTCTTCTCCAATGACCTCCACAGTCACCACATCTCAATCCAATAGAGCACCTTTGGAATGTGGTGGAACGGGAGATTGGCATCATGGATGTGCAGCCGACAAATCTGCAGCAACTGCTTGATGCTGTCATGTCAATATGGAGCAAAATCTCTGAGGAATGTTTCCAACACCTTGTTGAATCTATGCCATGAAGACTTAAGGCAGTTCTGAAGGCAAAAGGGTCCAACCCCGTACTAGCAAGGTGTACCTAATAAAGTGGCCAGTGAGTGTATATATATATATACTGTGTATATACTCTCTCTCTCGCTATATACATGTGCAATATACTAATGTATACATAGATAAAATATACATATCTATAGATATACTACACATATACTGTATATACATATACTATACATATATATGTATATAGATATGCTGTAGATTCAAGATGTTAATTCGTCACATACATATACATACTTTCATACATATATGCAGTGAAATGTAATGCAAAGCACCCTGTGATAACACACAATATGTCCTAGGAAAATGTATTTCTAATAGACCAACTAACTGATTCCTAAAATGTAATACCGTAAGTCGAATACTTATAGAATAAAATTAAAATATATAGAATAAAATAAAATAGAATAAAATAAAATGGAATTGATAAAGGGAATATGCTTATGTATATGGGATAGACAATTATGTATATACAGATTGCATATATTTGTACAGTACATTGATTTACTGTACAAATATATACTGTACATATATAGATAGACTATACATATATAGATATACTGTACAAATATAGATATACTATACACATATATAGATATGTATTGCATATCTATATCTTTCTATATATCCTCCCTGTCTTCATCACAATCATATTAGGAACCATCGGAGGAAGGGACACAGGGTGTCACTTTGCGTTTCAAAAAGTGGGTTGAGTTAGTCCAAAGTCCTAACTGGGTTGAGTTAAACTAATACAAATGATGTATAACACACACACACACACACACACACACACACACACACACACACACACACACACACACACACACACACACACACACACACACACACACACACACACACACACACTTTATTTCCCAATGAACAAAGCCAAAAGAGCTGGCCCAAATCTTATATAGGACAAAAAGTCAATAATTTCTCTTCACTGTAATTTGCGTAATTGACTAAATGAACTAAAGACAGTAATGAACATGTAACAAACTAAAGATTATTCCCAAAAGATAGAGGAGCGGTTTGCATGGAAAACTATTCTGCTAAAGCAGGAGTCACAGCAGCGGAATCAAAGTGACGACTCTTTTTATCGAGAGACTCGTCAAGAACCGAATCTCAAAAAAAAAAAAAGAGTCAAATTCCTACCTCGGAATAGTCCTCACTTTCAGAGAGAAACTTGTTCCGTCTGAAACTGATAAAGTATTACTCGCCTTGCAGTTTTGATCTCGCAACACAAGAGCTAAATTCCACCATTTATTTCTTTATGCGGGATGAGAAAATGTGTGATTTCTCGAAGAGGTAATAGATAACGAATCGGGGAACAGACGAAACAAAAGAGCCGCACCGTTCCTGCCGGCGTCGCTGTTCTCTGCGAAGCCCGACACCATGTGCTGGTCGGGCGGGAAGGTGACGTGCCGCGCCCCTCTGCCGCTCCTCTCCTTCCGCTTCGTCGGCATGTCGTGGTGGGGATTGGGGGCCCCCCCGGCTTCGTTTTCGTGGTGGCGATTGGGGGCCCCCTCGGCGTCGTTTGCGTGGTGGGGATCGGGGGCCCCTTCTGCGTCGTTTTCGTCGTCGCTGCACTTGGTCATCTTGCCGTTTCAAAGCGAGCGGGTGCGAGTCTGCTGCATCTGGCCGCTCGACAGTCTATCCGAGGTTCTTATAGGACGCTTCCGCCCGGGATCTGGAAGGAGCGTCTGCTCGCAGATGTTCCGTCCGCCCTCCCGGAGGGGAAATAAGAAGACGAGACGACAAAAGGAAGAATAATATCTTATTCATGAGGGAGAACACAAAGTGAAAACCAATACGCTGCGATCCGATGACGGATAAAAACACAAAGCTTGCGGCTGTGCAGGTTGACCCGCGTCTTTATTTACATTCAGTGTTATACTTTAGTAACTGTACGCCACTTGTATTAGTATTAGCAATGCCGTGATATTGTAGAATATACTTACTGTCGACTAACTGACACCTGCCCATATGGGGCTCACTAGTTAGCATAGTACTACAAGTTAGCATATTGCTTCTATTTAGCATTGTGCTAAGAGTAAGCATTATCCTACTACAATAGTTAGCATTGTGCTACCTCATTGACTTGGCAGGAGGCCTAATCAAGATGAAAATTCTGATGTAAAATATTAGAAATGCAATAAATAAAGTAGTTATTTATGTTCTTGAAGCACTCAATCACCAAGCATTCACCCCAATATTCCGGAAAATGTTGAGAGTTAGAGATGGTTACGTTTAGGTATTAGGTCAGAGATGGTTACGTTAAGGTATAAGGTTAGAGATGGTTAAGTTTAGGTACAAGGTTAGAGATGGTTAAGTTTAGGTATAAGGTCAGAGATGGTTACGTTAAGGAATAAGGTCAGAGATGGTTAAGTTTAGGTACAAGGTTAGAGATGGTTACGTTTAGGTACAAGGTTAGAGATGGTTACGTTTAGGTATAAGGTTAGAGATGGTTACGTTTAGGTATAAGGATAGAGATGGTTACGTTTAGGTATAAGGTTAGAGATGGTTACGTTTAGGTATAAGGTTAGAGACGGTTAAGTTTAGGTATAAGGTTAGAGATGGTTACGTTTAGGTATAAGGATAGAGATGGTTACGTTTAGGTATAAGGTTAGAGATGGTTACGTTTAGGTATAAGGTTAGAGATGGTTACGTTTAGGTATAAGGTTAGAGATGGTTACGTTAAGGTATAAGGTCAGAGATGGTTAAGTTTAGGTATAAGGTTAGAGATGGTTACGTTTAGGTATAAGGTTAGAGATGGTTACGTTTAGGTATAAGGTCAGAGATGGTTACGTTTAGGTATAAGGTCAGAGATGGTTAAGTTTAGGTATAAGGTTAGAGATGGTTACGTTTAGGTACAAGGTTAGAGATGGTTACGTTTAGGTATAAGGTTAGAGATGGTTACGTTTAGGTATAAGGTTAGAGATGGTTACGTTTAGGTTTAAGGATAGAGATGGTTACGTTTAGGTATAAGGTTAGAGACGGTTACGTTTAGGTATAAGGTTAGAGACGGTTAAGTTTAGGTATAAGGTTAGAGACGGTTACGTTTAGGTATAAGGATAGAGATGGTTACGTTTAGGTATAAGGTTAGAGATGGTTACGTTTAGGTATAAGGTTAGAGATGGTTACGTTTAGGTATAAGGTTAGAGATGGTTACGTTTAGGTATAAGGTTAGAGATGGTTACGTTTAGGTATAAGGATAGAGATGGTTACGTTGAGGTATAAGGTTAGAGATGGTTACGTTTAGGTATAAGGTTAGAGATGGTTACGTTTAGGTATAAGGTTAGAGATGGTTACGTTTAGGTATAAGGTTAGAGATGGTTACGTTTAGGTATAAGGTTAGAGATGGTTAAGTTTAGGTATAAGGTTAGAGATGGTTACGTTTAGGTATAAGGATAGAGATGGTAACGTTTAGGTATAAGGTTAGAGATGGTTACGTTTAGGTATAAGGTTAGAGATGGTTACGTTTAGGTATAAGGTTAGAGATGGTTACGTTTAGGTATAAGGTTAGAGATGGTTACGTTAAGGTATAAGGTCAGAGATGGTTAAGTTTAGGTATAAGGTTAGAGATGGTTACGTTTAGGTATAAGGTTAGAGATGGTTACGTTTAGGTATAAGGTTAGAGATGGTTACGTTTAGGTTTAAGGATAGAGATGGTTACGTTTAGGTATAAGGTTAGAGATGGTTACTTTTAGGTATAAGGTTAGAGATGGTTACGTTTAGGTATAAGGTTAGAGATGGTAACGTTTAGGTATAAGGTCAGAGATGGTTAAGTTTAGGTATAAGGTTAGAGATGGTTACGTTTAGGTTTAAGGATAGAGATGGTAACGTTTAGGTATAAGGTTAGAGATGGTTACTTTTAGGTATAAGGTTAGAGATGGTTACTTTTAGGTATAAGGTTAGAGATGGTTACGTTTAGGTATAAGGTTAGAGATGGTAACGTTTAGGTATAAGGTCAGAGATGGTTAAGTTTAGGTATAAGGTTAGAGATGGTTACGTTTAGGTTTAAGGATAGAGATGGTAACGTTTAGGTATAAGGTTAGAGATGGTTACTTTTAGGTATAAGGTTAGAGATGGTTACTTTTAGGTATAAGGTTAGAGATGGTTACGTTTAGGTATAAGGTTAGAGATGGTTACGTTTAGGTATAAGGTCAGAGATGGTTACGTTTAGGTATAAGGTCAAGGATGGTTATGTTTAGGTATAAGGGTAGAGATGGTTATGTTTAGGTATAAGGTTAGAGATGGTTACGTTTAGGTATAAGGTTAGAGATGGTTACGTTTAGGTATAAGGTTAGAGATGGTTATGTTTAGGTATAAGGTCAGAGATGGTTAAGTTTAGGTATAAGGTTAGAGATGGTTACGTTTAGGTTTAAGGATAGAGATGGTAACGTTTAGGTATAAGGTTAGAGATGGTTACTTTTAGGTATAAGGTTAGAGATGGTTACTTTTAGGTATAAGGTTAGAGATGGTTACGTTTAGGTATAAGGTTAGAGATGGTTACGTTTAGGTATAAGGTCAGAGATGGTTACGTTTAGGTATAAGGTTAGAGATGGTTACGTTTAGGTATAAGGTTAGAGACGGTTAAGTTTAGGTATAAGGTTAGAGACGGTTACGTTTAGGTATAAGGATAGAGATGGTTACGTTTAGGTATAAGGTTAGAGATGGTTACGTTTAGGTATAAGGTTAGAGATGGTTACGTTTAGGTATAAGGTTAGAGATGGTTACGTTTAGGTATAAGGTTAGAGATGGTTACGTTTAGGTATAAGGTTAGAGATGGTTACGTTTAGGTATAAGGATAGAGATGGTTATGTTTAGGTATAAGGTTAGAGATGGTTACGTTTAGGTATAAGGTCAAGGATGGTTATGTTTAGGTATAAGGGTAGAGATGGTTATGTTTAGGTATAAGGTTAGAGATGGTTACGTTTAGGTATAAGGTTAGAGATGGTTACGTTTAGGTATAAGGTTAGAGATGGTTATGTTTAGGTATAAGGTTAGAGATGGTTATGTTTAGGTATAAGGTTAGAGATGGTAACGTTTAGGTATAAGGTCAGAGATGGTTACGTTTAGGTATAAGGTTAGAGATGGTAACGTTTAGGTATAAGGTCAGAGATGGTTACGTTTAGGTATAAGGTTAGAGATGGTTATGGGGTTTCGGAACAAGGGCGTGGCACCGCTGTGAGCACCTGTGGAAGAGAAACTTTTTGATACTTTCAAATAAACAAATGAACCTTTTTACTCTTATTTTATTCTACCTCTTCACTGAATTACATGTTAGGAATCAGTTAGTTCTGTTAGTTTAGTTTGTTTAGTTTGTTCAGTTAGATAAGTAAGTTTAGTTAGTTCAGTGAGCTCAGTAAGTTTAGTTAGTTCAGTTTGTTTAGCTAGCTCAGTTAGTTCAGTTAGATAAGTTTAGTTAGTTCAGTGAGCTCAGTAAGTTTAGTTAGTTCAGTTTGTTTAGCTAGCTCAGTTAGTTCAGTTAGATAAGTTAGTTTAGTTAGTTCAGTGAGCTCAGTAAGTTTAGTTAGTTCAGTTTGTTTAGCTAGCTCAGTTCGTTTGTTAAGTTTGGTTAGTTCAGTTAATTTGTTTAGTTTAGTTAGTTCAGTTTGTTTAGCTAGCTCAGTTAGTTCAGTTAGATAAGTTAGTATAGTTAGTTCAGTAAGCTCAGTAAGTTTAGTTAGTTCAGTTTGTTTAGCTAGCTCAGTTAGTTTGGTAAGTTTCGTTAGTTCAGTTAATTTGTTTAGTTTAGTAAGTTCCGTTTGTTTAGCTAGCTCAGTTAGTTTGTTAAGTTTAGTTAGTTCAGTTTGTTTAGCTAGCTCAGTTAGTTTGGTTAGTTTAGTTAGTTCATTGAGTGAGTTTAGTTTCGTTAGTTCAGTTAATTTGTTTAGTTTATTTAGTTCAGTTTGTTTAGGTAGCTCAGTTAGTTTAGGTAATTTAGTTCGTTCATTAAGTTTGTTTAGTTTAGTTAGTTCAGTTTGTTTTGTTTAGTTAGTTCAGTTAGTTTGTTTAGTTTAGTTCAGTTAGTTTAGTTTGGTTTGTTTAGTTTGTTAGTTTGGTTAGTTTAGTTAGTTTAGTTAGTTAGAAATGAGTTGGCCGATGACAATTATGTTTCACTATTATATGAATGCTGTTTATGTATGTGATAAATCAACATTTGCAATCTTGACTCTTCCACAATTTGACGTCTTGTCAGCAGCTGCCTCATGCTCACCTCTTCTCTCCTCATTTTTGGCCTTAATCTTTGTGTTATTTTTCATCCATTTTCTCTCATGGACTTTGTTCTGATAAACTCTATTTGCGTCGAGGATATTTCATGTTGACGGGGTTTTTTTTTTATTTCTTCCAACTGACGTCACAGTGGCAGTGACGGATGACCAATGGTGGCGAGGCGCGCCGTGTCATCACTTCCGGTAAAGTTACCAGCAACTTTCACCGACCAGTAGGAACGAAGAACACTCTGTCGTCACCGCCGGTAAACGCACGCGCAACCGGCGTTGGCCAATGGGAAGGACGAACACTCTGTCGTCACTTCCGGTAAAGGCACGCTCACCTTCCACTGACCAATAGGAACGAGGAACACGCTGTCGCCTTTTCCGCCAAAGTTCTTTTTGCGGGAAGTTCGGTCCGGACCGGTCGCGGGGAACTCGAACGGCGACGCGAAGGTTCGTCGTGTTGGCGTTTGACGCGGGATACAACGACAACCACACGGTTCACAGGGACGAGCCGGGCCCGCGCGGGGCCCCGCCGGCCGGGGGGGCGCTGCCGACCCTCTCAGGGCTAGCTAGCGGCTAACGTTAGCGGCCTCATTTCACGGTGGTGCCATTAGCGTCACTTGTCCTCCGCAGTGACCAGGTTACTTGACCTCCCCTACGGGCCTGCGTCCCATGTGTCGCCCGGCGTTAGCCTGCTCCTTCGTCTCGTTACATATACGTTCCTATTCAGCCTTTACCAAGGTATTAGCTTAGCATACGTTAGCGCCAGTGCTACCCTCCCTGACTGCTATCACTCATGCTGAGGCGCATTAGCCTTGGTGTGTACTTATGGATATAGATAGATAGGTGGGTCGGTAGATAGATAGGTGGGTGGGTGGATGGGTAGATAGGTAGGTAGGTAGATAGATAGATAGATAGATAGATAGATAGGTGGATGGGTGGGTAGATAGATAGATAGATAGGTGGATGGGTGGGTGGGTAGATAGATAGATAGGTGGATGGGTGGGTAGATAGATAGATAGGTGGATGGGTGGGTAGATAGATGGATGGGTGGATAGATAGATAGATAGATAGATAGGTGGATGGATGGGTGGGTGGATAGATAGATAGATAGATAGGTGGATGGATGGGTGGGTGGATAGATAGGTGGATGGGTGGGTAGATAGATAGATAGATAGATAGATAGATAGGTGGATGGGTGGGTAGATAGATAGATAGATAGATAGATGGATGGGTGGATAGATAGATAGATAGGTGGATGGATGGGTGGGTGGATAGATAGATAGATAGGTGGATGGATGGGTGGGTGGATAGATAGGTGGATGGGTGGATAGATAGATAGATAGGTGGATGGGTGGGTAGATAGGTAGGTGGGTGGGTGGGTGGGTAGATGGATAGGTACATTGGTGTATGGTTGTATAGATGGGTAGGTAGATAGATAGGTGGATTGGGGGACAGATAGAAATATAGATAGATAAATAAATGGATGGTTGTATGGATAGATAGGTGGATGGTTGTATAGATAGATAGGTGGATGGTTATATGGATGGATAGGTAGATAGATAGGTAGGCAGGCAGATAGATAGGTGGATGGTTGTATAGATAGATAGGTGGATGGTTATATGGATGGATAGGTAGATAGATAGGTAGGCAGGCAGATAGATAGGTCGATGGTTGGATGGATGGATAGGTGGATTGGGGGATAGATAGAAATATAGATAGATAAATAAGTGGATGGTTGTATGGATAGATAGGTGGATAGATAGAAAGATAGATGGATAGATGATGGCTATATAGGTAGATAGATAGTTGGATGGATGTATAGATAGAAAGGTGGATGGTTGTATGGATGGGTAGATAGATGGGTAACACTTTATGCTGTATAATAGGCTCTGTTATACCAGGGCACTGGCTATATTAATTTTTTTTTTTTTTCATTCTTTAAATACATTTAACATATTACGTTACATACTTTTACTTGAGTAGAAATGTCCGTGTGATACTTTTACTCATTACTTTTACTCAAATAAAAGGTCTGGGTACTTTCTTTCAGAATAGGAACGAAACATCCTGGTAATTGGACACATGTAAATGTGAGTGATCCGTGGCCACTGTTGTTTCCAGATGCCTCCTAAAACAAAGGCACCAAGGAAACCCCCGGCCAAGAGGAAGCTGGCAGAGCAGTTTCCACCCGGAGAGGTTCTGATGGACACCGGGAAAAAGAGCTGGAAGCTGGGGGCTCCCATCGGCCAGGGGGGTTTCGGGCTCATCTATTTGGGTAAGTATGGACGCATAGCTGGAGACCTATACCATACTGAATGTGGACAAAGTTGTTGGTACCCATACAGCTCATTGCAAGAATGCTTCATTCCTCCTGGAAAGTGATGACATTTAAAGCAATTTTCTCATGTTTACCTACATGCCTCTGGTATGTCATAGAGTAAAGCAAAGAAAGTGTGAAAATAGATAACTAGTGTGAAAATAGATAACTATTGCTAAAGAGATCAATAATATTCTAAAATGGCCTGGACAAGTTTGTTGGTACCCCTCGACAAATGTATTTGTACCCTCAGACGAAAAAAGAACCCACAATTTTCTCTGAAATAACTTGAAACTCACAAAAGTAATTGGCTTCCATCATTGTTTATTCCATATTTAATAGAATTAAGGCTTTGCTTTTGATTTTTGATTCAACAGAATATTTAACATAATAAAACAAATGCAAATGGCATGGACAAAAATGATGGTACCCTTAACCTAATATTTTGTTACACAACCTTTAGAGGCAATCATTACAATCACGCAATTTCTGTAGCTCTCAATGAGACTTCTGCACATGTCAACAGGTAGTTTGGCCCACTCCTCCTAAGCAAACTGCTCCAGCCGTCTCAGGTTTGAAGGGTGCCTTCTCCAGACTGCATGTTTCAGCTCTTTCCATAGATAGTTTGATAGGATTCAGATCAGGGCTCATAGAAGGCCACTTCAGAATAGTCCAATGTTTTGTTCTTATCCATTCTTGGGTGCTTTTAGCTGTGTTTTGGGAGGTAACCTGTTGGAGGACCCATGACTTGCGCCTGAGACAGAGCTTTCTGATACCACTACTCTGCTAAATGCAATGCAATGCAATACTGAACAGTACGTTTCGCTCCAGAATGCCTTGATAGTCTTTTAGATTTCATTATATTAGATTCAAGGCACCCCGTGCCAGATGCAGCAAAGCAGCCCCAAGACATAAACCGAGCCTCCTCCATGTTTCACAATAGGTATGGTGTTCTTTTCTTTGAAAGCTTCATTTTTTCGTCTGTGAACCTAGAGCTGATGTGACTTACCAAAAAGCTCCCATTTTGACTCATCTGTCCAAAGGACATTATCCCAGAAGCATTGTGGCTTGTCAATATGCATTTTTAGCAAATTCCAGTCTGGCTTTTTTATGTTTTTCTTTCAAAAGTGGAGTCCTCCTGGGTCTTCTTCCGTGGAGCCCACTGTCACTCAAAAAGCGAGAGATGGTGCGATCAGACACTGATGTACCTTGACCTTGGAGCTCAGCTTGTACCTCTTTGGAAGTTGTCCTTGGCTCTTTTTCTACCATTCGCACTTTCCTTCTGTTCAACCTGGGGTCGATTTTCTCCTTGTGGCCTTGTCCAGGGAGGTTGGCTACAATTCCATGGGCATTAAAATTCTTAATAATATTTGCAACTGTAGTCACAGGTACGTCAAGCTGCTTGGAGATGGTCTTGTAGCCTTTACCCTTAACATGCTTGTCTATAATTTTGTTTCTCATCTCCTCAGACAACTCTCTCCTTTGCTTTCTCTGGTCCATGTTCAGTGTGGTGCACACGATGATACTAAACAGCAGGGTGACTTCTTTTCTCTGTTTAAATAGGCTGAATTACTGATTGAAGACATGTGTGATACCAATTAAAGAAAACAGTTTGAAATATCACTATAATCCAATTATTTACATTATTTTCTAAAAGGTACCAACAAATTTGTCCTGGCCATTTTCGAATATAATTTATCTCTTTAGCAATAATTTATCTCTTTTCACAGTTTATTTGCTTTACTTCATGACATACCAAAGCCACGCAGGTATACATGAGAAAATTGCTTTTAATTTCATCACATTTAGGAGGAATGAAGCATTGTTTCAATGAGCTGTAAGGGTACCAAATTTGTCTATGTCTATGTCAAACAGCATAAGACTTGTTGTAACTGTTAACATTTACATATAGTTTTTTCTTTTTCCCATTATTAACATTATATAATGTTAACATATTCATTAACAGTAGGGGTGGGGGGTCGATACAGCATGGTATCGAAATATTTTTCCCCACGATATTGTGTCGATACACTGATGCCAAGAATCTATTTTCTTGCATTCATGGCCTTGCCCACAATATTGCGGATACATTTAGAAAACACAGTTTTCGTGTTTAGACGTTTTTGGTCTACATGCTTAGATTTCATGAATAGGTATGCGCAGGAATCCTGCAGCAGCAACATAACAGGTCTACTTTGTTTACAAGCTTGAAGAAGCAGTGTTATCTTCAGTAATTTCAGATTCCCAACTATCTCAACAATCCAAATCAGAAGACAAATGTACAACTTTATTCAACTTTATTCATCCCCTGAATGCATTGTTTTTGCAGGAGCAAAAGCAATGCATTCAGCGATTATAATATTTATACATAACACTGTACCAGATGAAAATAGAGGACCAAAAGATTCATTCTAAATGTTTTCCTGCAGTCAAATGAGAAACAAATTAATAACATATTGCGGTATTGTATCGCAGTACTTGATGTATTGCAAAGTGTAAAGAATCACGATTATTATTGTATCCAAATATCGTAAATATATCACATTGTGAGATCCCTGGAGATTCCCATCCCGACATATGAATATCCTAAAGTTATTCAACTCACACTAAGATCTAGAGATGTAAAATCAGTACATTAACTTTGTTTATGTATTGTTAATTTATTGCACTACAAACAATTGTGATGGAATAAAACTTATAATAGTGCAATAACACACCTGTTGCAGAAGAGACATTTATCGGGATTGGAACATTGAAACATATATTTGGACAGTTAATCTGACTGAATTCAACTGATTAAAACTCACTTTCTATGTTTTGACACATTTCTAGCATTGGTTTAAAATTAGTCTTGTATTCGAGTGGAAACAGATGATTGTGGAATCTGAGCATTCCACACAAAGATCGCGATCTGCTCAAATAATTGTTATTATGTAGTCGGGATGCAACTATACACGGTATGTTATCGAACCGTTCACTACGGTTCAATACACACATGTGAACCACAGTATTACAATATCACCGTAGAAGTCCACTGGACGCGTTGGGGCAGTGTACGGGCTTGACGTGGCGTGCTATAAGTGCTGCTTCCTATTAAATCCACTGCTGCGGCTCCACCGGCCACGTCAGTCGTGCAGGGTCCTTGTGGAGCATTTGTCAATTTTTTTTTTTTTTTTTTCAACTGCGCCCAGCCATGCAAGCCTTTTCAATAGAAACACAAGATAAAACTACGTAGAAATGTTTTTATAAAGGGTGTAATCAATCAAGGTGTCCAGTCGGAAAATACTGTAACCCCTGCGATGGCCGTGTCCCTCTTTATTACAATGGACCCTCGCTTCCACTCGCACCAGGTAGTGTTGGGTCATTCAGAAATGATCCGATTCTTTTGAACGGCTCTTTTGTAGGAATGAAGCGAACCGAGTCTGGCTGGGTGATGAGCCGTTCTTTTTTTTGTTTTTGTCAAGTTTTTACAGTTTTATGTCGTGTTGTTTGTTCAAGTTGCCGTCCCCTCCCGCCAACAGTGAATTTAATTATCCACTGTCCTGGACACCTCCCCTCCTCTCAGATTAATTTATGCAAGTTATAACAACCCACCAATGACCTTGAACCCCCGTCTCCCCTCCCCCCCATAGTCATACACACAGCGTTAAACTTATTTGTGGCAGACTACTATAGAAACATTTTTTACACCTTTAACTCTTAAAATGTTTTTATTTTATTTTCTTAAATATAAAGATACCGAAACCGTACCATGACTGTGGCCCAAGAACCGTGATACATGCGCAACCGTGAGCCCACTGTACCGTTGCATCCCTATTATGTAATCAGTAGTCGTTTTGACATCTTCATATCAGTATTGAATAAAACTGTCAGGCTTCTTAACAGGGAGTCATAACGCCTGTAGACATTCTTTTGCGGTTTGCAGATGCTATTGCATGAAGATCTGCTGACTTAGCTCATGGGGAAGTGGAAGGCGTTAGGATAAATGGGGTTCTACTTGAATAAGTCAGAATCTGTTTCCTGGGCCGAGTACATTTTCATGTTCAAGAAATTTGTCTTGGTAATTGTTGGTGCATTATAGTGCAGGCAGACAATTAGCATAAAGAAAATAATGTTTTACAGTCTAAAAGAGAAGAAACACAATATATATGAACTGTATAAAATGTGCCCTATGCACCAGATAAAGGTACATTACAGAAAGAAGGCAGGGGCTAACTGGCAGTAAGGATGTATAAATATGAATATAGTCTAATATTTATGCTAACTATACAACATTATAGACACGGCAAATGCCGAATAGGTTATTTTTACAGAACCTGGGCTTGGGCCAATATTCAATATTTTGAATGTCGTGATATTTTCTGCCATATGCAATATTTCCACAGTATCTAAACCGCGTTCCAAATTATTATGCAAATTGGATTTAAGTGTCCTAAACATTTATTTTTTTGTTTTTCAATTAAACTCATGGATGGTATTGTGTCTCAGGGCTCTTTGGATGACTAAAATCAATCTCAGACACCTCTGATAATTAGTTTGCCAGGTGAGCCCCATTAAAGGAAAACTACTTAAGAACGTTCCACATTATTAAGCAGGCCACAGGTTTCAAGCAACATGGGAAAGAAAAAGGATCTCTGCTGCCGAAAAGTGTCAAATAGTGCAATGCCTTGGACAAGGTATGAAAACATTCGATATTTCACAAAAACGTAAGCGTGATCATCGTACTGTGAAGAGATTTGTGGCTGATTCAGAGCACAGACGGGTTGGTGCAGATAAAGGCATCATGAGGAAGGTTTCTGCCAGACAAATTCATGGGATTAAGAGAGCAGCTGCTAAAATGCCGTTACAAAGCAGCAAACAGGTATTTGAAGCTGCTGGTGCCTCTGGAGTCCAGCGAACCTCAAGGTGTAGGATCCTCCAGAGGCTTGTGCAGTTGTGCATAAACCTACTATTGGGCCACCCCTAAGCAAATGCTCACAAGCAGAAACGGTTGCAGTGGGCCCAGAAATACATGAAGACTCATTTTCAAACAGTCTTGTTTACTGATGAGTGTCGTGCAACCCTGGATGGTCCAGATGGATGGAGTAGTGGATGGTTGGTGGATGGCCACCATGTCCCAGCAAGGCTGCAACGTCAGCAAGGAGGTGATGGAGTCATGTTTTGGGCCAGAATCATGGGGAGAGAGCTGGGAGGCCCCTTTAGGGTCCCTGAAGGTGTGAAAATGACCTCGGCAAAGTATATTGAGTTTGTGACTGAGCACTTTCTTCCATGGTACAAAAAGAAGAACCTGCCTTCTGTAGAAAAATCATCTCCACTCATGACAATGCACCATCTCATGCTGCAAAGAAAACCTCTGTGTCATTGGCTGCTATGGACATAAAAGGAGAGAAACTCATGGTGTGGCCCCCATCCTCCCCTGACCTCCACCCTATTGAGAACCTTTGGAGCATCCTCAAGCAAAAGATCTATGAGGGTGGGAGGCAGTTTGCCTCAAAACACAGCTCTGGGAGGCTGTTCTGACGTCCTGCAAAGAAATTCAAGCAGAAACTCTCCAAAAACTCACAAGTTCAATGGATGCAAGAATTGTGAAGGTGATATCAAAGAAGGCTCCTATGTTCACATGGAACTTGGCCTGTTAAGATGTTTTTGATTGAAATAGCTTTTGATTTCAGTAAATATGACCTCCTAATGCTGCAAATTCAACAAATGACCATTTTCATTTCTTTACAACCTACAAAATGTTTTGAAACTCTGTTTTGCATAATAATTTGGAACAGCGCATTTTGAGTTTATTTTTGAAAAAAATACTGTTATCATTGGAGGTTTGTTCAATGACATTCAAATTATACTCTAACGGTTGATGACTTGAAAATATTACTGACTGTCATTTGCATCGACTATTTAGGAAAATCAGAGAAAAATATAATTTGCATAATTATTTGGAACGCGGCGTGAATATCGGCCCATCACCACTACAACGTTGTGTATCGTGACATTTGGACATATAGATAGATATTTGGCACGGTGGCACAGTGCATTGCACTGCTGCCTCAGCCTGGGTTCGATTCCCGCCTGGGGCGCTGTTGGCACCGTGCTCTGGTGGGTTATCTCCCAATTAGGGGCCTTTCTGTGTGGAGTTTGCTTGTTCTCCCTGTGCTCACATGGGGTTTCCTCCATCTAACATCAGTAAGGACCCCTAGGCACTATTGGAACACTTTCTCCGCCACTCTCTTACCCCACCCAACCCCCGTCAACAACGACCATAATATCGTGTATCGCAATATTTCGGCGGGACTGCATCGCAAAATAAAAATTTTGGATATCACCCAAGCCTTACACAGTTATTGCACAGATTATACACAGAGTACACGGTTATTAAAATAACTCATCAGCACATTTTATCTTTTCTTTCCAGCCGATAAAAATTCTGCAAAAGCCGTCGGCGCAGATGCTCAGTATGTAATCAAAGTGGTAAGAGAGAGAGAGTGTATACAGAACGTTTTTGACCTTCTTAAAACCTTCCTGCACTAATAATGTGGAGTTCTGGATCTTCTATGTCGTGCTTACGTCTTTTTTCACCGCAGGAGCCCAGCGCCAACGGACCATTGTTCACCGAGCTAAAGTTCTACATGAGAGCCGCCAAGCCCGAACTAAGTAAGTTGGTGCATTTATTATTCCCCCGCATTCGTGCCACTAACACATAACCGCGGTTATCGCCAACACGCACAAACGCAACACGGTACTCTCACCCACCGGACCCGGCAATGAAACACGCAACCCTTTAATTAAAACGAAACCAAAAAAAAAAAAGACAAGAACTCGAAGCTCGGCCCTGGCGGAGGAGAGGACTCTCTTTGTTCGCCCCCGGGCCGCAGCTTTGCATTTTCTATAATAACAATCCAAATGTCAATCTCCCCCGACAATTAACTGTTATATTACTAAGGAACCAAAGGCTCATATTTTATTCATGGAGGATTCTCACGTTTGTTGGTAAATATTTGTCCCGCCAGCAGATTAGCTCACGGCCGCGCACTGCCTCCCCATCCTCCGCCACCTAAACCCCCATGGAATTACTATTATTACTTTGAGTACCACCGCGCGCGCCCTCCACCCCCGCAACATCGAGGATCCGATTGTATCGAGTCGTAGCCCGCCGCTGCTTTAAAGAAACTTTGTGGGGACTTACCCCAAAACTTCACACTGCTTTGCATTGTCAACACGCTAATAACGCAGAGAGCCGCAGTTTGAATGGCACGTTAGGGACCGTCTACAAAGTTACGTAGCACAGTTTACAAAGTGCAATAACCCCACAATAAACAAACGTTTGAATGTGAAAGGCTTTGTGTTACGCAAACTTTGTTTTATATTCAAGAGCCACAAATTATTGTTAGCATATAATAAGAATATATTTATAGAATATATATAATACACAATCAGCCACAACATTAAAACCACCACTAATAACCCCCAATATTGTGTAGCTCCCCCCCCTGCCACCAAAACAGCTCTGACCCGTTGAGGCATGGGCTCCACAAGACCTCTGAAGGTGTCCTGAAGTATCTGGTACCAAGACGTTAGCAGCAGATCCTTTAATTCTAAGTTGTGAGGTGGGGCCTCCATGGATCAGGCTTGTTGTTCCAGCACATCCCACAGATGTTCCATCGGATCGGACCCTAACCCCGTCCATCCACATGATCTAGAAGAAAACGTGATTCATCAGAGCAGGTCACCTTCTTCCATTGCTCCATGGTCCAGTTCTGGCACAGGGGTCAGCATGGACACTCAGCGATTTTTGCTACAGTAGCTCTTCTGTGTGATCGGATCAGACGGGCTGGACTTCACTCCCCACACCCCATCAATGAGCCTTAGGCGCCCATGACCCTGTTGCCGGTTCACCGGTTGTCCTTCCTTGGACCGCTTTTGTTAGGTACTAACCACTGCATACTAGGAACACCCCACTAGACTTGCTGTTTTGGAGATGCTCTGATCCAGTCGTCCAGTCATCACAATTTGTCCCTTGTCAAAGTGGCTCAGATCCTTACGCTTGCCCATTTTTCCTGGTTCCAACACATCAACTTCAAGAACTGACTGTTCACTTGCTGCCTAATATATCCCACCTCTTGACAGGCCATTTTAACGACATGTCGTGGTTTTAATGTTAGCTAATATACTGTACATGCTTTTTATTTATTTATTTCTTCACAGTCAAATTTGAGTACATTAAAAAATGTAATTAACTACACAAATACCATGCAGTCAGTAATTAATTGTATAAATAATTACTGAAACTGTTTTGTTAGATCGCACAAAACTAAAAAGTTATCATTTTGTTTGTTTGTAAAACAAGGACTTGGCTTTTTGTCACTCACAAGCTTTCGTCCCTGCTCCCGTAGTTCAGACTTGGATGAAGTCTCATAACATGAAGCATCTAGGAGTGCCCAAGTACTGGGGCTCCGGTCTGCACGAGAGAGGAGGGCAAAGGTAGGAGACCCCGAGCAGCTTTCAAATGAATTGCACACACAAGTGCTGGCTGATAAGTGAGGGATCATTTCCAGCCAGCACACGGTCATTACCGCAAAATAACCCCTGACAGGCGGATCAGGTCTTGTATCAGCCTAGTAGTAGGTTATTTTCTGATAATCACTGCCTGGCAGCACGTTATCCTGCTTATTACACGGCTACTTACTCAAAGTAAAAGGGTAAAAGAATATATTGACAAGGAATATTGATTTCAAATGGTTTTATAACTAGTATGCTAAAAACAAACAAAAAAAAAGTCGTCCTCAACAATGTAATGACTGAGTGCTGATTACCACTGTTGACCAATCAGTCAAGCATTCCACAGAGCCGTGTATTTAATCAATACAATATCGATATTGTGATATGAGATAGGATATCAACTTGGATTTTGGTTATCAAAATATTTCTGATGTAGTTAAATGTTTTTTTAGTCTGTATTACAATCAAGTAATGCAACGGGCTGAACTTGTCTGAACTCATGATCTTTCTTAAATATTTATTTTGTATAAATATCTAATATAAGTATTAAAAATATTGTCAAATAATGGATATTGATTGTTTTTGTCACGCCAGAGCAGACAGAGCCCGCTTATAACAATGCTGATCATTGTTACCACCGCAGGTACAGGTTCATGGTCATGGATCGCTTTGGCATTGACCTGCAGAAGAAGTTTGAGGAGGGCGGGAAGAGGTTTCCCAGAAAACTGGTCCTGCAGCTCGGCCTCCGTCTGGTTGGTGTTTTACTTCCTGCTCCTCCGCTAAGTTGTGTTTGGTTCATATCGTATCCAGGGATGCTTTTTCTGACCGAAAGCCGACCCTCGTTAACCGATTATTAACCGCTATCCGACATTATAAAAATATTAGGGCACTGTCCCCCCCCAAAAAAACAAATGACAGTCTATTTTTTTATTTGACATTCGTTACAAATTATAATAATACATTGGGAGAATTAAAAAAATATATTTTTATACACAAACACAGCTCTCCATGCATCCCGATAGCAGAGAGACGTGGAGCCGTTCCTCCAAATAAAACAACTAAAAATGTTGTGTTTTTAGTTGTTTTTTTTGAGTGTTGGTACACTATCCTTCATGCATACTTATCCAAGGGAAAAAACAAATGGAATACTGGTTAAATGTATTCTAATTCCTTACCTACCTATCACCTACCTTGCTCTCTGACCGAAAGCAAACTGTTCTAGTAACAGTTCATAGAATCTTCTAGTTCATGACTTGCCCTGTATCTAGGGCAGCAACGATTTGGGGAAATTATCTTTTTTTTTTTGTTGTTTTGTTTTGGGGTTTTTTTGTTTTAGAAAATTTGCGATTTAGTATCCAAGTTTGTTTTTCTTTAAGTCCCTTATCTTCTGTATACCAACACTATACTATCACTATCTGTATAAACTATCACTGGACACAAGCAATACATCTTTCTATGGTATGACCAACACAACATTGGATACAGTCAACGCAAACAGCTCTTTCCTGTAGGCCAGGCCTACATGTTATGATGAATTGATATGAATAACATATCTTTATTTACTATTGAATTGTAAAAAGAAAAGCTTTCAAACACAGAATATTGACGGATTGATTTATCTTTTAAGCCTCGAAATTGTTAAAATCTGAAAATGAACATGTGGAAAAGAAAATGCAGTGTTTGAGCAGAAATGTATACATTTTTATAAGAATGTTGAGCATATAAGTGCACATACATTCTCTTTGTGCGCGCAAGTGCACTAGCTTTGTCCGAGTGCCGCTATTTATTTATTTATTATTTGTCCCTGCAGGTGCAGGGATAGCTTTATGCTCATTAAAAAACAAAAAACAAACAAAGAGACGCCGTGTGCTGGAAGAGGCTCAGTCCGGACTCTACAGGTGTTCCGGGCTCTGCCAGCAGCACACAGCGCACCACGGCCGGGGACGAAGCACCGGGTCTCACTGGGGGGGCCGCGTGGAGGTTCAGTTAAAACAATCGCTTAATTAGGCGTTCTTTTCCATTTTTTGGGGCCGCTTTCTGAAATCTCACAACAAAGGATAAAGAGCGGAGGGGCTAAATAAAAGGACCAAATCGTGTAATTATCCCGAAGAAAGGAGCCGTCCCACCTCCCTGTAGGAGAGGAGCAGGGGAGGAGGAGGTGGCGGACACAGCCCGAAATTTGGTGAAATTGTAACTTTTTAAAATTGTACTCGATATCATAATATATTCAAACGTGTTTTTTTTGTTATTTATTTATTTATTTTTTTAGAAGGAATTTTCAAAGGTGATTTATGGCCAATGTTGACAGCCCTATAAAAGAATACATATTTTTTTCGTCACAGTCTTTGAAAATGACGTATTACATTATGTATTTTTGAAGTCAATTAACTGTTTGGCCCTACCCGTGTTTACCTAATACTCTCCTCTACCTTGTATCTACCTAATACTCTCCTCTGCCCCGTACCAAATATATAAGTACTTACCTTTATACTTTATTGAATAAAATAGATTATTTACCGAATAAATGAGTCTTAAAATATGTTGTCTTAAATGAATAACTTAAGGTATTCATTTTACTCCCTGATACCTGAAACCCTGAACTAACTATCTCTATATTTCTGTTTTTGTTTAAAACTCAAGTTGATACAAAAGGTCAAATTTCCCTTCTTTTCTTTTATTAAACCTAGCTGGATATCCTGGAATACATCCACGACCATGAGTACGTGCACGCCGACATCAAAGCGTCGAACCTCCTCCTCAGTCACAGTGATCCCAACCAGGTGAGGAGCTGTAATGTCACTTGAAATCTTCTTACTTATGACGTGCATCACACCGACAAACCAAATTCCCAGATTGCACAAAATAGTCGTATGGAACTATAATTTTACCCGAAATAGAGTTAATGAACGTCTTTTTGAGAATTTAAGACAAGGTCTCAATCGCCAATGATGTTAAATGTCAGTTAATTAAATTCAGTGGCTGGACAAATAGGCAATAATGTGAAGCTTTTGCTCGGTTGAGTTGGACAAATTTTACTTTTTTCAAGGGTTTTGACTGAGTGACTTGATGCGTAATATTAATAAACCCTTAGAGTTGGCTATTATATATTAAATAATATGATGATTGAATAAAGATGATCTGATATAGACATAACAATAATGTCTGGAACGAGTCTAATTAACGTTTGGACATTTTTAACAACCTACATCAACATCTCAATAACTGGTGACCACACAGTTATAGATAGCACTACACAATATAATTCAGGGGCTCTATTCAGAACAAAAATGAACGTGATTGAAAGCCTATTTATTTCCCACAACTTCATAATTGCCACAATTTTAGCTTCCACTCGGAGACCCATTTTTCCCTCGTCCTCCCCTGATAGTACCTATTGGATGTCAGAGTCAAATCCTTGAGCCTGAGACCCATTGTGTGGATGTGTGTGGAAGCCGAAATTGCCTAATCATAACCTAATAACAACGCTAAAAGGGTATAATTAGATCTTTAGCGCAACACTTGGTCAGCCCACCCATTAAAAACCAAACCAAGTGGAGCTGGAGAAGAGGGGAGATTATTGTGTTTCTTTGATCCCGGCGCACTCTGCTTCATTAGGTTCAATTAGGAGCGTGCGCGTGCGTGTGTGTGTGCGTCTGTGCGTGCTTGTGTCTGGTCCTTTGGGGGTGGGTCTTCCAAACAAGGTAGATTAGACGGCAGAAGTGAAGCAACCAAACAAGGTGGGGGCACGGCGCAAATATTTAATTTGGAGATTAATAATGTATCATTGGCGTCATTGTTAAAAGGCTATTTTTAACGACAATTAGAAATTTAGAATCCGGCCCCTTGGGATTCCCGCCAAGGAGTAATAATGGTGCATATTTTTTTTTTTCTCTTCTTTGTTGCTAATGTTCCTTTCATTTCCTAATGTTTGTGTTTATATCAAAGATGCTTGCCCAATGTGGTGTAAATAAGTCGACTGTTGACAATAGCTGAGCTTCCGCAAATAGAAAAATAAGGGCTCCATCGCACGGAGTTCAGAGTTCGCTTAGTCTGGAAGTCTTAACTCCCTCGCGGAGTAACGTCGAAAGTTCTCACCGACCTCATCCGAGGGCCCCCGGTTACAACTTCAGACGCCTGGGTTCACTTGCATCGTCCATTTGCCTCCTCCTTTTTTTAGGTTTTCCTGGTGGATTATGGTCTGGCGTATCGCTACTCCCCCGAGGGTGTCCTGAAGGAATACAAGGAGGACCCCAAGAGGTGCCACGACGGCACCATCGAGTTCACCAGCATCGACGCACACAGAGGAGTGGGTGGGTAGAGCCCGGGCAGAGGGGAAAGAGGAATGTCAGCATCTTTTACATCCAAAAACAAAAAAGAATCATTTAAAATTAGGGCTGTGTTGAAAAAGCAGATTCAGTTCTTGTGAATACATTTTTCGGAGTCAATTGGGGGGGGGGGGGGGGGGTGTTGAATACCAATGACTGGTGAAGAACCAAGTCTCAATAACAGAGTCAAACTTTTCATCAGGAGTAGAGCTCTGCTGTAACAGCGATAGATACACGTCTGCACAATGTTAGAGAAAAAAAAAAAAAAAAAAAAATTATATATATATATATATATTTTTTTTTTTAATAGTTTCAGCTGGCATTTCGTACCGGTGTATTTTGACAAAGAATTGCGTAGTTGGTACACAAAATTCGTACAGGTTGGCAGGTCCACATAGGTCATATATTACATAGGACAGATATTGTGATATGTGTATATTGATATATATATTATATTACATATGAATACATTACATGTAAAATGTTATTAATATATGTAACTTTTTATTAACATTTGTTTTCAGTTTGTTATTTCCGGCCAGGTCACTCACTTTTAATTGTATTTGATTTATATTTGTTGTCACCAGAACTTATTATTTTTAAAACAGAAATGACTCGTTATAGCTTACTTTGTGTGCTACAACAACTCATTATTATTTATTTTTTTACCTCATCTGAACAATGTGTTGCTTTTTCACGTTCATTGTTCCTTACAACTGCTTCAGACCATAATTAAATTACATAAAGTGCAAGTAATTTATTGTGCAGTTTAATTATATTATATAAACATGTGATTATTGTGATAATAAATTCTTGCATATCAATTTATTTATTTATTATACTTTATTAACCCCCCTGAGGGAAATTAGTTCTCTGCAGTTGACCCATCCTATACCTCGGAGCGAGGGCTGAACGAATTTGGAAAATAATCAAATTGCGATTTTTTTTTTTTTTTTTTTTTTTTTTTTTTTTTTTTGTTTGTTTTTTTGTTTTGTTTTAGACCAATATTGCAATTGCGACTTAGTATGCATTTTTTTCGTCACAGAAACATTTCAATACTTAATTTCTGTGTTAGACGTAATTTGTTCAGCTTGTTCTCATTATTTATAAAATGTCTATGTTGATATTGGATCGAATCATGACCGTTCATTTCGAAATGGAATCCATGATCGAGATTCTACCCAAAACCCAGCCCATAGGCTCAGTCTTTGGAGGTACATTTTATTGCTTGTTGAAATGTCTCCTAATAGACTTGAGAAACTCTATTATGACTTGTTAATTGTGCATTTTCACCATGGCCAATGAAAGTGTATTTCGCAGTGCTTCGTCGTTGTCCTAGAAAGGTTTTATTCAATGTGCATTCTCTTGCACATTGAATAAAACCTTTCCAGGACAATCAAGGCATTTATTTATTTTTTATTTTTGTGCAAATTCATTATAATGTTCATTGGATGAATTTTTATATGCCATATATTTTATACCATATTTCATTTATAAAATATTAATAATTAAAAATATTTAATATGAAATAAAATAAACATAATTTCCTACATAGAGTGGGAACTCTGAATTACAGTCCTTGACATATCCCCAAAAGATATATTCAAGAATGTATATATTTCATGACCCATTTAATGATAGTATTGCTCTTAAACATTTCATTTCCACTTCAATTATTGATTCTAATACATGGACAAAACGCGGTGACTGCTCTTATATTCCCCTCGAGGCTCAAATGGCATCTGTGTCTTCCTCGTCACAGTTGAACCTTTTTGTTGGTGTTTGTTGGGTCCCAGCTCCATGCAGGAGGGGGGACCTGGAGATCCTGGGATACTGCATGGTGCAGTGGCTGTGCGGATGTCTGCCCTGGGAGGACAACCTGCAGGACGCGCTCTACGTCAAGGATGCCAAGATCAGGTCCGGGAACTTCCTGCATGTTTTTGGAAGATTTTTTTTTTTGACAACAGCGATAGCCTGCATTGAAAATGAAAATGTAAATGCGAATCCAAGTCATGCTACCCTGTCGTTCCAACCCCCCCAGGTGTCAGGAGGACATTGCAGAGTTCATGTCCAAGTGTTTCCCCTCCCAAGACAAGCCAGGTAAGAGGCGTTCGTAAACAATACACAAACCTCCTAAAATTCCTTGAAATTCTTCGTATTTTTACACTAATTGTCCATTGTAAAATAATTGTTTCAACTTTGAAACGTTAATTTCAGAATTTTATAGTTCCGGCACCATTGATCATCATTCATGTTAGTCTTTTTTTTTTTTTTTTTATAGTATTATAAAGTGCAGTATAAGTCTTATCACCGACTGCGACATGATACGACACATTTATATGTTGACTGTATCCAATGTTGTGTTGGTCATACTATAGAAATATTTATCGCTTGTGTTTAGTGAATAATACAGAAGATAAGGAACTTGAAAAAAAAAAGCTTGTTTGATTCTTTTCCAAATTCGTTCAGCCCTCGCTCCGAGGTATAGGATGGGTCAACTGCAGAGAACTAATTTCCCTCAGGGGGATTAATAAAGTATAATAAATAAATAAATTGATATGCAAGAATTTATTATCACAATAATCAGTTGTTTATTTAATATAATTAAACTGCACAATAAATTACTTGCACTTTATGTAATTTAATTATGGTCTGAAGCAGTTGTAAGGAACAATGAACGTGAAAAAGCAACACATTGTTCAGATGAGGTAAAAAAATAAATAATAATGAGTTGTTGTAGCACACAAAGTAAGCTATAACGAGTCATTTCTGTTTTAAAAATAATAAGTTCTGGTGACAACAAATATAAATCAAATACAATTAAAAGTTAGTGACCTGGCCGGAAATAACAAACTGAAAACAAATGTTAATATAAGGTAACATATATAGATACAATTTTATATGTAATGTATTCTTATGTAATATCATATATATCAATATACACATATATCACACATATATATCATTTTATTTTTTTCTAACATTGTGCAGACGTGTATCTATCGGTGTCACAGCAGAGCTCTACTCCTGATGAAAAGTTTGACTCTCTTTTTGAGACTTGGTTCTTGACGAGTCATTCACTAAAACAAGTCGTTCAATTCGATTGACTTGGTTGAACGCACGGTGCGGGAAGGAGGACTTCCAGTCAACGACAGGGAGCTGAGTCAGCTTTTTATTTTTATTACATTACTTTGCAATGATTGCAACTTCTTTGCAAAGTACCGTATAAATATCATAGAAAGTTATATTTGCACTTAAAGTGAAAGACTTTGATTTGAAGTTTGAACTGAACATTTCCATGTTAGTTATATGTTGTGTCCAGTTACAGGTTGAATTATACGGAAACTTGGTGACAGTCACATAGTCCATTTTATTAGAACTCAGTGACCGTTCCATGTTTGAATGTATTTTATTACAACTCAGGGACATGTTCATGTTTTATTATTGTTCCATAGTGAATAATGAACAATAATAAACACAATGTCAAAATCAGCAATCTCACTATTGTAGCAACTGAAAATTGCTGCAGTAGTGTCTATGTGCAGCTGTTCTATCACGTGGGCATAATCAGATCATGGTATTTATTTGTCATTGCAGGCATTGTGCATCTTGCAGGCCAGACTTAAAAAAAATTATTTTGAAATAGGAATCGGCCTAGAAAATAACAATCTGTGCATCTCTCGTTGGTAAACATGTTCGGTAACTTAACAAGATGATGCATTTCAAGGGGTATATCCTAATGAGATTGATTAGTATACTGTATACAGTTATATAGGCGTAGTAGCTCACATACCATGTGATTAGCCTCGTTACGAGACGACTACGGTGTAAATAACTGAAGGAGTCATTTAGCTGCAGCAACTCAAACACCACAGAGACTCCCTGTTACACTAGTGTGGTACTCAGAATATTTTCCCACGGTTGGCAGGTCTACCTATGTAAAAAAACGACGTAACAGCACCTAGATTATGTAAAATACCTATGTGACGTGACCATGTGACATAGGACCTATACTGTATAAGTCATGTTAAGGAATGCCAATGAGATGATGTCATTGAACTCCTTCATATGGAAACAGTTATCAATTATAAGTTATCTCCAGCTCAAATACAAGACCTCATATTGTGAGAATTCTGAAGTACTCATTAATTTAGACCTATTATATACTATGTATTGCACTATGATGTCCTAAAGTGTAAAGTGTAAATCCAGTGTAAATCCAGTTAACGCTTTACTTTTTTTCCTGAAAGTTTGTCGTCTTCAATTGATTGTTTTCGTTGTTTTATTTTTTTTTGGTTCCTTGAAGCGGTGGGGATATTCAATATTATTTTTCGTGAATTTTCATCCATATCAACAGTTTACCAACCACAACTCGCTACTCTGACTTATCAAATTCACCGCGGCTGCCTTTCACTTCTTTGCTCGTGGCGGACCCCGCCACCAACAACGGGAAGTGCATACAGAGGAGCACATGCATCACACAAATACATTGAATGGTTGTTTCTCATCAAGTGCCAACTAAAAATAAAAAGTATTACATTTTTGAACAAAATAATCTTATGGATTACCGCTTTAATTCTATGGCAAAACAATAGCAGAAGGCTGTGTTAGGTGTTATTGCCCTGATTTCATCGTTGATTTCCGTGCGTATGATGGCAGGAAAGCAAATGGACTCGACAAATAAGATCAAGTCCAGTCCATGTTTCCCAACGTGCTGTCTCTCTCTCTCTCGTTGGTTTGTTCCCAGAGGAACTCGAAAGGTTCCTGCGGGAGGTGAAGCCGCTGAGCTACACGGAGAAGCCGCCGTACAACGAGCTACGCTCCATCCTGCAGGCGGGGCTCAAGGCCGTCGGCGCCAAGGACGACGGCAAGCTGGTGTTCGCCGCCCCACTCAATGGCCAGGGTCCCGCCATCCCACCCAAGGTCACGCACGCATGCACACGCACACACACACACACCATCTCCTCCACATGTCAACCTCTATGTTCCACCCATGTGACAAAATGGCCAAATGACATCTAAAAGTCCATGTCAAAGACTCAAACTGAGCTCTGTGGTGTCATCAAGATGTCGGACTGTCCCAAAAATACTTCCAATTTCGTCTTTCTCTCTCTCTCTCTTTTGTGTTTCATTTCTGTTTTCTCCATCGAGAAAAAAGACCATTTTTTTCTCCAACAATTTTTTTGCTGCTCTCCTGTTCCCCGGGCTTTACTGCACATTACACAGGGTTCATGTTCATCCCCAATTTTGCCAAATTCCCCATTCCCCATGTCCTTTTCTATGCCTCTCTATCTCTCGCTCTCTTTTTCTCCCCATCTGCCCCCCCCTCTATCAAGCCCTATCAACCCCCCCTCTATTTCACTATCCCTCCTCTCTCTCTCTCCCTCTCTTTCCCTTGCCTTTCTCTCTCTCTCTCTCTCTCTCTCTCTCTCTCTCTCTCTCTATCTCTCTCCCTCTCTTTCCCCTGTCTCTCTCTCTCTCTCTCTCTCTCTCTCTCTCTCTCTCTCTCTCTCTCTCTCTCTCTCTCTCTCTCTCTCTCTCTCTCTCTCTCTCTCTCTCTCTCTCTCTCTCTCTCTCTCTCTCTCTCTCTCTCCCCCACCTCTCTCTGCATATGGAGGGTGTCAGGGGTCACCTGACCCCTCTGCTGCTTATTGTATGTATCCTTCCAATCTGTTCACCTCAGCAGGCGGCACACGGTGATCATGAGGCAGCAATTGTCAAAATGGAAAGAGGGGGAGAGGCTGGGGGGGTGGGATTGGGGTGCGGGGTCATTATAGAGTCTTGGGGGAGACGAGAGGACTTGATTGCCGGCGTTAAGTGCACGGCTCCTTTTCAGAGAGCACCTTCATTTTCCTAGGCAGATCTCTATCCCTCCCTCCCTCCCTCCATCCACCCCTCAGACTGAAAACAGACAAAGACAAAAGCCGAGCTGGGGCAGGAAGCACACGACAGTAAACACAACATCCCTTACATATTCGCACAAAAAGCAACACTGGCTTAACATTCTAACATTCTGGCTTTTAAAACGTGCTCAAGAACACATTTTCTTTTTTCGTCCCTCGTTCCTCCCCCTTAGTTTTCCGAGGCGGTTTGTGTTTGCAGCGTGGCGGTGATAACTGCGGAATGTCTAAGCGGCGGATCGACCTAGATGAATGACCTTGCGTTCATCGCGTTCGCTGCGATGTCGAGAGCGGAGCTGCGACGCGTTGGGCCCGAGGGGAATCCCCTTTCAACTTTGGCCTCACGCTCTCTATCTCTCTTTGCTCGCCAGAAGGCCCCCAAGAGGAAGAAGGCGTCGGATAAAGAGGAAGTGGACGAGGTGCCCGCCGCCAGCCCCCCAAAGAAGAAGAGGGCCGCGCCCCAAAAAGGTGACCAGATTTGTTTCCGGCGCTGTCGTGCTTTCAAAATAAAAGTGTTGTATTGTACTTATTTGACGGCTCAGTGGAATGGGCAGTTCTGATTGGTCAACAGAGGTTGTCAGTGTTCACTTATTTCTGAAAATGACCGCTGTGTTAGTAATGACCGTGTTGATGCTAACACTAGCTAGTGGCACCATCTTGTGACGCCACATAGGAACTACAGTGGAATATTTGAAGACATGAATGAAACGTCCAATTTCAGATTAGTAACAGTTAAAAGGTTAGTCACGTGTAGGGCATACAAGATGTAAAACCAGGCATACTAGTTCTAAAATCAATATTCCTTCAATGTGTTGTTTTATTTTGTAATGTACAGCCAGCCGATAAAATATTACCCTGTTGGGAGTTGTTTTTTGATAATGACCAGCCGGCTGCACAGTATCCCTGAGGTACCTGTGAGGTGAAGCCCACCTACAAAAAGGTTTTGTTTTCTATCAAGTTTTTTTTTTTTTTTTTTTTTTTCCCTTTATACTTCTTAGAGCATCGCTGGTTTGATATTTCTAATCGTAGAATTGTGCTTCGACTCTGTCCATGAGCAGCAGCCGTAAAGAAGAGTCCCAAAAGGGCTGCAAGACGAAGACGACCAGCCCCAGAAAGAGTGCCGCCCTGGAGTCTGGGTCGGGGAGCCTCCGCCCGGTCAAGAAGCCCAGGAGCCGAGCCAAGAAGACCGACTCCTGACCTTCCCCACCACTACTATGACTGATACTTGACCCATGCACTCTCTGCTTTTTAAGCATTGCGCCTTTTCTTTTCGCCGTTTTCGGATTTTGCATAGAAATGGTCATTTTCCCACTGCTCATATTTTTCGGCTTTGGTTTTGTCTTCGTGATCGGGACCAAATGGATCCTAATAAAGAAGGAAATGTTTTGAATCTTGTGCGGTTTGTCTCGTCTTTTCGTGTCATGTAAAATATGAAAAATGTCCAAAGGAGCGTAATGGACTACATCAGTCGGTGTGTTTACTGGCACACTCATGTTGTGATTTTATTCCCAATAAAGCAACATTCTCCACATTGCGGCCGCCATGTTAACACCATGACGTCATAACTGATCCGAACAGACCTGGATTCTGATTGACAGACCCGGGTTATTCTAACATATTCCACTTAACTGTGGCTTGTAGAGACCTTAATCTGTAGCGCCCTCATTTTATTTTTTTACTTGTCCACAAAATACAGCTTGGTATTCCCATGAAATCCATCCAGAAGACTTGCAGCACTGATGACATCACAGATGTCCACACACTTCCTGGTCATTTGCCGTTCATCACAGCCTATAACGCAGTGATCGCAGCACATCACCCCTCAAATGCAGTATTTGTTTTCCCACGAAGTTCCACCAGTGACTCATTTCCGGATGAAGAAAAACTTGTTTTCTCAGTTGTTTACCTTCAGCACTCAGCAGCATTACCCACCCGTTAGGTCAAAGATACATTTTCACTACTGCTCACACTGGCACGTGTGAAACATCGGGATGGGGGGCGCGGTGGTGAGGAGGACAACCATCCTCACCTCACATCGTTCTGATCTACTTCCCACAGCTTCATAAAACACACACAGAGGAAGACATTCCTGCGAATGTTTGCGTGTGTGCCATTCACTGCAGGGGGAGCTCTCTGTTGTGGCTGGCAGTTTGACATTGATCACCCCGGCCTTTAGTGGCGTAAAGAGCAGCAACCCCCACCTCCCGAGCAATCATCCACCCTACCTCCCTCACCCCCACCCTCCCACTCCCACTCCCTGCCACTGACCTTCGAGGACGCCACAGCCCTGGGTTCCTCGCAGCAGGGGGCAGTAGAGCATAATGGTAGCCTCTTGGGGGGGGGGGGGGTTATACCCCAGCAGGGAAAGGAAGGATGGGTGGGTGGATGGATGGATGGATGGATAGGGGAGAGGGGGAGAGGGGGGGGGTTATACCCCAGCAGGGAAAGGAAGGATGGGTGGGTGGATGGATGGATGGATGGATAGGGGAGAGGGGGAGAGGGGGGGGGGGGGGGGGGGCAAAACGTACTCATAAACCCAACCACTTTTTTTTTATTTTATTTTTTTACCACCACGGAGAATTTTAGCGATACCCCGGACGGCCCCTTCAACGACTGGCCGTGGACTTTGCTTTTGAGATCAATTGACCGACATAGCAGGGCCGAGGGTGGTTGAGTGGAGTTGTAGACGCCTGCCCACCCCCACCACCTACCCCACACACCTCTTCTCTCTCTCTCTCTCCCACTCTCTCTCTTTCTGCCGCACGGTCGGCCCTGGATTGGCGCGCTTACCTCCCAGCGGTGGCCCCTAACCGCCATCCCTCCATGTCTGATAACCCCACTTCAGACCTCCCCCACCACCCCCACCCCCCACACCCCCGTGCCATGATACGGATGCCAACCCGCCCGCCCTGCAGGGCCCCCCCCCCCCACCCGTCCCATCCCGCCCCGCCCCACCCCACGCTCTGATAACTCAATAACGGTTTCCTCGGTCGGTAGGATGCTAGTGTTTGCGACAATTGCCACTATTTTGGGGAAGGGGCGTGTGGGCTGTGTGTGTGCGTGTGTGTGTGTAGTGGGGGGGGGTGGTTGTTGGGCGTTGGGGGTGCGGGGCGTCTTGAAAAAGTAAAATAAAAAAAGTTTTTCTTCAAGTGGAGGCGTTTGGGAGGTTCTCGGGATCGGAGTGGAGAAAAGGGACGTATTTGCATTGTCTTCACGGACCATCTGCCTGAGGAACCGCGAGATGACCAGAGGGTTCTTCTCCCCCAGGTATTCCCTTTATTAATGTGTGTGTGTGTGTGTGTGTGTGGGTATATATAAATATAAATATATAAATATATGGATATTCATGTTCATATACATGTGGGTGGAAAGGTGTCTAAGACCAACTTATTTTTTTGTTTATACGGGAGTCATGGAGACCTACCTGGAGACGTGTCGGTGCAGGTGCCGCCGGCTGGCGAGGGTCAGAGGGGCAACGCCGGTGGAAAAGCACAGGGAACGCTTCCCTCCCTTCCACCTGCTCTTAAATACATGCAAGACATTTCATTTGAGTTTTCGTTAAAGTTTGTCCTATTTGTTGTTTTTTCCCTTCGTAAGACCACGTCCATCGCTCCCAGGTGTAAGGAATTTAAACTGTCCCTAAAATGTTTTCAGTTGAAGTTGAAATCTCTCGTACTGTCGAGCTTAAACATTGCATCGTGTGTGAACCCTGTCGTCATCCTGGAAGGACTTTATATATATTCATAAACACTTTATATAGATGCTTTATATCTTTGAAAACACCTTAATAGATACTTTATATATTTATAAAAACTTTATATAGATTATTTATATATTTATAAACACTTTATATACATTTATATACACTTTATATAGATACTTTATATATAAATAAAAACACCTTATATAAACATTTTAGGAGAGGCATAAAGCAAAACATTTCTTTCCAAGTGCAAATTTTGATGTGAAAAAAGAAAGTATTTCCAACTTCTCCTTAAAAACTGTTATTTGACTGTTTTGGCGCGGCCCTGAAATCACACCACCCCCCCACCCCCAGCTATAATTCCCCATTGGCAGAACTGTCTTTCCAGAACAATTCCAGTTGTGGCTTGGTGTCTTTCCGTGCAGTTACAGTACATTTGTCATTTTCTAGATGTGTGTAAATATTAGGAAGCGGCGAGGGGGGCTCAGACATGCGTCCTTATCGGTATTGTGCTCAGACGCCGCTGCTCCCGCTGTTTGTAATCTGCAGCCGCCGCTGTGAGCAAAACTGGACAGGCATTTATCGTCCCAGCGGGGGACGGGGATGGAGGGGGGGGGGGGAGTGAGGAGGGGAGGCGGAAGGGGGACGTGGGGGAGGAAGGGGGGGGGGGGGGGGGGGGGGCGCTTGACAAGAGAATGTTAAACACTCTGCTACCTAAGACCCCCCCCCCCCCCATGTCTCCAGTGCAACAAAAAAAATAGGAACGGAAAACCCACGCCAGACATGATGCAACGTATGCACACCAGTTTGATTGTGTGTGTGTGTGTGTGTGTGTGTGTGTGTGTGTGTGTGTGTGTGTGTGCCATCAACAAGACATGATCGTCAGTTGGAGGCGGCTTTTTTATTTTACTTTTTATTTTTTAAGGTGTCTATTTCAAACAGGTTGTACTATCAGGCAAATAAACATTTTGCTGTATTTACTTTATGTATAAATATGTATATCGTTATTTTGATTATTTTTGATTTTTCTTTTAATTAATAATTATTTCTTTTAATAATTAATTTTTAGTTCTTATTTGTAGACCAGTTTTTTTTAGATTTGATAATTTTCACAAGTTGCAATATTAGGCAATTTCAAAGACAGTTGTCCCCTTGTCTTTCAACACACCCTCCCCTAGGACATGACAACCTGGCCATTGGTCCCTGTGTCCTTTGAAATAGAGAGCTTTAGGCTGTTATTTATTCATTCATTTTTTTTCAATTTGGAGAGGTTAGGGTCACCGACGAGGTTGGCGTCGGTGAGACCCAAGATCGTCTGTTGTCATTGACTACTGTGGTGTGGTGTGGAGATGGGATGGTTTGAGCAGCCACACCAGACCTGGATCTAGGTGACTGGGTCAGGGTGGCTGCATACTTGTTGCTCAATGGTTGGGCTACTGAGCAACAGGTTAAAACCACGATCCTCACACACACACTCAGGATAGGAGCCCTGTCATGACATGTTCCATCTGCTCCTGGATAATTCCACCTAGCCTCCTTCTCTACAATAAACTGATGTCTACAACCATCGTCGTCTGTGTCTCTGTGCCGGAGGGCGCTGGAAACGTCATTTGGGTGGCGCAGGGTAGGAGAAACTACCACAACTATCCTGCCAACAACGCCAGCTGAACAGACCCACGATGACGTCCTGCCCCCCGATCGGACCCTGTGCCTGGGTTACCGTCCCTTCGGTCCTGCCCACAGATCCACCGGTCCTCGTAGGTAGTAATACAAAGAGTAAATCCCGGCAGAACTGCAGAACCCTTCCGTGGCTGTGGTGTGAGCGATGGCTTTTAAATTGGGCTGCGGCGACTAATGGAGACCACGCTGCGAGCGCCATTAAGAGGAAATAAACCTGTGCGGACATATTTATTAAAGCAATTTGCATCTCGGGGCCCGCCGCGCATCTATCAGCGTCTAATCAGAGGCGCCTGTTGACTCCGTTCCGACCGTTCCTCTGCTCTGGCAAACTGTCCGCATGGCCCTTCACACCCCACTTTGGTAAAAGATCAGAACAAGAAAATAGCTGATCAGGACTTTGCAAACTCTTTGGTGATGATTGATCTCGTGATATGAATGTCTTTACCACGTTGTCAGTGTTTGCCGCTGAGAAAAACATCATTTGGACGGCGTTAATTCCGGAGGCCAAACTTAAACAGATTTAAAGTCTGCATCGTACTATGTTCGGATACTTTTTTCTGTCAGTTTGGAATGAGCGATGAATGATCGATTCGGCGACTGAAAACCATGACTGAGGACTAAATCAAAGTCCTCGAAGGCGACCAAAGGTATTTGACGTAATTGAATGACTCTAATGGGGCCGATTTACACCTTGAATCCCACCAAAATGGGGGTCAACGATTTCCTGGGATCCACTGTTTGCCTTCCTCCGCTTCAATGAGCGACTTGGACAGAAGGGAATGATTCTTGTGAGAATCTCATCCTGTTGTGGCTCACCTTCATCGTGTACAGGAAGCCCTCCCTCGAAGTCCTCCACGGTGCGTCAAACCAACCGAATCAAACAAACCCAGGGTCGGAAAATTCGAACGAACCTTTTTTACCGAGTGAGTTGCCGAGCACCGACTCTCCAAAAACGAGTCCAGCCACACACGGCTAATTACTCACGTATCATTATCTGACTCATTATTCACTCAGCCTTCAAGGTAACGTTGGAGTGATGGTCAACGGATGTGAACGGTAAAGTATTGTTCCAGCTTTAAGTTTTAAGTACGTTTTTCTTCCCACCCTCTAAACTTTATTACTCGCTACTTTGACGGTTTGATTCGAACGGCGAGCCGGTGTGACTGAATTAATCCGGACGTCTACGGGGTCCTAATTCAATGGAGGAGGGGGCCCAGAGATATTGCCGCACAGCCTTAATAACGCGGCAATCGTCGATTTCGTCCACATAGAAACGCCGGCATCCGCCAACCTTCATCTGTAGAGTTTATTGGATCATCCCCGCCACCAGACGATCCACACACACACACACACACATATATATTTATATATATTTTATATAAATATATATTTTAACATTTCATCCCTAAAGCTGTCTCCCAGGGTTTCTTTTCTCCCGATGCCGGTCTGCTGACACGGCCTCAAGCCCTGCGGACCCCGCCATCCCACTCCACACTCCCCCCATATGTGTTGGGCATCAGGGATGGAGGGGGTTTGGGGGGTGGGGGTCTAGTAGAGGATGTCATGTGACCGTAGCCCCCGTGGGAACCTATGTGGGGGTTGGGTTTTGTTCCCCCGGACGTCTGGAGGTAGGGACAGGGTCCGGCTGGTGGACTGGCCCTGGGGCACTTCCCCTCCAGACGTCGGGGGGGGGGTGTGGGGGTTGTGTGTGTGTGTGCGGGGGGTGTTCGTTCAGGGAACAGCCAGGGGACCGCGGGGAGCCCCGGGGCCAACGTCACCACACGCGGGCCACAGTACTGGTGTTGCGGTGAGGACGGAGCTCCGCCACCTCCACTCGCGGTCAGGTTGGCGGTGACACTGACACAAGTCCCAGAATTCCCTTCGAAGATGTCTTTGTCTTTGTCTTTGTCTTTGTCTCTGATCTATCTATCTATCTGTCTGTCTGTCTGTCTATCTATCTATCTATCTATCTATCTATCTATCTATCTATCTATCTATCTGTCTGTCTGTCTATCTATCTATCTATCTGTCTGTCTGTCTGTCTGTCTGTCTGTCTGTCTGTCTGTCTGTCTGTCTATCTGTCTGTCTATCTATATATCTGTCTGTCTGTCTATCTATCTATCTATCTATCTATCTATCTATCTATCTGTCTGTCTGTCTATCTGTCTGTCTGTCTGTCTGTCTGTCTGTCTGTCTGTCTGTCTGTCTGTCTGTCTATCTATCTGTCTGTCTGTCTGTCTGTCTGTCCGTCTATCTATCTTTAAATGCTTAATATGTCCAATATCTCCACCAGTGATGGATCACCAATGGGATCCCTAAAACTCACCAAAACCGACCTTGAGGACGGGATGTTTGGAGGACGGGAGGATGCTCAAGTGAAATACTTGAGCATCCTAACGTCAACACGCTGCGTTTCCAGATTGCCAGTTACACTTCAACATGGTCACTTCACGACCGCCCGCCGTCTCCGCTTTTCCCAGCGTCGTTCCGGGGGAAAAAAACAAACGGATAAAAGTTTCCGCTGCCTGGAAAGTTCCTCGTCTGGGCGTCGTTTGTTCTCTGCCCGGGAGCGAGTGTTTGATTCAAAATAAAATACAAAAAAAACACAACCCCGGGAGCTACATGGTAGTTATGATACCGTAATTAAATGAGTGGAGCTCATCCCTTGGGCCCCGGCCGCCGCACGGAGAAGAAGAAGAAGAAGAAGAAGAAGAAGAAGAAGAAGAAGAAGCATTTTCAGATGTTTCTGCCTGACAAACACGTCTCGCCCCCTCGGAGTGTGTACACGGGGAATAATCTTTAATGAATCTTTTAACCCCAATGTTTTCTCTCTCTCTCTCTCTCTCTCTCTCTCTCTCCTCCCCCTCTCCCCCCATCACCACCAACCAACCAACCTATACATATCACGAGCCGCGTTTCTTAAAACGCTCTGCCCCTGATCGTCATGATTTATTTATCTCAGAAGGAGGGATGGCGTCGGGATGATGGGTGGGGTGGTGTCGGGACGGGGGGTGGGGTGGTGTGGGGACGGGGGGTGGGGTGGTGTCGGGGGTCTTAAGGAGGAAGGAGGAAAGGAAAGAAACTCCAGCGGCTTCTTGGAAACATCTCTGCGGTTGTCATCCAGCATTTCGGGAACGATGAGTTTAAAAAGAACGGGGGGAAAAAATGTCTTCAGGTTGGAACCCTCTCTCTCTCTCTCTCTCTCTCTCTCTCTCTCTCTCTCTCTCTCTCTCTCTCTCTCCACCTACTCTTCATCCTTCTCTTCCTCCGTCCTCTTGCCCAGACCGGTGGACATGGAGGAGAGGAAGAAGAGGAGGAGGAGGAGGAGGAGGAGGACGGCGGAGGACGTTGACCCCTGCCGAGCTCGGGTTTCGCTGGGGCAAAATATACCTTATTAACCCCTTCACCCGTCTGAGAACCACAGCTTCCACGGCCCCCCCCATGCCCCCCCTCCACCCTCCCAAACCCCCGCCGGGCACTCTCACCCTCTCTCACACCCCCACCCACTATTATGTCCCCACCCGCCCTCACCTTTCCCGCCCTCGCCCTGCCCTCCCCCAGAAGATCGGCTTCCGTGGGAATGGGATGGACACTGGTGCGTGGTGGTGGTGGTGGTGGTATGGGGGTGAAGGGGTGGTGGTGTTGGGGGGGGGGGGGGGTTCAGAGGACCCCGGACCCCCCCCCCGCCACATCTGTCGAGGCCCCGGGATCCCATAATAGGATTCTGTGTCGCCAACAGAAGACAATTGTCGCCGCCCCCGTCCCTAAGTGTATGATATTAGCCTCTCCATCCCCCCTCCACGGTGAGAGCAGGGGCCATCGGGGGCCATCGGGGGCCATCGGGGGCTGTGGGGGAGGGGGAGGGGGGCAGATGGCAGCCTGTTGTTGGTTTGATATCCGAGCCGCGAGGAGGGACGCGGATGGGTTGGGGGCGGCAAGGTCAGGGTTCAAGTTGAAGTTCAGGTCCGGGGGCCGGCTCCTCTTTCAGTCCCACGCTCGGGACGGGAGGAGGAAGGACAAAGATATGGATGTCATTGAGGAGGGGGGAGAGGAGGAGCGGAGGGGGAGGAGGGGAGGCGGGGAGGAGGGGAGGAGGAGACCCCCACCCTAGGGGGACGAGGGAATCCAGACGCAGGTAGCGTTAGCCCGGCACTAACCCGTTTATGAAGCCCAGGAGCGGCGGGTGGAGGTGTCAGTGGGGGGTTCGGGGGCCAAAGGAGTCAGAGGAGGCGGATGGAGGGTGGGGGTGGGGGGGTGTTCAATAGACTGGGTTTCGTGTGCAGAGGCCAAAGAGCAGCTCATTCAAACTGATATATCTTCATTTCCCTGTCTTCCAGAGCTCCTGTGGACAGAGGGCAGAGCTGATGTATTGAAATACCCCAGGACGGAGTGAAAGTCACGAGGGGGAGGGTGGGGGGGGGGGGGTGCATACACAGATCCATGGCCGTGGGGCGGGGCGGCGGGAGGGGGGAGGTCAAACTGCGGAGGGCTCCGTTGCGGTGGCCCCCGAGAGAGATCAATCTAATCTGTGCAATGAGATTAGGCAAAAAAGGAGGAAAAGGAAAAACCTGCGGTTCAGGCTTTGCACTGAATATTTGAGGTAATAGTCGCAATATATCTATTTATAGCAATGACCAAACCAAAAAAAAAAAAGGTTAATTACGCTTGTTGAAAATTCGGCATCGGCATTTCATCTCATAAATTTTTTTATTTATGTATTTTTTTGTTACCTAGTTATTAGTTACTTATATTCGATATTTTTTATTACATTTATTTTTCATTTTTTATGTATGCATTTTTATTTGTTAAGTTACTCAGCTATTTCCATTTTTTTTGTTTTATTGTATTTATCTGTTCATTTTATTTTGAGTTTGATTTTCGTGTTTTGAGGGAATTCTCATTGATCAAAAAATAAAATGAAGGAATAAAATGACTATTGACCATTTCTTTCTCTCCTTGCTTTTTGTCAAAAAACGTAGAAGGTAAAAGTGAGTTTAAAATGGCTTAGGAGGCGCCTCTTGCCTGGATCCAGCGACATACCCCGTTGTGTTCATTGTTTATTCCTCATTTTAAAAGAAAGTTTTTCCTTTCCCATAGGTTGAAGTTCATCTTATATTCTTTTTCAGGGGGAAGGCTTTCATCTGTGAAATGTCAGGGCGGCACCTTTTTTCAATTCTAAATCAACCATCGTGCAGTTTTTTGGGGAGTGTATATACTGTATATGTTGTGCAAGAGCAAGTGCATGAATTATGTTTCTGACACACAAATGGAGGGCAGGTGCTAAACAGTAAGACTCCCCCATTGGGACTCTCTCTCCTTCTAGTACACACACACACACACACACACACACGCACACACCTAAACACAATCACACTCACTTTCCTAGTGCTCTCCGTCTTTTCCCTAATGGCCAGTCGCTCCTCGTGAACCTCCCTCGTAGACCTTTCCCAGAGGGATGGGGTCGGAGAAATAAAGAAGTCGCTGTCTGGATGGATTCCCTACGCAATCTCCTTCAAAGTGCTTCCCGTAATCACAAACTGATAAGAGTAATTGACACCTTTGGCTCGTCGGATCGGCCAAATCATTTTTTCACGAGGGTATAATTGCTCCGCACCGCATGTTCTCGCGCAACCTTACGTCTATAATGCAGCGATTAAAAGAATTGAATGAACCGTTTTTCTGTCGCCATAACTTATATGAAACGGGGTAAAATGCCAGACTTGATTACGCTGGGATGGCTGGTGGGCGTTTGATTGAGGAGGTTGGGTCCAATCGCTTTTTATCCCCTGCTCTCTACGGCGTCACCCGTGGTAAGTATACGTTTGAAATGGATGGACGACTGGATGTACCGCTCCATATGCAGAAGAAAGTACCCATTGTCCAAAGTTAAATTTTCAGTTATACTGCTTTACTATTCTTTACTCATATGACGCATTTTTTACCGGCTCCATTAAGAAAAACAACTGCCCGCCAAACTGCCCCCGAACTGCCCTGGTGGTGTCTTTCAAGGCCTTGTAATTATCTATGCACATGGACGTTTTTGGACTTTTTTATTTATTTTTTGGTCGCCATTTTCTTGAACTATTGACCGACTTTGACAGCGCCTGGGTAGATTGAGAGGAGACGTGGTTGACATTTCCTAGCGGTGGGAAATCAATGAGTGATCAAGTGAGTTTGGTGGTAGGCTCTTCTGGCTCCAACGACGTGGTCTAACCACACGCGACATCCAGTGACATGATTTCATTTAATTATTCCACATTTTGAAAAACAAATTCAAATACTGTCTGGAAAACTGCCCCAAGAACTGCCCTGGTGTCTTTAGTGGAGAACATTTTCTGTCCATACTTCAGATTTCAGTAAAAGTGAGTTTACAAAGTGACTGTTTTTCGACTCTTCTTGCCACGATCCAACGACATTCTCCTCTGTTTAGAGAGTAATTATGATAAATATTTGTCACTGAAAAAGCTTCAAATACCTTACCTGCCTAAACTGTCTTTTGTGGACGCTTATTACCTTTATGTACTCTATGGTCAAAAAGGACTTTTTGTGGAACATGTTTGATGGACCTTTCTGTTTTTACTGATTTACGGACGTGGTCAAATGCATCGACACCTGGCAGCCTGATTCTGAACCATCCTCCCTGGGTCCAGACCAGGCTTTAGGGGCCGGGCAGACCAGGCTTTTGGGGCCAGGCAGACCAGGCTTTAGGGGCCGGGCAGACCAGGCTTTAGGGGCCGGGCAGACCAGGCTTTAGGGGCCGGGCAGACCAGGCTTTAGGGGAGGGGCAGACCAGGCTTTAGGGGAGGGGCAGACCAGGCTTTAGGGGCCGGGCAGACCAGGCTTTAGGGGAGGGGCAGACCAGGCTTTAGGGGAGGGGCAGACCAGGCTTTAGGGGCCGGGCAGACCAGGCTTTAGGGGAGGGGCAGACCAGGCTTTAGGGGCCGGGCAGACCAGGCTTTAGGGGCCGGGCAGACCAGGCTTTAGGGGCCGGGCAGACCAGGCTTTAGGGGCCGGGCAGACCAGGCTTTAGGGGAGGGGCAGACCAGGCTTTAGGGGAGGGGCAGACCAGGCTTTAGGGGCCGGGCAGACCAGGCTTTAGGGGCCGGGCAGACCAGGCTTTAGGGGCCGGGCAGACAGGCTTTAGGGGAGGGGCAGACCAGGCTTTAGGGGAGGGGCAGACCAGGCTTTAGGGGAGGGGCAGACCAGGCTTTAGGGGCCGGGCAGACCAGGCTTTAGGGGCCGGGCAGACCAGGCTTTAGGGGCCGGGCAGACCAGGCCGTGCCCGCTAATTTGAACTCCTTGCCCACTGGCGGCTGGTCCACCAGCAAAATGTTAAACCATTATAAACGATTATATTTTTAATAAAATATTTATAGCTTGGAACAAAATCACTCCTGCTGCAAAATTCAATTTACGATGTAATTGTTTGTATTAAATATATTGAATTAAATGTTTTTTTTTATTTGTGATTGTGATTTGTGATTTAAGACCACAGCGTTGCGTCATTTGAGTCGCGATTGCGGCCAAGTTCATTGCCTGTGATCCGTCTGCTGAGAACAGCCTCTTGGAAGTGATATTTGTCAATTCTCCATTGTACAAACAAACAAAATGTGTTAAAGCAAGTCATTTGGCATTTCCCAAATCCTTCTATTAGGCTGAGATGGATTCCATATTGTGTGAGTGCTCCTTCTGCGATCCTGCTGTCGCCCAGCCACGTCGGATGTAGGAATGA
>NC_137198.1:22880447-22927947 GCF_960531495.2 Zeus faber
CTACCTGCTCGGTCATCACATTGCCGTTACATTTTTTTCAAAACTTTTCCTCTTGGAAGCCAATTTATATTTCTTGACCTTATCAACTTCCCTTCCCATTATCGTCACATTATTGTTAGGTGATGAGATGGTTGCTGATCCCTGCTCACCGGTAGACCCCTGGCCCCCTTGTTTTCCTGTCTCAACGCCAGTACAAATGTCATACGTTTTAATAGAAAACAAAAACCAAGACAACCAAAGAACGGAGACATATTGTCGCATCAGATGCATCGGAGCAGAGGTGCCGTCCCTCCGGGCGGACATGTTGTTAACCTCATTAACCGCTGCCGATGCCATCACTCGTCGACATTTTGACCCCACCGACATCTGCAAACACCCAGTCCCTGCGTACAGGTCACGCGTCCATACAACCCCCCCATCCGCAACACTGCCACCGTTTGCAGGGTATCAAAGTTCAACCACGGCAAACAATTTATGCGTCCACACTAAGGCGACTGCCGTCCATCGCCGAGGCCAGCTTGACTTATGTGCCAAACCACCAACCAATCAGACGAGGTGAGAGAGAGAGAGAGCGAGAGATGAGGTGAAGTGTTGCCCAGGGATGTTGGCGATTGCTCATTGTGTGATCGTGTTTGGGTGGTGGGGACACAGCCCGGCTAATTGCGAGGTGTCAAAGCACCCAGCGTCCAGAGAGGCCGTGAAAGGCAGGCAGGGTGCAGGGTGACACCGGCAGAGCATGTGGCACACACCAGTTACGCCAGATGACTCCTCCGAGTCAAAAGGAGGTGACATCTGAATCACACCACCACAGGGTGGGGAAGTGGGTGATAATATCTCAGTGTGTATAGCCTTGCCAAGGCCTGGAAAACATTCATTCCTACTTCAGGTAGATTTAATTTCAAACCTCACAGTTGGGCAAAATGTCAAAGGACTATCACAACACGGGTGTAGGAGTATCCAATGCAGCGTGAGGGGTTATCACGACAAAGAATGTTGGGGTATCACAATAAAGGGTCCTGGGATAACCAACAAAGAGCGTAGGTATATCGTAGGGTAGCGTAGCGGTATAAGTGTATCCAATGAAGGGTTTAGGGGTATCCCACTTAGGGTGGAGGGGTAACCAACGATGGGTGAAGTCATACTATATCACAACTGAGGGTCTGGTGGTATTCAATGAAGGGTGTAGGAGTATCCAAGGAAAGGTGATCTAACGAAGGGTGCGGATATCAAAACATATCCTTTAAGAAAGAGTTGGTACGGAAGGGGCAGGGAATCCCACAAAATCTTCAGAGCAATCAAGGAGAAGCGGTCGACGGAACTTGGGAGGTGCAAAGACACGGAGCAACTTGACAAGACACCACCTGACCTTAGAGGCCTGACCGTTCCTGGAAGGATAGTACTTGTATCTCAAAGCTCTTTCACATGGGGCAGTTTGTTTGTAATCTGTATTCCATCACAAATCTTTAGCTTTGAGATATAAGCTTCACAATATAGGACTAAAACTACGAAGTAATCTACTTCAAGCTGTTTAAAAACCGCAGCTGGCTTTGATCACTTTTCAGCCGATGCAATTTATCAACTCGGTACCAAAGGGGTACAACTTGATAAATCACAATTTATCAAATGTTTTTTTATTGCGCGGGGCCCGTCGAAAGGCTTTGATAACTGCGTGATGGTGACAAATCGTCTGGCGGGAGGAGCGTTGGTCTACTGCTAATTTGCGGTAACACCTGGTCCGCGCCAGAGACAGCTATTCGTCTTGTCCCCATCACGGGCGGCCATCTCCACGTGACGCTACGTGACGCACCGCGTGGAAGCGAGGCGCGGCGCGTCACGTAGCGTCCATCGCTCAAGGAATGAGAGAGTGATGGACGCCGTAACCGCAGGCACACCCTCGCACACACATAGATAGTCAGGACGATACGCTTCCCCGAGGCTTCACTCGGGATCTGCGTCGGCCGAACTTGCACGACTGTATTATCGGAGCGTTATTGTAAAAAAACATGTTTCTCTGCGGACTGGAGTTAAACTCCATTGAAGGGGGAGACAAAACAGAACATCAATCAATAGGCCCAGTCCCCCGAGACCCAGGCCAATCTCGTCGGGGCCAAACGCGGCCGGGCAGCACCTACAGCTGCTCTGGCACTGTCAGGGTGAAGGGGGCCGCCGACTGGAGATGGAGACCGCGGAAGCAAAACAGAGGGAGCGAGAGAGAGAGAGAAAGAGATGTTTGTGTGTGCGTGTGGGGGTGAGGTGGGGGTGAGGTGGGGGTGAGGTGGCGGGTGGGGTGGGGGGCGGGGGGGTGGAAGTTGAAGCCTGTTCTTTCTTTCTTTCTTTTTTTTTTTTTTTCTGCGCCGCGCCGGCTTTCTGATCATTTACATCAAGTTGACATTCCGAGAGTTTACTCTGGGGTCTGTAATTGTATTCTTTCGCCAGTTCTGCATTGCCGACCGTGAAAATGGAATCTTATCAACCCTGACCAATTTTTAATGTACAAAATGAATTGGCAGGGGTTCAAAAAAAGAAAGGAGAAGAGGAGGAGGAGGAGGAGGAGGAGAGAAAAAAAACCCAACCAACGAATGAGAGGGGCTACAATTCAAATCAGGTGAATGATACATGGCATGGAAGGTCTTTTTTTTTTTTTTTTTCCTTTTAATATTTCTTTGCAGTAAATGAAAGAATGCCACCCCCCTCCCCCCCGACACACACACACACACACACACACACACACACACACACACACACACACACACACACACACACACACACACCCGCCTCCCCCCACCTCACCCCTTTCTCCCAGATATCATATTACAATGGATTTATTCTTTTCGCAGTCAAAAGGACAAGCTATCAATGCCACGTATGGGGGTTTATGCTCGTGCGTCCGCGCGTCCGTGCGTCCGTGCTTGTGTTTTGTTTTCAGGAGGAGGAGAAGCACCGGGAAGGAAGTTTGGGTCCCGAAGGTTCAACGCGGATACCAAATGGTGGCGCGGGCGGCCTCACCGTCATCCATACTTAGGTCCAATGGTCATCATTGTCGGGTATTTCAATGTTTAAATCAAGCTTTTAAAGGCAGATTTCTTGATTTCAACTTATGTGGCTGGTTGTAAGATTACACGTCCTCCAATTTAGCACCAACACCTGTCTCCGAGTCTAAAAATTATATTGGAAAGAAAAAGGTGAATCTAGTCTAAAAGTAGGTAAAAGTATAAAAAGTATAAAAGTATAAAAGTATCAATCTCTGGGAATTTTTTGGGGGATATTTTGGCTCCGTGGAGACTCCCCACCATGTCTGTCATGTACGCCCCTCTCTCGTGGCTGATTGTAAAGTGTTTCAACAAATTTGATGGTGTTGTGACAAACTTTTGTCCTATTTTACGCATGTCATATTAGCAAACAACCCATCTGGAGGAAAAATCCACTTTACAGTAATTTCTTGTTGTTATTTGCTGATTTTATAATGCAAAATGAATGTACATGATTTGGACAGGGGTCCCAGCTTTACAATAACCCCCATAAGAATGTTCTCTGCTCAATTTAACTTAGTTTAGGAAACGTAGCACTTTAACTGTACATTTGTCGTCCTATGATCTTAGTGGTGTGATTTCACACTTTCCAGCCAAAATGATGCTTAGTGATTCAAGATTCAAGATTTGTATCTGTCACATACATATACATACTTTCATACATATATGCAGTGAAATAGTGCAGTCTCATGTGCAAGTTCTCCACCATTCAGATGTATGGAATCAGTCTGGACTGCAGCAGTGTGTGTGATCTACAAGTAAATAATGTGACGCGGCAATGACAAATAGGGAAGGAAAAAGCGGTGCTGATGAGGTCAGTCTATGTTTGTAACTCAGAGCAATACCTTTTTTGGCCATTTACTTTTTTTGCAGTAAAAATAAGGCAATTGGACAAAGTTGCAAGTAAAGACAAACCTTTCTGGGAAATATTTTGGTCCTGCTGTTTTTGTAAACATACAAGTACCATTGGCTCAAATTGACAAAAGAATATATCATATTCTGCTTGTGTTCAGTAATCTATCAAATAAACTTAAAATTCAACATTCAGATCACCAAAACAAATCTGTAGTGTACAGTGTGATGATGCATCGACGCACTGAGGACATTTCACGTACGAGATGTATTCATTCAGTTTTGCAAAAAAACGCTTATTTGGATAGGTTACATTCGCTTCCACTATTTTCATCGCGAGATCAAAACTTTCCAGGATGGACTTCCTGGTAATGTCACAACGCGGGAACAGGCGTTTGCAAAAGGTTTGTGCAAAAAATGGGAAAACCAGGATAGCTTTACATGGTAATACCTCAAATAATGATGTGTATACGCTCTAGGTTGTAAGAGTCTGTTTGAATATAATATCTCTTTTCCAAATTTTCGAAAAGGGATCTTAGCCCAGGGGGGCGGAGGAGCTCCTGGAGGCGCGTTGTGTTAGTAATAGAGCTCATGACCTAAAACGGCCCAAAATTCTTCTATTGGACACTGATACAGTAGATGATTGTTGGGTTGAGACTCTATTATTAGTTGATGTTGACCGCAGGAGCGCCCCACAAGATCATAAGGGCGGTGCTGCCCACCCACACCCACCCCCCAGGCTGCCCCCAACTGCTCAACACGCTCACTCGTCAAGTTGACTTAAAAGTCTTTGGAGGTGGAGACGGAATGGACATTGGGTGAGCGGGGTAGTCGCTTTTAATACGTCAGAACGTATCAGACGGAGCTGTTAAAATGCAAAACGACGGCATATACTGTATGTCCACAGTACATTTTATTAGATGTTGGTTTTTTTTTGTTGTTTTAAAAAAATACTTAAAAGTCAAGAACAAAAAAACCTATCAGAAAAACAGAAAAGAAGACTGTGATTTCTTTTCATGTACGAATAGCATTTTATACTCAGTGGCCTCCCAGATACAATATTGTGATATTTGGACGGTGGATGGTTTCTCCAGAGAGATAACTGCAGTAATTCCACCTGCTGTGCACTCTTTAAGATATACCATCCAGCCAGCACCACCTGAACAGCGTGATAGAATTCCTGAAATTCAGTTTTTGGTGTTCCACCCCAAGTTTTTCAGCGGCACCATTTGGCCACACCTTTGAAACATTTCTGGGGGCAGCGCTGCTTGACCGGAGTCATAACCACCAATTATTATTTTTTTCATATTTTACATGACATTTCACGCGAAAAGGGTAAAAAAAATAATAATAAAAAAGTTCTTACGAAGTTCTAAATCCTCATCGCGAACAAAAATAATAGGTTACGTGAATAACAATCGCTGTGGAATACGAAATGTGAAGCGCGAGGTGGACTACAACTACGAGCTGGCACCGGGGAGTAATCATTATTATTTTTACACGTTCTTATTTTTAGACGTCGGCCGCCGCCGCTTTGGCAGCCGCCGGTGTGTTTGTTACAAGTGGAGACACTTCTCGAGACCACCATTTGTCTACCCTTCTGTTTGCAGAGATGCCGTGGAGACGGGTCCCGGCGTGTCCTCCCGTGCATCTCGTCGCAGCGTGGCGCCGCCGGAGAGGGGAGGAGACGATGGGAATGTGCTCCGAGAGCGGCCGCGCTGAAACAATGGAGCCGAGGAACAGAATGCAAGGGGGGAAAAAAGAGAAAAGTTCCACAAAACAACGCCGCGCCTGCAACGCTGGCGTGCTGTCGGCGCCGAGGGAACAAACTTCAGTTCAAGGTTTAACTGCTGATTTGTATCCAGTTAAGATTCGAGATTCAAGATTCAAGAGGTTTATTTGTCACATACATATACATACAGTATACTACATATATATACGTAGTATACTGCATATTTGCAGTGAAATTTCTTTGCACCTGTAGATTATGCACAATAGTTACTAAACCAAACATAATAGCTAACCTAATTCCTACCTGGCAACTAACTGATTCCTAAAACGTAATGCGGTTAGTGAATAGAATAATATGAATAAAAACAAAAAAAATAAAATAAGACTCAAAAAGATAATATAAAGTGGGGATACAAAATAAAAGGTAACAGAGTTATGTATATGGGATAGGCGATCTGTATATACAGACATGCACGGTAAAGCATGTGCATGTGAATAAAGTGAGTATGGAGATATACAGTACAGTATACAACAGTACAACAGTAACCCAGAACAGTGATACAGTATGCAGTACAGTATGCTACATACAGTACAGAAGGCAGAGTAATTGTTAAGATTTAGTAACATCAATTTATGTCCACATTAAATTCCAATTATTATTATATCAAATCTTTTTGTCATCTTATAATATAAATCGATAATTCAAATTTTATTTTGATATTTATATATTGTGAGGGGTCCATCCCTATTGTTATTGCTCTGATTGTTAAAATTTGAATCTTCTTGGCATTTTTCGGGCTCAAAGTATCTGGAACAAGACGGCTACAGTACTCACAGACATGGTGGAGGTCTCGTTAGAACCGGGACGTTTCAGACGGCTTGTTGTTTCGAGTTTGATTAATATCGATCAACATTTGGAGCAGGAATTAGTGGAAAAAACGGTTTCATTTTCTCAAATTGTACTGGAAGTTGAAGAACGTCTCCGCGATTTGATTCGTTTGAGGAGCGGCGTGCTTTGTGACATCACCATCCCATCCGACGTTGTGCAAATCGTCTCTCGCTTCGTCTCTCGGAAGTCATTCGCGTCCAGCGACTTACGTAAGACAACCCGAGCCGATGCTGCGCTTAAAGGAAACCTGGAAAACTGTAGTTCGTGCTGCGTTTCGCAAAAGCCTGAAAACTATAATCGGTCACAGAGGCCGTTATCGCACCACGGGAAGTTCTCAGAACCTCCCTTTCTTTTGTGTCCGCAGTGCATGATCCACCGTTCGTGAGGGACATTTTAACTCAACGATACAAGAGAAACATTGAGTGACGCAAGTCCACGGTGGTATGACGAAATACCTCTTGAATCTTGAATTGGTCAAACACATGAAAAATGAGATACCTCATTTAAAGTAAACATGTCTTTATTTATACGCAATTTATTTCCAAAAAATGAAATCTATGCTATAAAAAATCAGCGTCCCTCCGCCCCGACCTCGCAGTGGACACGGCATACTCGGAGCGACCCTTGACCAGGACAGGGTTTCCTCAGTGCGACCCGACCAAGCCGCATCGCCAGTCGGTAAAGGAGTGAGTGTCAGAGTGGACAGAACGTCCATCCTTAGAGGTTAGTCAGACTTGTGTTAAAGAGAAGACCAAAGAAATGTCAGAAAACCTGGGAAAAAAGTTATGCAACAACGAGTGAAAGAAAACAATGCAGTGTTCAACGTAAGCTCGGAAAACTGTAACTCGTGCTGCGTTTCACAGAACCTGGAAAACTATAATACGTACCTAACACGACTGAACTGGACACTGTGTATTGCTGCCTGCAGCTATATTTATTTCATATTATCATTAATATTAATATTCTTGAGATCTTCATTTCCTCATTACTTATTTATTAATTTGAGTTGTTATTACTTATTTTAGTTTAAAGTATTTTATTTTATATTTTATCTTATATTATAATTTTTTTTCTCTGTATCTAGTTAACCAGTAATTATTGCAATTTACCATGATGTTTTTATGTTTCAGTTTTAATATTTTAATACTAATCTTAATATTGATAGATTTTAATACATTTCCATATTCAAATTTATATATAATATGAATATAAATTCACATACAAATTCATGTGAATATTATTAAGATGTGTATTGCTTTATTAGTCATTTATTTTAGCTTATTATTAATTATTTTTATTTTCATTGTATATATATTTAGATTGTATATAGTTTAGTGTATACAGTATACTCTGTACTTCCTGTTCCCCGCTGAACTGCTGCATCGCCTGAATTTCCGCCCATAGGTGACTAATCAGGTACTATCTTAATGTAATAAATGTAATATGTAATAAAAAATCTAATATCAATCTAGCTTATGACATAACAATAGATATAACTTACAACCAATGTTATTACAATGTTATTACATTGTGTTTACATTTTTAAACTTGCTACTGCAATGTACATTTACATTACATTTACATTTCGTCATTTAGCAGACGCTTTTATCCATAGCGACTTACAAGGGAGAATAACATTCGAGCTACATTGCGACAGAGACATTAGTGTCTAGGTAGTGCTAAGTAATTGTATGTTAGGACAGGAGGTACTCACTGAAGAGCTGGGTCTTCAAGTGCTTCTTAAAGACAGAGAGGGAGGTCCCTGCTCTGGTCATTTTTGGCAGCTCGTTCCACCAACGTGGAACTACAAATGAGAATAGCCTGGATTGCCGTGGCTGTATGGCCGGCAGATCCAGGCGACGCTCATTTGATGAGCGCAGCCTCCGGGGGGCAACATGTGCTCTTACAAGAGCATTTAAGTAGGTGGGAGCATTCCCAGCAATCACTCTGTAGGTCAGCATAAGAGACTTGAACTTGATGCGAGCGGCTACAGGTAACCAGTGGAGCTCCATGAGCAGCGGAGTGACATGTGCCCTCTTTGGCTGGTTGAACACCAGTCACGCCGCCGCATTCTGTATCATCTGAAGTGGCTTCACCGCACAGGCCGGCAAGCCTGTTAAGAGAGCGTTGCAGTAGTCGAGACGGGACATCACCAAGGTTTGTACCAGCAGTTGAGTGGCATGTTGAGGGTCAGGTACGGCCTGAGTTTTCGGATGTTGAGTAGTGTGAAGCGGCAGGACCGGGAGACGGCGGTAACATGGTCCGAGAATGTCAGTTGGTCATCAATAATGACACCTAGATTCATGCAGCCTTGGTAGGAGCAAGAGATAAAGAGTCAATTTTAATATCAATGTTGTGATAAATACCTTGTTTGGCCGGGAAGACCAACAGTTCCGTTTTCGCCAGGTTTAGTTGAAGATGATAATACTTCATCCACGTGGATATGTCAGCGAGACAATCCGAGATCCGCGTCGAGACAGTGAGGTCGTCGGCTGGGAAGGACAGATAGAGTTGAGTATCCTCCGCATAGCAGTGATATGAAAAGCCATGCGAGCGGATGATCGGGCCCAGTGAGGTGGTGTATATGGCAAAGAGGAGGGGTCCCAGCACCGAGCCTTGGGGCACCCCTGTGGTGAGGTGTGAGGCACAGACAGCTGGCCTCGCCATGTCACACTGAACGAGCGCCCAGTAAGGTAAGATTCGAACCAGGAAAGTGCACTGCCAGATATGCCCATACTTGAGAGTATGGACAGGAGTATGCTGTGATTGACAGTTTCAAAAGCAGCTGATAAGTCTAGCAGAATGAGAACCGAGGATTTGGCAGCAGCTCTAGCAGTTTTTAAGGCCTCTGTCACAGACAACAGGGCTGTTTCGGTGGAGTGACCACTTTTGAAGCCAGATTGAAGTGTATCGAGAAGGTTGTTTCTTGACAGGTACTCTGTAACCTGTCTAGAGACCGCCCTCTCTAAGGTTTTGGAAAGGAATGGGAGGAGAGAGACCGGCCGATAGTTTGACTAGTTACTTGAGTGGGATCGAGTGAGGGTTTTTTGAGCAGTGGTGCGACCCGAGCCACTTTGAAAGCGGAGGGGAAAGTGCCAGAAGTGAGGGAAGAATTAATCATATGTGTGATTGCCGGGGTGATAGTCGGTGATATGGCTTGAAGGAGGTTAGATGGGATCGGATCTAGCGGACAGGTAGTAGGACGGCTACATGTTAATAGTTTAGATACCTCACTTTCAGCGAGAGGGGTAAAACCAGGGAACGATGTGCCTAGGGCTGGAGAAGACAGGTTGTGAGTTAGTTGTTTAGTGAATTGGCTGCTGATGGCTGCCACTTTGTTAGTAAAAAAGGAGGCAAGGCAGTCAGCAGTGAGGTTAGTAGCTGGGGGAGGTGGTGGAGGGTAAAGCTGAGACTTGAAGGTGGCGAATAACTTACATGTGTCTGTGGCACCGTTGATCCTGTCGTTGAAGAAGGCCTTCTTTGCAGTAGTGATGCTGGAAGAGAAGGAGGACAGCAGTGTCTGGGAGCTTGCAAGATCTTCAATTGTTTTGGATTTGTGCCATTTCCTCTCGGCTGCTCTGAGGTCAGTGCGCGTTGTGGTGGGTGCGACGGGGTTGATGGAGCAGGTCTGGTGGATCGTGGACACAGGCCATCCAGACATGAGCTCAAGGTGGAGCAGAGAGAATCAGTGGCATCATTAACCTGCAGAGAGGAGAAAGTGCCGTGAGGCGGAAGAGAGCAGTAGTTAGTAGAGAATAAACTCTATGTGTGTGTGTGTGTGTGTGTGTGGGTGTGTGTGTGTGCAACACCTGAAAGTGCTACATTAAATGTTCCCAGAATGTAATTTTTTTTTTTTTTGTAGTTTCTTTGTGGAATGAAATCACCTTGAACTGGCTGCCAAAGAAAGTGTTTGTAATGCGCTGCTTTCCATTAGATCTAACTCTCCCTAACGTGACACAGGACTGGGGGGCGCTACTTTACCCCGTTCCCTAAAGTTCCTAATTTGCGGGTAATGCTAATTCACAGTATATTTGAAGTGTTCATGTGTTAGCATTTTACGCTGAAATGTTCCATGGGCCAAAAACGGAGGGGAAAGTAAATGACCAAAGTGTTTGAAAAATATATATATAAAAACAAAGGGAGCGTCACCAAACACCGTACATATGTTAAAATGGCAACGGTAATAAAGATTAAGTGGAAGTTAATGGCGTCCTCAGTCATGCTCGCGGAGGTAATCTCCTTCCTCCTTTTTTCTTTCTTAAAGTCAAAATTGGATTTGGGGGAGAGAGTAACAAACAGGGGGCGAGACTTTCCCCGTAATATTTTAATCAAATTGTCATGAGCGAGTGGATACAATTAGGGAGGCTGTCAGTCACGGAAGCAGAGAGACACTTTGGTTCTGTTGGCTTTTTGGGGGGGAGAGGTGGTTTTTAGGACGGGGCGTTAGATAGACGGACAGATAGATAGATAGATAGATAGACAGATAGACAGACAGACAGACAGACAGACAGACAGACAGACAGACAGACAGACAGACAGACAGACAGATAGATAGATAGATAGATAGATAGATAGATAGATAGATGGATAGATAGATAGATAGATAGATAGATAGATGGATAGATAGATAGATAGATAGATAGATAGATAGATAGATAGATAGATAGATAGATAGATAGATAGATAGATAGATAGATAGACAGATTGATAGATTAGCCAATTGGTTAAAAAAAACCCCAATAAGATCACTCAAACAATAAACAAGAACATTTGGCAATTCACATATGAATCAAAAATCTATTTAAAAATAGAAACATTTTGCGATATTGTACAATAAACCTAAAAGTTAAAACACAAAAAACTAAAATATGCATAACAATGAACAGGAAAAATAAACCGAAAAACTAAAAATAAACAATGAACAATAACAATATGGCAATATACACTTGACTTGATGATAAACAATTTACACTGAGAATAAACCTAAATGGTAACAATAAACGATAAACCTAAAAAAAAAGTACAATAAACAACACATCTCTGTATCAACAATTCACATTATGACAGTTGTGCAATTTTGCCGATTATTAGTTGTTTTTTTTAACCTTCGATATTAAGCTTTGCAGAATGTTAGATGTGACTCTTCTCCTTTGTCGTCATGAGTTGTTTGCTTCTTTCCAAGCACATTATCAAGTTGTTATTTTACAGTTTAAAAGACGTCTGTGAGTCATTTACACTTACTGTTTTTTTGGGGGGTAATTTCTCACCCAGACGACTGTAACCCTCCGTCATCTTGACACAATTACTCAGTCTCTTTAGTCTCTCTCCTCCGACACCTATGCCTTGTCCGGAACAGGGAGGCTCGGATTTCCAACAGGCGCTTGAAGAAAGGAGTCGCTTTACACCCAAGGCGGTCATCACTTCACCGGTAACCTGTAGCTTTGGTAATTGATGTGAAGCGGTGATGGATGACGTTTAAAGCGTTTATAGTCCCGCTGCCGGCGGTTAATTCACATTTTTAAGATGTTGTTCCTGCAGATGAGACATTTATATCGGCTTAGCTAAATGGGGCTATTCTTGAGCATCTTCACAACCAGGGTCATTTTCGCCAGCTCAAGTGACCATTGTGGCCTCACTTTGCCCATCACTTCATCCTCATTTTGCCCTCAGTGGGTCCTCAATATCACCTCTCGCCGTGCTCCTTACTGGTCCTCACTGTGTCATCACTGTGTCATCACTGTGTCCTCAATGGGTACTCCTTGTGTCCTCATTGGGTACTCATTGTGTCCTCACTGGGTACTCGTGTCCTCACTGGGTCATTACTGGTCCTCACGAGGTCGTCACTGTGTCGACACTCTGTCCTCACTCTGTCCTCACTGGGTACTCATTGTGACATCACTGGGTCCTTGCTGGTCCTCACTAAGTCGTCACTGTGTCGTCACTGCGTCCTTACTGGGTACTCGTTGTGTCCTCACTAGGTCGTCACTGTGTTGTCACTGTGTCCTCATTGGGTACTCATTGTGTCCTCATTGGGCCCTAAGTTTGTCCTCACTGTGACCTCATCGGGTCTTCAGTTTGTCCTCAACGCGTCCTCACTGTGTTCTCAGTTTTTCCTCACTGCGTCTTCACTCGGCCCTAACTGTGTCCTCACCCTATCCTCACTGGGTCCTCAATTTATCCTCAATGGGCCCTCACTGAGTCCTCGCCCGGTCCTCACTTTGCCCTCACTGTGCCCTCACTGTTTCCTCGCTGGGTCCTCACTGTGTCTTCACCGCATTCCAGCTTTTTTTTTTTCTTCCTAATTTGGCTTTGTAAGCGCACCCCCCCCCCAAGCGCATGAAGACAACCAACGGGCCGACGTGGAACTCATGGCTTGACGGAAAACCAGAGTGGAAACCGAGCGTTCCATCCAGCGGTGGCTCCGAGAGCCGTCATCTCATCCTTTATGGGGTCGACTTTTTGCATCCTTTTTGTCTTTTGTCAACCGGCGTTTTCCGTCGCCTGAGCGAGCCGGTGCCTAAGCAAGTGTGAAAACGACGCGCCTATTAGCCTCCCGGCTCGGAAGGGGGGGAACGGGGTTCCCTCTCGGTGGATGAGCAACGAAATGCCCGCCTCGACGACACCCCCCCAACACCACCCCCTTCGCCGCTAGCCACGCGGCTAATCAATTTGTGCCGCCGCCGCACCACCTAAAAGACAGGACCCGGGGTCGGCTTTCCCCGCCCCTTAATTGGACCATTACAGGAGCAGGGAAGCAGGCGCTAACAAGGACGGGGATACTCCGTTATTAGCCGCCGCTTCGCTATTTCTCCCTCCGTTGGGTTTCACTGCCGTTCTCTTTTTTTCTTCGACACCCGAACCCCTTTGGTCCTCGAGGACCAAAATCGCGATGTAGCTCAAACTTTGCCGACTTGTTTTTTAAGGACCACACTGTTTAAGCAGGCGTGAATATCAGCGGCTCGTTATTAGTACAAAGCACGACAGAGGCCACCCCGCCCCTTTCCAACAGCCGTCTCTTTTTCCATCTGACTCTGATATACAATAATTATGATTTATTCAATTTATTTGCCAGAGCCAAATAATGACTCACTGCTGCTGACATGCTTCCGCAGCAAATTGACATGATAGCGCACACGCTAAAGGGACAGGTATCTGCCGTCTCCGACATTTGGCGAGCGCTAATTAAACAAAATGTATGGCAGGCTGATGAGTTGACGGAAGGAGGAAATAAACGGGGGAAAAAAAGAAAACGGAAAAAAAAAAAAAAAACTTAAACACGACCAAAATCAAAACGCTGTGTGAAAACATGAGCATTTTTTGGCAAGTTCCAATCATTCCAATGGCACCTGTCAAGAGGTGGGATATATTAGGCAGCAAGTGAACAGTCAGTTCTTGAAGTTGATGTGTTGGAAGCAGGAGAAACGGGCAAGCGCAAGGATCTGAGCCACTTTGACAAGGGACAAATTGTGATGACTGGACGACTGGATCAGAGCATCTCCAGAACGACAGGTCTAGTGGGGTGTTCCCGGTATGCAGTGGTTAGTACCTACCAAAAGTGGTCCAAGGAAGGACAACCGGTGATCCGGCGGCAGGATCATGGGCGCCCAAGGCTCATCTGGTCCAATCCCAGAAGAGCTATTGTAGCACAAATGGCTGAAGAAGTTGATGCTGCTGTGATAGAAAGGTGTCAGAACACACAGTGCATCACAGCTTGTTGTGTATGAGGCTGTGTAGCTGCAGACCAGTCAGAGTGTCCATGCTGACCCCTGTCCACCACTGAAAGCACCTACAATGGACACGTGAGCATCACAACTGGACCGTGGAGCAATGGAAGAAGGTGACCTGCTCTGATGAATCAGGTTTTCTTCTACATGGACGCGGTTAGGGTCCGATGGAACATCTGTGGGATGTTCTGGAACAACAAGCCTGATCCATGGGGGCCCCACCTCACAACTTACAGGACTTAAAGGATCTGCTGCTAACGTCTTGGTACCAGATAGCACAGGACACCTTCAGAGGTCTTGTGGAGCCCATGCCTCAACGGGTCAGAGCTGTTTTGGTGGCAGGAGGGGGGAGCTACACAATATTCAGGGTTATTAGTGGACCTTTTAATGCTGTGGCTGATTGGTGTTTATATATATATATCTTTTTTTCATTTTTTATGTTTATTAAATCACCCTCTGAAAGTGTAGGATTCGCCGTAATATATCTGCAGAGGTGCCGCCGTGGCTTTGCTAGATTTTTGACACAGAAAGAAAGAAGAAATTTTAAATTAGAAAGATAACTGGAATTTTATTGTGCTTTTTAAATATAAATATTAAATGTTTTATCTTGAATATTTAGTATATTAATATTTAGTTTGTGTCAAATCGACGTTGACTGACAGCCCAGTGCACGCTGAATGTCTAAACCCAAATCCAACGTGGAAGTTAGTTCCCGATTTTTTCTCTCTCTCACCCATACACACACACACACACAAAGACTGTGTCTGTGTGTGTGTGTGTGTGTGTGTGTGTGTGTGTGTGTGTGTGTGTGTGTGTGTGTGTGTGTGTGTGTGTGTGTGTGTGTGTTTTATGGCCCTGCGTAAACGGATTTACGCCGTCTGACGATGTCTACGTTACGGATTCAATATACACTGCAAGGCCGTATAAACTTCACAACGCATTATCCACCAAGGTGTGTGTGTGCCCCCCACATACAGTACACACACACATAGGGCTACTTACTGGGATGACGGAGAAAGGGAGCGGTAAACACCTGAGGGAAGACAGTAAAAGTAAATGGTACGTCCCACCCCCCCCCCAACCCCCCACGCTTATGGATCGGCCCGGCCCATCGATCAGATGGGGGGCGGGGGCATTTCGTGAATGTGGGGAGGCTCCGTTTGAGCGTGGATTATGGGCCACAGTGCATCATGGGAGTGGCGGATGGTGATGGATGTGGAGCGGGGACGTGTTTAAAGCTCCCCCAACCCTCGCCTGCTCCCCTCCCGACCCCAGTCGGCGCATTCATTTCTAGGTTATTACAGCGGTGTAACAGAGTTGTTACTATGTTATTACAGCGTTATTACAATGTTATTATTGTTTTATTACAATGTTATTACAAAGTTATTACAGTGTTACCACAGTGTTATCACACTATTACAACATATTGCACCGTTATTGTCAAGTTTTACCGTTGTAATGTTGCTTTGCAACTCATAGATGGAGCAGATGCTGTTCTGGAAGGGGAGAACAATAGAAGCATAAAAAAAACCATGATGAATTTTACCCTTAAAGAGGAAGTTATATCTACATTTTCAAAATATGTCAGATTTCCTGGTTTTGCCTTGAAGCATTTTTACATGGTACAAACAAAATGAACCGGCCCAGACCATACCAAGTCATTGTTCTCCGAGCCAAAATTCCGTGCTTGGTTCTGATCAAACTTTTTGCGGAAATAGAAAACAAACGGAAACCACGGCGACGTCTCACAGCCAGTCTGCTGTGCATCGCTGTAGATCAAGGTGAGCCTCCCGGTGCCAGTGCAGAAGCTCACCCTGGCACATGGTGGTGGCCGCGGCAATATCAATAATCATCAACAGGCTAAAGCGTTGGCTCTCTATTAGCGCACTGGGCCCCGGGCCCTGCATGGCAGAGTGTGTGTGTGTGTGTGTGTCGCGGGGGGGGGGGGGTCCGCCGCTCATGCCAACCTGATTTACACTCATTTGTCTACATCAATGGGGGGCAGCAGATTGAGCTCCAGCCAAGCTCGCCTTCACTTATTAACGGGTTAATGCTGGCCCTCTGAGGGGGTGGGGGTGGGGCGGACAGGTGGGTGGGTACACCCATGTTACCCCTGGTTCCCCCAAATCCCCACCCACCTGGACCTGGACCTCATCATCATCATCACCACCATCCTCATCTTCACGCTGTCCATCCATCTCGCCGTCAACCCCCTCGCTCCCCTCCTTCCTTCCTCCCTCCCTCCCTCCCTCCCTCGCTCCATCATCTCCGAGTGTCCGTCCGTCTCACCGCCTCCCTCTCCCTCTCACTCTCCCTGTTCTAGCTCTCTCCCTCTCTCCCCCTCTCTCTCCCTCTGTCTCCCCCCCCCCCTCTATCTGTCTCTCAATCCTCCATTCTGAGGGGAACGCGGCATCCCGGGGCCCTCTGTGAAATAGAACCGCTGGCATCTGAGATATGTGCATCTGTGTGTTTGAGTGCGGGCGTATGTGCGTGTGTGTGTGTGTGTGTGTGTTTGTGTGTGTGTGTGTGTGTGTGTGTGTGTGTGTGTGTGCCCCCCCACCCTCCTGCTCATGCTCCGGCAATATGCTCCCACTCAATCAGATTTGCATAAGTAACCTCTCAGCAGGCCTGCTCCACTGGCCAGGTGCGGGGCCCTATTTGCATATAGAACTGTGAGAGGGCTCCCCAGAGTCACTTTAGACTCCAGTGACTGCTGAGTGAGCTTACGGGGCCGCGGAGCCCCACACCAAATTTGAATTAAAACCCCCACTCTCTCCTTTTTGCCTGCCTCTCTCTCCTTCACTCTCCCTCACTCTCTCTCTCTCTTTCTTCCTCCTTCCTGTCCACCTATGTCAGTTTCTCTTTCTTTTATTTCATTTGCCTTTGTTTTGCTTTGTTGTCGAACGGGGGTGGGGCTTTGCAGGGGAAAGCGGGTGGAGGCGGTGGTGGAGGGTGGGTGGAGTGTCTTTGTTTTTTTTGTTTTTTTAAGCCGCCTGGTGTGAGTTTTTCCGGTGCAATATTGACTTTTAATTGCCGATAGTGTTGCATTAGCGTTTAGCATGAGTGATCCATTGACGTCACATGAGACAGCCAGACCCTTTTTTGTTGTATCAGTATCTGAATGCATTCTATCCTGGGGGCCAGACGTTCAACCTGTCACCAGCTCAGGGGCCCATCAAATTAATTCGATTTTTAAGAAGACAAGTGTAGCTGCGTAATAATTATATAAATAAATAAATAGATCAATTAATTAATTAATCAACTATTTTATTTGTTAATTAATTATCGTATCAATTAATTGGTTGATTAATTAATAGATAAATAGATAAATAATCACAGTAATAGTAACAATAATAACAATAATAATAATAATTATATAAAGAAAAAGAACATGCAAAAACACCCCAATATTCTTCAAATTATCTTCATCAATTTACAAAACAAAGCCTAAAATTCTCAAAAACATTTGTAGATAATGAATAAAAATGTAGCTTTGTGTTGATGTGACTACAGCTCATCGCTAACCTTGAAGGGCGACCTTCTGCGTTAAATCTTGGGCCACCAGTTGAATGAGCTTGTTTTATATATTATTTATATTATATACTGTACGGTGTTATATGTAGTATAGTGTCAGGATTTTTCGTTGTACATTGGCAGGAGGTAACAGGACAGGAAGTTGATTTCGGCAAATATTAGCCTCCATAAATAGAAGCCAAAAGGTCCAACAAAAGCCAAAAGGAAGTGGGTGAGAACCGTCTCCCCCCGCTGGACACACCCAGGTACCTTCAGATTTTAAAACGTCCTGCAACATTCACGCGGAACTCCCCAAAAAAGTTAGATTTCTGGGGGCGGAGGTGGAGGCGTGGTCATGCAAATCCCCGCCGCAGATCAGCTCAGTGTTGTCACGCTACGATGAGACGATGAACAAAAAAAACAATTCCTTTTCCTCCCCCCCCCGGAAAACCTTTTTGGGTAGGTCAACAACAACAAGGGAGCAGGTAGACAGATAAGATCTCGACCTCACGGCAGGGAACAACAGTTGGGCCGGCGAGATAAGCCACCGGCTCCCCCGCCCCCCCTGCCCCGCCCCTTCCCACCCCCTGATCCTTTTGCGAATGTAAATTTTCAGCGCGTAGATATTGGAATGGATGTATGCATGCCCTGCTCCTTTTCACCAATTGGCTGGCCAAGATCTCAGCCGGTGGTGTGTCCCAGAGATATAACTTGTAAAACAAATTCATTTTAATACAAGGGGGGGGCCCCCAAGGTTCGCTGGAGACAATGCATAATTTCCAGGGCTCTTAGCCTTGACCTTGGCTGAAGGGTTTGTCCTTAACTAAGGGCAATTTGGTGGTGGTGGTGGTGGTAGTGGTGGCGTTAGGGGCACTGGTTAGACTCACTGGCTACTGTCAGTTGCTGCTACCGCTCCTGTCTACTACGAGACATCACTTCCTGTTCGGCAGTATTACCATAGTGGCCATAGTATTGGTATTGCCAGTGTTTAATCGAAATGAAATGTATGCCCGGCTCCTTTGCACCAATCGACTGGGTCAGGATCTCAGCCAGCGATGTGTCCCATTTTGTTCTATGAGATAAAACTTGTAAAACAAATTCATTTTAATACAGGGGGGCGCAGGGGAAAGCGCCCCAAGGTTCGCTGGAGACAATGCATAATTTCCAAGGCTCTTAGCCTTGACCTTGGCTTAAGGGTTTGTCCTTAACTAAGGGCTATTTGGTGGTGGTGGTGGTGGCGGCGGTAGGGGCACTGGTTAGACTCACTGGCTACTGTCGTTTGTACTTTGTTATATGTTAATGCACCCCGGAATTTATTCTAAGGCCTCTCAGAAAAAGGGGGGGAAATGGAAACGAACGGAAGGGGGCCCCGTGGGGGAATAGCGGTGGCCCGAGCAATATTATCCCTTCCCCCCGTGAACAGAAGGAAATTGTTCGCTGACCCTTTGAGGACCGGTCCATTTGAATATGTCTGCTGTCTCTCCCGCCTTAATCAAAACAGATTGAGTCCCGGCCAGCAACAAAAAAACAACACGACGCGGCCGGTTCAATAAAATAAAATAATGCGTTTGACGCCCCGCTCCCCCCTCCCTGATGCAAATACGCCCTGCGATCGGCGACCCGCTACGCCTGCCAACTACCTCGTACGGGTTTTTCTGAGCCTGAGTCGGGGCTTTTGTGTTTCTTTATTTCGGCATGAAAAAAAAACAAAAACGAAAACGAGAGGAAGGGAGGGAGGAGACAGAGAGAGAGAGAGAGAGAGAGAAACGTACCTTGAGCGCTCGGCTTGATCGCAGCCGAACGGTGTCGTTTTTTTTTACGAAAAATGGGGGACGCCCCCTAACAAGCGACGCTAAAGACGCCTTTGATGAGCTCAACGTATATTTACATCCATCCTCTCTCGATTCCCCTCCCTCACTCTCTCTTGCTCTCTCTCTCGGTCTCCCCATTCTCGGGCTCAGCCAACAGCGCACCTGTGAATTTCCGCCAGTTTCCTACCCCCCCCCCACACACACACACACACACACACACACGGACACACACTCAAGCAGCCACATGAAAGGACACTTGTAATATACAGTGTTAGGTGTTAGGGAGTGTGGGGGGTGGGGGGGCCAAAAAAAAAATCCCATAATAACATTACACGAAAAAAAAAAAAGGTTAACATAACATAAATAGACGACAAGCGGCGGAGAGCGGGAGCGGGGAACGAGGTCTTCATCTCTCATGTATAGAAATTGGAAACTGCCTCCCGACCCGCCGGGCCCGGCGTCGCCGCTATGCACTTATCTCCGAGGGCGCAGATAGCATCGCCCCAGCCCCCCACCCCACCCCACCCCCGTCCACACAAAAAAAACAAAAAAAAAAACAGTCCTGTAATGGCCACATGCTCCATTTGATAATCCAAAAAAGAGGGAACCCTGGTTATCCTCCCCTCGCATTCTCATCCGTCCGAGCGGAGATACCAAGGGTCGGGGTAAAAGAGCATTACCCGTACCAAAATAAATGCATTCCCCCCGGGGGGGGGGGGCTGGGAGCTCCTTCCTCTTCTCCCGGTGCCGCCGGGTTAACATAATAGCTTACCCCCCTCCCCTCCAGCCTATCCCCCCCATCCCGCGGACGCTCGCCCTGTTTTTTTTTTTTCTCCTTCTTTTTGATTGATACTTTTCAATTACAGTCCTGCTGTCGTGGCCGTCCAAGGCCAGCCCGCCCCAAACATCCCAAACCCTATATATACAGTATATAAATATATATCTATATGTATTATTTTTCTGCTTCACTCCTACCTTGCGATAACTTCAAACATGAGCGGCGGAGGGGGGAACGCGGGGCGCGGGGGCGGGGCGGGGAGGGGGTTACAAGAGCACCCGTAACCCTGTTTAGCCGGAGCCGTAAATTGCTTCCATGTTCAACATAATGGCACTGACAGGCCTTTTTTTTTTTTTTTTTTTTTTGCTAGGGAAATCAGTCCGGGCAAAAAAAAAAAAGGAAAAAAAAAAAAAAAAAAAAAGAGGGGGGAGGACACGCCGGCCGATAAGGCGTCCTCCCGGCTTTTGAAATTCTATTTCTCCGTATCGGAATTAAATCTCTGGACTTTTATATTTCCTTCTTTTTTTTTTTTTTTCCTCCTCGTTTTTCTTCATCTTTTCCGGGGGTGCTCCCGCTCCACGCTCCGGTCCGTGCTGCTATTTGATCACGGGGGCGAGGAGGGAGGGAGGGAGGGAGGGGGGGGGGGGGGCGTGACAACAGGGGTGACAACTAATACTTACCCCCGAGATCCCTTTTTTTTTTTTGCCCTGCCTCATTTTATTCTTTTTCGGGGGGGGGGGGGGGGGGGGGGGGGGGGGTTGGTCTCTGGACCCTATTTTTCCTTCTTTCGGTCTTGTTATTTATTTCATATATTTTCGCTCGCGCTCTATCTCTTTTTTTTTTGTTGTTTTCTATTGCTTGTGTCAAAATCTCCAATGATTTGTCCGGCCCCGGGATGTAATGTGTTGGAACGTTATCCAGGGCTTTTTTTTCAGGAGAGGGAACACGCTCTTCCAGATAGCACGGAATACACAAGGGCAACAGCCTGACATACACCCCCAAACACCATGTATTCACTCTATGTATAGTGAGTGAGTAGATGGTGTATATAAAGTACACCGCGTATATAAAGTATATACTGTATGTATGTGTTCAACATAATTTACAATGGAGACAAAAAAGCAGACGGCCAATCAAAACAAGCGCAACACACGCACGCGCTTCTTTATAACGTGTGTGCACGTGACCTTTCGGCTGCGTGCGCGCTGCGAGCGTCTGGGTAAACATATTCCGTGGGCCGCCGAGTCATTAGCGACGGGAGCGCTCTCCAGCGGTATCCGGGGGCCGATCTGATATCCAGAGCGCGGCTCCGAGTGGTGGCAGCCGGGGCCCCGCAGATAATTAATCTATTTAGCTGAGGGGGTTGAAAAGCCGCCCGCCGCCGGGTCAGATAAGTTTGTGGATTTACACATTTTAAAGTCATCCAGTCCCTCAATGGCACCAAACTGTGCAATATTCTAATGCCATTAATTACTATTTCCGATTGGATGGTCTCGGCTGTGTCTGGACCAGCTGTTTCATCAGACGCACGGGGGTGTGTGTGTGTGTTTATGTGTGTGTGCGTGCGTGTGTGTGCGCGTGTGTGTGTGTGTGTGTGTGTGTGTGTGTGTGAGCGAAACGCCCACTCCCAGTGCGCCCGGCGCGCATTGTTTCGTCATGGGGTGACATTCTGAAAGACTCCCGCTGTAACTCAGCCCCTCCGTCAGCGATGGGGTGTGTTTGATTGTGTTTGTGCGTCGCATTTTAAATGCAGCGTTTATCATCCCGCCTTCGCAGATTTACATATCTCATTAACGGGGACAAAATCGCGCAAATGTATTAAAATGTTGTGATTGAAACTTGTTTCGAATGGAGGCGCCGTCTCTCGCGGTGATTTCGAGTGGTGAGTGAAGATGTTTCGAGGTAAAAGACGCGGCTCATCCAGGCAGTGTGTTGAGCGACGCCCACATCCAGGGACGCTTTTAGCAGAGTCTTGAGGACGAAGCTTCCGATGCGTTCCCAATATCTACGTGGAGATTCGTAAAATACCCCTGAGGACGTCGTTTTCAAGCGTTGTAGCCAGGCGACCAGTCGTGGAGTTAAGGGTCGACATAGCTATTCAATATCTTTAAATGTCTGGGAAACTTACCCTAATGAAGCTACAGCATTGAATGTAACCATAACCTCAAATATTATTTTTTAACTTAATTTATTTCGCCATTAGAGGGCGTACTGTCATAAAAACCAGGCATATACACGCTCATATGAGGTTATAATAACATACAGTGTAAACCAACCTCAGCCTTGTTTGCTTGTGGCCGTCCATGATGCTTTTTACCGCATTTTTACGAAAAAAAAAAAAAACATTGACGCCAAGCTAAGGCGTCCATGCACCGAAGCGAAAGGACAACAATCGCGATAACCACACAGGTTTAATAAAACGCGGAATCCAAAAAGTGCTTCCGTCAAACGCGTCCGTTAAAGGCGTCGTCGACCGAGCATCGCGCCCCAAACAACTCGCACTCCTCTCCGCAGCCCCGGCGCAGGGCGACAGGGAGCGGAATATTGAGATCTCCGTGTGAGGAACCCGGATAATCTATAATGAACGACGGCTCCTCAATGGCGGGCGGGCTTTTGAAGCGCGCCAAGCGTGCGAGAACGCGTGCAGCGTATGCAGATGGCGCCGCGGCGTTGGCTCGGGTGACACGTCGACGAGTTGCGGGAGCGCCGCCGGGGCGCTGCTGTTCAGCGCCACGCCAGGGGTTCCAGTCGGGGTTTGAGAGACTCCCTGCGATTGGATCGCATCCGGCGTCAGGGCCACCTGAGACCTGGCGCGCTCAAAACTTTCCATACATTTCGGTTTGAGCGAGGCGGGGGTTGATATGTCTATTTGTGTATGGTTTTCTATAAGTAAGCGCATTTCTTGCTTTGCTTTCATTTCCGGTTGGGGCAATAAGTGGTCTTAAGGCATCATGCTAACATGATACAACATTTCAGATCTAAATTTATGACAATGACAACACGTGACCTAGAACATCTCCTTCTATATCTATACGTTTCTATATATTCCATATACGTGTGTTTACACGGTAGACGTTAGATCATCCATGACCAGCTCAGGTTCCATGTGATAACCCAAGCTAGGTTCTTTCACATGGGATTATAAATTCAATGGTAGATATATTTCAATATGGTGTAGGCTCCCCGCAATTATGGGGTATAGAGATGTTATGAAATCACACATAATACCTTCAACCTAAATGGAATTTGTCGGGAAGGAAGACACAAAAAAAACGACACACCGCATACACTCCACGCTTCTTATAGACTCTGCCTGTTTCTAATAGCGACTGAGGGCGAGAAAAAATGGATGGCGGGAGAGAGAGAGAGAGAGAGAGAGAGAGAGAGAGAGAGAGGAAGGGCGGAAGGTGCTCGCGTGCTCTCCCCCCCTTCCCGCGCTCTGACATTGTGAGTGTCAGGCTGCGATCACTTTAATCAGAGCGGGGATATGCATGATAAAACGGATAAGGGACTTTAATCAAAAATATTCGCTGGTCTGGAAACGCGACACACTCCAACAGGCACGCCTCACCCCCCCCCCCCCCCCCCCCCCGTGCACAACCCAGCCCCACCCAGCCCCCTCCCCGACCCCACAGTCGAGCAACTACCCCCTCCAGCCCCTCCGACCCCACGGGTGTCTCCGACCGCCATCACTGTCTCTCTCTCCCTTTCCCTTTCCTATTTTAGCCGGAAAAATTGACTCGGAAAGAGAAATTTTGCGCAGTGGCGGCAGTGGCATAACTCTACCACAAGGGGCCAAATTCGCGAGAATTCCTTTAATAATTAATATTGTTAATATTTTTTTTGTTAATATTGTGCATGCCTTCATATCTCCCGCTATGTCCCTTTCTTGTTTGTGCCCGGGAAATCGCAGTAGGTGTAGTGCAGGTGTAACTCTGCCACAAGGGGCCATGTTTCAAAAGTTGCTTTCATAATTTCTATTGATAATGAATTCAGTATGTTGATAATGAATATGTATTCTTGTTTCTAGAGAATGTTCAGCTGGCTGTGACTGTGACATCGCTTTGGACAAAATAATCTGCTCAATGATTTTTGTCATCATCACCATTTGCACTGCCTGTTTGAATACACTTTTTTTCCCCAGTGCACTCATTGTAAATGAGGGTTATTATAGATCCTACTAACGACATATATTTTTCATTTAATTTTACTTAACTTTTTTTTTTTTTTTTTTTTTTTTAACTGAAAAAACCCCAAAGTGATTCTTATTCCATGTGTGTAGTCATACTTGGCCAATAAAGCCAGATTCTCATTGGGATTCTTTTTATTATTTTGATATGTGTTATATATATATATATTTTTTTTTTTTTAATTCAGGGATATCATAGAGCATATACACTGATCAGCCATAACGTTAAAACCACCTGCCTTATATTGAGTAGCTCTGACCCGAAGCATGGGCTCCACAAGACCTCTGAAGGTGTCCTGTGGTATCTGGCACCAAGACGTTAGCAGCAGATCCTTTGAAGTCCTGGAAGTTGCGAGGTGGGGTCTCCATGGATCAGGCATCTTGTTCCAGCACATCCCACAGATGCTTGATCGAATTGAGATGTGGGGAATTTGGAAGCTAAGTCAACACCTTAAACTCTCTGTCACGTTCCTCAAACCAAACTCAAACAATTTTTGCAGGGTGGCAGCGCACATTATCCTGCTGAAAGAGGCCACTGCCTTCAGGCAATATCGTTGCCATGAAGGGGTGTACTTAGTCTGCAACAATGTTTAGCAAGGTGGTAGGTGTCAAAGTAACATCCACATGAATGCCAGGACTCAGGTTTCCCAGCAGAACATTGTCCCAGAACATCACATTGCCTCCGCCGGCTTGCCTTCTTGTCATAGTGCATCCTGGTGCCATTTCTTCCACAGGTGAACGACGCACACGCACCTGGTGATACACATGATGTAGAAGAAAGCGTGACTCATCAGAGCAGGCCACCTTCTTCCATTGCTCCATGGTCCGGTTGTGACGCTCACCATTGTAGGTGCTTTCAGTGGTGGACAGGGGTCAGCATGGACACTCTGACTGGTCTGCAGCTACACAGCCTCATACACAACAAGCTGTGATGCACTGTGTGTTCTGACACCTTTCTATCACAGCAGCATCAACTTTTCAGCCATTTGTGCTGCAGTAGCTCTTCTGGGATTGGACCAGATGATCCTTGGGCGCCCATGACCCTGTCACCGGCTCACCGCTTCTTTCTAATTTTGGTAGGTACCAACTACTGCATACTGGTAACACCCCACAAGACCTAACATTTTTGGGATACACTGACCAAGTTGTCTAGCCATCACAATTTGCGAGCGAGATGAGCAATGTTATTCACTTCACCTGTCAGTGGCTTTAATGTTGTGGCTGATCGGTGTATATTTCCATGAAACAAAAAAAAAACAAGGTGTTAACAACGTTTTTCAAGGTTTTCCATATGTATGCTTCAAGACAACCCAAAATTTGGAAATAACAGATGAAACAGATTGCTAATGACAGATAAGCGACTGTGGAGCAGAAGTACTCTAGGCTGACAATTTTTTAAATGGTATTCTTAGTAAGCAGAAAGGACCACCTACTTGCTGTCATTCCAATGGAAATAATTAAAATGCTAATTATGTAAATATATGTAATTTAAATATAATGTTAATTCCTGAGCAGACTGGGACCTGACCACATCATTGTGATTAAAACAACAAAACTCAAATCAAAAATAATTTCTAGTAGCGTTAGTACATACAGTAATGGTGGTAGTAGGTGTAGTATTGGTAATTTTTTATTTCCGACCCAACATGAAACGCATGAAAAGGAAAATGAATTCTCCATTTTTTAATTAGTAAACTTAACTGTCAAAGCCGCCACAGAGCTGTTAATGGTAACAGACACATACATTATGTATAGATTCGTATCTGTATAATTCAATTCAATTTGCTATCAGAGCCTTTCATCACGGACCATATGAAAAAATTAGGCTTTAAAGAGATCCATAAAAAGAGAGTGAAACGTGATGAAAGGGGTGTGGGATGTGAGACGGACGCGGTGTGAAGTGCGTGTGTGTGGGTGTGTGTGTGTGTGTGTGTGTGTGAACTGCCACCCACTCCACTCGTGTTATAGGGGACGGTGGAGAAAAATTGAGTACAACTATATAATCACTCCGACTGTCATTTGAGTTGATCTTTTTATGTTATTTGTACTTTTTACGCAGTTTCATTCTCCTCCTAATGAGGCGGCCTTAATGTAATGAAATCTACGTGCTGCTTTTAGAACATCTGAGAACACTGAAGCGCCTTTAAAAATGGGTCTTTAAGCGTTATTTCATCCTCACCGATTTTGACTAGTGTATGTTCAAGCTCTGACAACAAAGGCCCCAAATGGCTTATCTCTCTTGTTAATTCTGTTCATTTGAATGTGGCCGTTTGGTTATTCCAGTGATCAGCGACGGAGTTTTCACCCAAATATGAAGTAGGGGAGGCTTCAGGGTGTGCTGGTGGGGTGACTTAGAGTTTATGGTTAGGAGGGTTAGGGTTATAGAGTTAATCTATGGTATGGAGTATTGGCCTGTATCACATTAAAGACCTTTTTATACCTTTTTTTTTTTTTCCAGCTCGAAAAACCCCACAAATTTCTGAGTTGTTCGAATCGTTCCAAATTTGACCGACCAAGAAGACTTTGGTCATTCTTGGTCATTCTTTGGTCATTTCAAACAAAGGCGAAGTCCGACCACCTCATCATTTAGGTGTCTGAATGTAGCAGTCAATTGCAGCGGTCCACTGAACTTGGTAAAAGGGTCTTTGGGAAGATGGCGCTACATTCTTCCGCTCTCGCACGAAACGTGTGGAACTCCATGTTTTTCAGGCGAGAATATGATGTACCCATTGCCGTCTTTCCACCACATTGAAAGCCGGATTCAGCACGACAAGTTCTCCGTGGCAACGAAAGGTGTAAAGGACCTGTACCGGTGAAGGGTGTGAAGGTGTGACGGGTTCCCGTGCCTAGAAAGCGGATTTTGCGTTGCACTTGGTGTGAGAAAGACCTTCACAGTCTCTTTAAAGACCTCTACAGGTTTGACAGCACCCTCTCATCCCTCAGAGGGGAAAGGAAAGAGCGGGATCCCCCTTCTAAGACGGCCGAACGCGCGGACTGGCCAACGGGCAGTTCTGGCAAATGCCAGAAGCGTCGGCCTGTGTTTTGACTGCTTTGGGTCGGTCAGGTAGTCCGCCGAAGAAATGATCCACGCGACCAGATTTTTTTTGTCCCTGTCTTGAACGGCGCTGACTGGGCGCATAAACCAGAGAAGCAAAAAAAAAAAAACTAAACTCAAAGCAGAAGTCATTCCGCAAACGCCACGGGCGAAAAGCGGAACGACACAATCAGAGAGGTCGGGTGTTCCGCGTCCCGTGGCGGCGGCGGCGGCGGCGGGTCGTGCGGTTTGACACCAGATGTCCTCCGACGGAGCCCAGCCCTCGCCCCGCCCCGGCTCCATCCGGAGCGACGCTCCGAGACAGATGTCGAGTGACACCCGCTCGGACCCCCGCATCACTCCTCCACACATCAAAGCTAATGAAGTGTGTTCAAGTGCCGTGGAGAAGGACTCGTGGCGACCGCTCGGATAAAACGAGCACGAGAGAGAGAGTGTGTGCGTGGTCGCGGGGGTTGGGGGACAAACAACAACTCGACGTCGCAGAATAATTGCATGCCGGGCGATGCTAATTAATTAGCACATACATGCATTTGCGCGCAGGTCATACATGGCGAGCCAGATGGTCCACAAAGAAAAACATGTATGTGCGAGGAGCGCTATCAGGGAGCAAATGAATAGCGGCGTAGCAGGCGGAAAAGCCACTGACATTAGCATAAAATATTGGTTGGAGCGTCGCAGATAATAAAGACAATTAACCGCGCGCTACTCGGGGACTCCTTCCTGTGCGCCGGTGTCATTAGGGATCACAAATGGAAACTCCGGTAGACCTTTATTTATCTATTTTTATTTTTTTTATCTTGCAGCGGTTTTCCATTAGCAACTTTAGTGACGGTGGCCGTGGCTGACGGGGTCTCCAATAGCCAAATTGAGGTCAGTCACCTCGGTGAGACGCCATTCTTACGGTGCAATCTGTTGTTGGCGGTGTGGTATCCGCTTTGAGAAATCGCTTTAAATTGCGTCGATGTGAAGGTGGGAGTTTAGCCGTCGTTCTTCACACCTTTAGCCGCGCTTTTTGTTTGGAACGTGGCTCGAGGTAAACTTCGCTCTTCCCGTTTTAAACGGGGAAATAATTGACATTTTCCCTTCTCTTGATATTAACATAAAATATGGTACCTCAAGGAAAATCTTCCGCCTAATTCACAGACAATGCATACAGTATATTCATATCTATATGTATGGATCCATGTATAGCTCTATATATACCGTATATAGATATACTATACAAATATCTATATCTATATATATATGCAGGATACTGTGTATCGGTGTACACATCCTGGTCTGTCTGAGAAAACAAGATGGCCGAGACTCATGGTCAAGTCGAGCAGAACGCAGCCTTTGAATGACTGAGTTAACATTTCAATAGCCTTTAGCGTCCCTATCATTTTCTCCATTACTTGGCATCGGCTGCTACAATACCTCCATGCATGGTAATACGTGAAAGTAAAGATTTGCATAATCTTCAAACCTTGTGGAAAGCACTCGCGTTCGCTGATAATGGTTCAGTGGCTTACACCGTCTGCCGAAACGGTAAACTCCTAACGGCTCCATGTTTCCCCACACACTCCAACAATTCAAATTAATCCGGTTTGTATATTATACGTTACTATCCACCAGCATGTATGTGCATGTGTGCCTCCAACAGTGCTAATGAGAGCAAAAGACGTAAAAAAAACCCCCAACAAAACGCTTGCGTTCCCACCTGCTTGCACATGGCTGCCCGCATATGCACTCGCGGTTTGTTTGTATTTGTTTCCGCACCCGCGCTGGTGTACGTTGCGACGTTTCCCCGGTGCCTTCTGCTCGCTAAGCGGCTGACGTCTCCGCCTGGTTCGCGACGCGGAAGGGGGGGGGCGGGTGTTCGAGGGCGGCGCCCTTCATCCGCCTGTTTCGCGCCTCTCGTCCTAGTTAGGGGCCGCCCTTCCCAGAACCCTCTACCACCACCTCTGCCTCCTCCTCCACCCTTAATTCGGTGGATGATCATTTTCGGAGGGCAAGGAGCTTGTTAACCCTAATGATTAAGTCTAACCAGCCCTTCTAAGAATGTACGGACACGCTTCAACTGAGCAGAACAGAGTAATGGTTTGGAAATGAGAAGGAGACGAGAGGAGGAGGAGGAGGAGGAGGAGGAGGAGGAGGAGGAGGTGGAAGGGGAACGGGGACTGGGGCTGGGGTCGGGATTTGGGGAGGTGTTTGATGAAGAGAAAGAATAAGAAGAACTCCTCTTCCCTCGTCTGGTTATTTTTACCCGTCCGCCAGCGCCGGTTGTTGGCAGGAGTCTTTGAGAACAGAGGGAGGTCCGACAAGAAGGAAGCGGGAGCGATGGGACAAAAGTTGCAGATCACAGTCATTAAGGCTTTTGTAGACAAAACGCCAATTGGTTTTTACGCTGGGAACTGTTTAACGGCGTAGAAAGTACCTTGAGCGCTTTCCCTTTCTCTCAGTTTCCTTCTCTCCATGTGGTGTCGCAGTCATGATACAGCGTGGCAACATGTCCGCCCACAGCTATAGCTGTTCAAACTAGGGCCGTGTTTACGAGGCTCGTCTGCCTCTTAAACATTGTCAACTTTGGCAGCGTTGACAAGCAGGTTTCATCAAAGGTGAACTACAGTAGAGGTCAGATTGTTCGGTCTTGTTTTGTGGTCTGCAGGTCTTCGGCAGTTAGGGGGCATGTTATTTGTCTTAGGGCTACGATGACTGTATTTAAATGACATATTTGTATTTTTATACACACATATTTGCCATTGTCTAATTATTTTATGTCCGATGGTATAACCCATATCTCCGCTGTCGGTTTGGATGTGCCGAGCGCCAGTTTTGGCAAAGGTTAGGAAGCACGGCAGGCTTGCGTCCATGCTTTAAGGAGGTTTCCCCTGTTCAAGGGCCTTGAGCAAGAGTGATTTGATCGCTTCAGGGGTGCTGTACTAAAAGCCTTTGCGATCAGATTAAAGGGAGAAAACAAAGCAAATTCCCTTCAGCAATTATATATTTCACAATTAAAAACAAGATAGATCAGTATACAAGATATTAGTATACAAGAAATATTATTATCTAATATCACAGTTTTCAGGTATTAATCCACTATTTCTCAACTGTTGCATTTACAAGACAAGGTGGTCTTTTACCCATTATCTGCTCTGGAGGTAGACATTGAGAGGGCTAAAGCTTCACCCATATCTAGTCACCAATACAGTCTGTCGACAACTTTCTAAAAGCCGCCATTGTGGTCCGTTAAGGACGTACTGGTAATAGCATAGTCTCAATCCACCCCTTCCCATCCTCTATCCTGCAGCTCTGTTTCAAGCACTCCATTGTCAAGGGCCGTTTTTTGTGTCATCTTGGGTGACCCCCCCCCGACCTCCCCCTTACCCCCACCCAACCCGTTTCCTGCCAGACGGATCAGTCCCCTTGCCACTCAAGAACCCTTCTTTCTTCCCCTCCCTCCTCCTCCTCCTCCTCCTCTTCCTCCCTCCCCGGCCATCGATACTGGTCAGTGGCGATCGATTGTGTCGGAAAACATCACCCCTTAATTGGCTCCCCGTCTTCGTTCAACCGTCCCCATTTATGTAGTTGATCCCCAACCCTCCTCTGGTCCAAGTCCTCTGGTTTCTGAACTAACAGAGAAAAAGTCACCCTCTGGTGTCCTTCTGATACCCCCCCAAACCGCCCGTGATGGCTTGAATTTAGCTGGAGTTGGGTGCATGGGGCGGCTACGGAGCTCCCGCGAGGCCAGGCTCGGAGGTGGTGCTTGTCTACGGATCGATGCATTGTTTGTTTTATCCAAGATGGCAAAGATAATGAAATTGGTGTTTGGCAAAGGTCTTTGCAATATCATTTTACTTTGGCGGGCCGTTATCTCGGGAGATTTACGAAAGCAGGATGTGGAATGAGTTGTCTCCCTCGCACGAGTCGCGCCATTAAAATTAATGAGGAAAGGTCAGCGGGGGATTATTGTTGCCCCCCTTCATCGCCCCTCTTAATTTGTTTGAGCTTGTTATGAAAAAGAAATATATCGGGGCGAGAACAGAGAGAATATATACTATTGATGTTATCTGTATATTTAGCCACTGTTTACACCGAGTCCATTTATTTGTTTTTAAATGAGCGTGATGGAGTCCTTCTGATTTTAAACGGGGTCTTAGATAGCACGGCAGATAAGAGGGAACACAATATTATAAATTAATGAACTGCGGTGTGATTTTAGATTATGCAAATATTCATTGTTTGAATACTCGTGTAAACATCTTGCCATGATACTGTGCCTGATTCGATTACAGGGTCCGCAGCTCAGGTACAGGCACTGTGACTCTTCCACGCCGGCTTTTTCGATCCCTCCCTATGTTTGTTCACGTAAAGAGTCGGACCTTGCACTGGTGACACCTTTTGCTACACTTTGATTACTTTCTAGGGTCTTTGTGGGAAGTAAATGGGAAATTGCAGCCTAACTGGATTTTAATAGATAGCATTATGCATAGAACTTACAGTACTTTGACTAAAAGGTGGACGCCCAACAACATACTTTGTTGAAGCTCAAGGTCCTTGACAATAAGTTCATGAAGTTGAAGAAGCTGAGTTCAATAAATCCACTGACAGGCGAAGTGAATAACATTGTTCATCTCATTCCAGTGGCACCTGTCAAGAGGTGGGATATATTAGGCAGCAAGTGAACAGCCAGTTCTTGAAGTTGATGTGTTGGAAGCAGGAGAAATGGGCAAGCGTAAGGATCTGAGCCACTTTGACAAGAGACAAATTGTGATGACTGGACGACTGGATCAGAGCATCTCCAGAACGACAGGTCTAGTGGGGTGTTCCCGGTATGCAGTGGTTAGTACCTACCAAAAGTGGTCCAAGGAAGGACAACCGGTGGACCGGCGACAGGGTCATCGACGCCCAAGGCTCATTGATGGGGTGTGGGGAGTGAAGTCTAGCCCGTCTGATCCGATCACACAGAAGAGCTACTGTAGCACAAATTGTAGAAAAAGTCCATGCTGACCCCTGTCCTCTGCCTAATGCGCCTACAATGGGCATGTGAGCATCAGAACTGGACCATGGAGCAATGGAAGAAGGTGACCTGCTCTGATGAATCAGGTTTTCTTCTACATGGACGCGGTTAGGGTCCGATCCGATGGAACATCTGTGGGATGTTCTGGAACAACAAGCCTGATCCATGGAGACCACACCTCACAACTTCCAGGACTCAAAGGATCTGCTGCTAACGTCTTGGTACCAGATACCACAGGACACCTTCAGAGGTCTTGTGGAGTCCATGCCTCCAGGGGTCAGAGCTGTTTTGGCGGCAGGAGGGGGAGCTACACAATATTAGTGGTTATTAGTGGTGGTTTTAATGTTGTGGCTGATCTGTGTATACACACTTGTCAAAGTAAATATATATATATATGTGTGTGTGTGTGTGTGTGTGTTTCAGGCAAGTTCAATGTGATGGTATGTCTGTGCAGTTGCGACTGTATGTGCAAGTGTGAATGTGGTGAAATTGCACGCCGTTCCTGTGACAACGTGTGACATTGGACCAATAAGAAACTTTAGTAGAAGTAGAGGTAGAACTATAGTAGAAGAGGAAGAACGTGCTACTTATTCCCAGAGAAGGTGTAGCTGGCTGTGACTGTGATATATAGCTGATTCGATACTACGGACAAAATGTAGTTGTTGTAAGTCGCTTTGGAGACAAGCATCTACGACAGAAAATTATGTAATGTAGTGTAACGTGATGTAAAGGGGAGTGGTGTGTGTCTTTGTGTTTATGTGAAGTTGAGTATGTTTGAGTCCATCCGTATGTGAAAATATTTATTATGTATTTATGTATGTGCTCGTGTCTCTGTATCCCCGTGTGTGTGTGTGTGTGTGTGTGTGTGTGCTCGTGGGGGGATATCGAGCGCTGCAGAACCGGATCCAGGCGCGGAGAAGGATACGTGCCGTTTAAAAACCAGGGCCCACTTCCAGCGTGCTGGGCTGGACGGATCCGATGCAGAGCGGATTGGGTTTCATTTAAAAGCCCCCTCTCTGCAGCGCTAATGGCACCAACGGCTGCCAGCGCCAGAGGCCGGGGTAAGGTCAGTGGCGTAGAATCGAATGCCCCACAACTAATCCCCCTATCGCACACACACACACACACACACACACACACACACACACACACACACACACACACACACACACACACACACACACACAAACATGAACACCCGCATAAACGTGCCTGCATGCGTACCCTGCATCCTTTGCTTTGATATGCATAGCGCCAGCTATTTATGAGTGATGAAAAGTTTTTCTCATTTTGGAGATTCGGCTCTTTACTCAGTCAAAAAAGTTGAATTTTCCGGAATTTCATTTCATTTGGTTCGTTTGGCGTAATGAGAGTCAGAAGAGTCGGTTTGTGTGAGATGTGAATGGAACTCTCACAAGATTAATTAATTAATTTCATCCCGTCAAAATTATTTATTTTGGTGGCGTGCAAAGTGTAAATCAGTCAGATTCAATATGAATTACGCCAAATGCCTTTCAATGCCTCAGTGAATGCCTGTGTACCTGGCTGCAGTTTACCCGGTTGAGAGCGGCCAACTCTTTTGCCGGAGTGACTTCCGACTCCCGAGTTATTTAAAGGATCTGTTCGGTACGAACAAATTGTTTGCGGGTCTTGCAGCACCACGGTCGTGAGCAGAAAAGCCTGAAGCCCAGTTTGCGGAGTAAGTTGGGAAGGCAGTTCATTCGGTTTCGGCAGTGCGAATGCCAGAGTGCGCAATGCAGAGTGGCCTCAAATGGTGGCCTCCGACATGGGACATCAAGGAGTTTTTGCTCAAGCCCTGAAAAAATGAATCTTATTGTTGACGACGAGGGTGTTGTGCGACGGAATGTTGAAACATGACACCTACCCATCTCCCCTCAGATGTCTCGGGCGGCGAGAGTAGAGCTAACAATGTGAAATCTGTTTTTAATTGATGCACTTTCCCCGTCGCGCGGCGTTCCGTAGTAGGCGGCGTGCAAAAACAGTTGGCCGACAGGAAACAAAGGCTCTTTGAAGCCGGGGGGGGTTACGTTTGGAGCCGTTTCAAACGTGTTGAGGGGGGTAAAACATTTATTTTTATTTATTTTTTATTCCCCGAACCAAACTTTGGCAGCCCCCGACGCCCACCCGTGTCTCCTCGGTTGGACTGGTAAGCCGTTTCCCCCGCTCGCCACTCGCCCGCCCCCAATTACGGAGAGCTGAGCAATCTATCGCCGGCTGGCAGGCAAGCGTACCACCACGCTCGCTGGTAATGGCCGGGGACTCGGCACGCAAATTACAATTAAACGCTAATCCTAAACAGAGGAGTTCAAGATGGCAATTTAATTTGCCCTCAATGTTTTTCTTTTTTTTTTTGTTGCCAGCCCCCCCCCCGTACGCTCCCAGGTGCCAGGGCCAACTTTGAAGCACCAAAAATATCACTCCTTTATGGGCGCGCGAGTATTCATTTGACGAGGGGTGATAATATTTCTCAGACACTAGTTTGAAAACGATTAAAGTTTCTTTCTTTCTTTCCTTCTTTTTTATATATATATATATATATATATATATATATATATATATATATATATATATATATATATATCCACTTTGGAGATTAGTGGGGGGAAACTAATGAATTTTGAAAAAAGCGGGGGCGGGGGGAAAGGCATTAATGAGAACTTTGAAAGAGATAACTTTTTGAAATGGATGCAAGTCCGTTGAGAACGCGATGAAAGTGTCATTTGGCTTTGTCGCGTGACGCAACTTGTTTCAGGAGTTCTTTACTTCACTAACCTTTGCTTGAAGGCTGCAATCATTTTCCTTCTGAGGAGCATTAACTGCATTGTGAATACCAACACACTTATGCCAACACGTCACGTCGCAAAGTGCTGTTACATAAAAAATGTCACGGCAGTCCGATTCCTCAAATCCGGTGTTCCGGTCGGCGGTAAATGAGACCGGTAATGCCAAATAATGAATAGTGTTCAGGACACAGGTAACAGAGATCGGCCAACTCATCGATGACGGGCTCGACTATACACATTTGGAGAAATCACACACAAAACAGGCTGCTAGATCGTCCAGTAGAGACGGGCTTTTCTTAACCTACAGCCCCTGAGCCCATGAGTCACAAACCATTACGACCATTTAGAAGTCGTTTGTGACCCCAGCGCTTTCACACAGCAGGCCCTGTATTTCTAATCAAGCAGATGTAACCTTCACCACATGTGAAGCACAGCCTGCGTTGCGCCGATAAGGTGGGAAGCTGAGTTTATTTGTTCTGTCTGGGAGCGAGGGATGCATATTCAAGACCGTTTGATTGTTTTAAACGGATGCCGGTGTTTGACGCCGATTCAGTATTCCGCATACACCCTGACCCTCGCCTTCAAAACAAACTACAATTTTCCTGACCTTGGGCGCCTTTATGAAGCCCCCTTCTCTTGGTTGCCGCCGTCTTCTCCATCCCTTCCCTGGCAAAGAACTCACCGCTCCAAAACCGGAGGGCACCTGAAGAGTCCCTCCTCCTGTTCAAGGCTCTGGAACATCGTCCGCTGACCCGTAGTGAACTGGAAGCCCCGGAAACCTCGCCCGATCAGGGGACAGCGGTAGCATGGGGGTGGAAGGATGGGGGGGCGATGGTTTGGTCATGGAGATGGGGGGGGTTGGCACCAACTCAGGCTTGGACAGGCGTGGCCAGGCGGCCAGGGGCGGCCAGGGGCGGTCAGGGGCGGCCAGGCTTGGGCGAGCACGTCAGGTTGATTTATGTGACGCCTGGCCTCCATAGTTGGGTCGGCCGGGGTTTCTTTCCCTAACCCCCAGGAGTCGGCTGGCTTCGCGATGACTCCCTTCCTTAAACTATCCCCAAAGCCCCCCAATGCAGGGCCAAAAACACTGGGAGGGAGGAGGAGGAGGAGGATGAGAAGTAGGAGGCGTAAGGTGAAGCCAAACAACTCCAGGTCAGTGATCACTCTCCGGCTAAGGGGGTTACAAGGGATATCTAGAGGAAGATAGAATGTCTGTGTGTGTGTGTGTCTGTGTGTGTGTGTGTGTGTGTGTGTGTGTGTGTGTGTGTGTGTGTGTGTGTGTCTTTTCGAGATAGAGAGAAAGAAGGGGAGAGAGAGAGAGAGAGAGAGAGAGAGAGAGAGAGAGAGATGGACTGAAACGGATGTGACCGGCCGTGATGGAAGACATGTCCTGGCCTGCAGCCCGCCGTGTCACCCAAGGGTGAAGGAGCAGGAATATACCAGAGCTGCTCCCTACCCTGCCTGACCCCAGGCGGTTCGGTCAAACCAGGTCACCTAAGAATACCCCGTGTCCGAAAAGCCGAGTTAGACGGCCCCCGGAGGCACGGAGGAAGTTCTACGCACACAGGCAGGTTCTTTCTTTCTTCTTAATCCCAGTGCACCATTGTACCCTGTTCTCCTTCCACTTTCACGTGTTTCGTTTGGTTCGACCCCCCCTCCCCACTTTCCATCTCCTTTTGCATTTTCTGGGCAATTAACGGGGAACAGGAAGAGGCGGTCCAGGAAAGCGATTCTCCGCCGTCCCGTCCCCCCACCCCCACCCAAAAAGTGGGGGCCCGGGCTCCGCCCTCCCGGCGGGGGGCATGATTGGGCTGTCTGGGCGTTCCAGCCGCGCACCCGAGTGGAGGTGAAACGGGCGGAGGGGGGGGGGTCCTCGGCTATCGATACCCAATTATACGACTAAGAAAGGGGGCTCCGCTAACTTCTCCATTTTTTTTCAAATGATCGCCCCCACTCCCCGGCTGGTGCTTATGCCGCCATCCCCTCCCCCCCCCCCCCCCCGACACCCCCTTACACCCCATTGTATTCCAGATGATAAATTGTTTTGGTGGGGGGATTATTATGGCCAATGTAATTACGTACGTCGAATGACGGCGGACCACAAAATGACTCGGAATCAAGCTGTGAAAGTTGTTATTGAATAAATTGGATTCAATTTTATGTGCCTTGAATGCAATGCATTCACATGGTAATTCCGCCGGGGCGCTTTGCACGGCGTTGTGAGTGGACGGAGTGGGACATAGTGGAATTTGATAGCGTGAGGTTTTCTTTCTTTAAATGCCTGTCTGTAAATCAGAGGTAAAGCTGAAAATGCCCGCCCCCGCCCCCGCCCCCGCCCGCACAATACATGAATCCGAAGTACAAACACAGACACTGACGGACGACAGCATCTTACCGTATGCGACGACCTCTAACTTGCCAAAAAAATAAAACATGTTTTTAAAAGGTATCGATCGAGCTGTGAACTTTCAGATATTGTAAGCATCCATTTATTCTTCAAATGTTGCCAAACTCTGTGTTGCGTTTTAAGTGACTGTGGGGTTTAACCTATACCGCTCTACTGTTTTGGTCTTCATACAATGCGACAGACTAGAATCAATGAATATCTCCCAACAACGGGGGGAAAAAAGTTGCCCAGACTCAATAAGTGGTCATAGGAGTCAGGTCCACATCGAGAGAGCAACATGTCCCAAGGGCGAGCCTAACCCATTTCAAACACCAAATCCACTCCACGGCAACCTTCACTCTCTGTTAACCGCTACTCGTCGTCTTCTGGACAAATTGGGGACGGCGCCAACTGAGAAACAGACAGAGGTGTTTCTCACCTCCATCCAACATTGCCACTTCAAATGTTTCGCAGCATAAATGCGAAGAGATGGTCGCGGCCGCTTGGCTTTGGTTTCGGCCTCTTCACCAATAACGGGTTGAGCTTTGGTCTCAGGGCTGTGGAAGCAGAGGAGCTGGTACTCGGTACCTTTGCCTGGTGTATTGCCTAACTGACACAGACCACTTGTGCAGCGTAATAAAGATTGAAAATGGTCACCCAACGCATTAAATATGGGTGTAACACGGCATGCCATTAATAAGTCATGATTCAGACTGAACAACACTCCCCGCTCCATTCAATCAGGAACTGTAACCGAGCGCAGAAATTGCTCTCTTCTCTCTTAGGTAGAGACCTTTCCTTGTCTAATCTGCCACGTGCATTATTAAACAATTGCCCTTAAATCGCTGCGGTATTGCAAGACGTTGCTCGCTCTCTCTCTCTCTCTCCCTCTCTCGCCCTCTCTCTCTCTCTCTCTCTCTCTCTCTCTCAGAGGCCCTGGGGTTGAAGCTAAACTCCATTAGGAGTCTTTTTTTTTTCCCCCCCGCCACAGTAATTAACTCCGGCGCGCTTCCTTCTCCGTTTCCTCTGATCCGGGGTCAGAATTGAACCGCTTCTGCCGGCGACCCCCTGCGTTACATCCCCGCGACTTATACGGGTCACCAGATGCTGATTTTTCAGTTTTTTGTCTTTCTTCTTCTTCCCTTGCCGCCGCCCTCACATTACAGCCGGTGAAATGACGGGCGGGACGCGCCGTCCGCCCCTCCTCCCCGGACGCCACGTTCATTTGCACATCAAGCGCACTCGGGAGAAGCGAGGCTTTGACCCAATTTGGCGCTTCAAGGGAAAACGGACAAAATTGAGTCGGACGAGTTCGGCCCCCGGCTCCCGCGTCCCGCCGGCGTGTCCCCGGCGGGGCGAGGTCGGATGGGGGACGCCAGGATGAAAGGGACCCGGGGCCTGGGGGGGGGGGGGGGGGGGGGGGGGGGGCGGTCGAGAGAGAGAGAGCGGGAGAGACAGAGGGCAAGGACGATGCCCGGCTCAGAGGCTCAGACCGGCAGGTGAGTCCCACCTTTGAACCCCCAGCGGCCCCCTGCCGCTGTCTCAACCTCAAACTCACCCTGACGTCCGATCGGAGCGCAGGGTACTGAGCATTGAGGGCGAGAGAGAGAGAGAGAGAGAGAGAGAGAGAGAGCGAGGGAGAGAGATGAAAGGCAATATGGATGGATGGAGGGCGGGAGGGAGGGAGGGAGGGAAGGAGGGAATGAGAGACTTCTTACGGGCTCCATGCCTTGTTAGATTTATCATGCCTTTAATTAATAGTGTTTTTAGAAAGACGTCTGAACTGTGTCATTTCCATTATTGGAAAACCCAACGCCATTAATGAATAATTTTCAGTTTTGATCCATTATATCATGCCAGTTGATCTCCCTCTTTTCCGCGCCGCTGAGTGATAGCATCATTTTCTGCCCCTCGATCAAATTTAATTTGGCCTCCCTATTATATCGCCGCATTGCGACTGAAGTGTCAATTTTTGTCAGGCAATTAGAAGCTATAACCTGTGAAGCTAAGTTTGATAGGCATTGTAATTGGATTGTTTCAGCAATAGCTCGAAACGCTTTTTAGATTTTTCCCTTCCCCCGCCCCCCCCCCCGCACGCCAGGTCTATCCCTACTCTCACTCGTGCTCGCTCTCTCTCGTTCTCTCTCTCTCTCTCTCTCTCTCGCACGCTCTCTCTCTCTTTCTCTTTTTCTCGTTCTCCTTCCGCATTTCATTGTGATTTTTGTCTGACTGACTTCAGAGTGAACAAAAGATAAGAGGGGTGTGGCGGCAGAGCGACTTGCCGGCTGACTGAATGACTGAACGAATGACCGACTGACTGACCGACTGACCGACTGACCGACTGACTGACAGACTGACTGACTTTCTGAACGACTGAGTGACTGACTGACCGACTGACCGAACAAACAATTGAACGAACGACCAAGTGACCTACCGACGGACTGTCTAACCAACCGACTGACCATCTGACTGAATGACTGACGGACAGACCGACCGAACGACTGACCGACTGAACTACTGTCCTGTTGTCCAGTTGACTGACTCACTGTCCAACCCACTGGTCAACCGATCAACCTACTGATCAACGGACGGACGGACCGACCATCAGACTGACTGAAGGACTGACCGACTGACTGACTGACTGGCTGACCGTGAGTGCATCGGAGGACTGCTTGCCTCTGCAGGAAAGAAAAGTCTCGGGTGGATTTGCATGGATTTGAAATGTGCGACTGTGATCTTGTGGAGTTTCTTTCTGCCGCAGCAGACATTTTTCCCTCTCCGTCTCTCTCTGTTTTGACCCCCCACGCACGGGGGGAAAAAAGCCGATTTTGAATTTTGGATTTTGGATTTGGGTCCCCTCTGTTTGTAAGACGCCACATTAGAGGGGTAGACGCCGTCTCCCTCTCCACCCCCCTCAGTTTTCATCTGACAAGAAGATAGGCGACGGGAGGGATGGGAAATGTGTCGCAGATTAAAAATTTGCAGACGGAGGTGTAGCGGGAAAATATTTCTGGCTCTACCTCAGTGTCTTGTCGACTGATGAAAACAAAGACACTCATTTGTATTATTATTTTCAAGGCTGAATACGAATACCTGCTTCATTTTCCTCTCTTAGTTTTGTATTCATTCATTCATTCATTTTGGAACTTAAAGCAAGGAAGACATATCCAGAGGTTTGTACGGTTGAATGAATATGGTGGTGGGGAGTTTAAAAATGTAAAAACATGCAGCTGAATATGCCCTCTTTATCTTTTTTTTATTTCAGTCATCAAAATCAGCAAATGAAAACTCATTTGATGCTTGACATTCAAAATATTTGAATTAAGCTGCAGTTCTGGATTTGACCAGCAAGGCGTTGAGTCCAGTCGCTCCTTCAACTTAAAATAAGTAGTCTTTAAAATTACGTGTAGCTTAAGCGCGGCATTTCTTTTTTTTTTTTTAATTCGCTGACATCGAAACAACCAACATTTGAAGCAATTCAACTTTTCACAAATGAAGAGAATCAAAATAATGAGTTGTTTCAGATAACTTTTTGGGGGGCGTTATTACAACTAACTACAATTCAGGAAGATTGTATACATTGATATCTCTGCAATGTTGATAAGTTCTGAAGGGGGTGTTACACCTACCTCGTGTTTAACGGCGATTATCTCTGTGCTTTTCTGTCTGTACAGTTTGTCAGAGTTTGTATTATATTCCTTTAGTTTAAGTCCTATCAAATAGTCCAATGAGCAGATTATATATTTGGAGGATTTACACATGGCAGATTTGATGTCAGGCCGTCGTTGCGTGCCCGCCGTTTTGCACATGCGTGAAGTAATTACACATCGACAGCGACGCCATGAGATGCTTGTCTGTGACCAATCAGAGGTCTGCAGTGCTATTACCCTTGCGGAGATGAGAAATGCAGTGTTTTTTACTCATTTCTAACTTCAAACTTCTAACTTCTCCTACAATAATAATAATAATAATAATAATAATAATAATAATCATAATCATAATCATAATCATAAACATAATTGTAATAATGATACTACTACTACTTCTACTACTACTACTACTACTAATAAAAATAATAATAACAATAATATTACTAATACTACTACTACTACTACTACTACTACTAATAATAATAATAATAATAATAATAATAATAATAATTACAACTGTTACAATGATACTACTACTACTACTACTACTACTACTACTACTACTACTACTAATAATAATAATAATAATAATAATAATAATAATAATAATAATAATATTTAAAAATAAGATATAAAAAACAAAGCAGCAAACTGGTTTCCATGGACTGTTTGTATGGCTACACACAGATTAAAAAGAGAACAAGCGCTCTGAGCCTCCTCCTCCTCCTCCTCCTCCTCCTCCACCCCTCCTTCCGGTGGGAGATGCAGGTGTCTTTGTTTGCACAGCACCAGGGGTGGGGTGGGGCGGGGGCAAATGTACGTAATTAGTGCCATTTTATTTTTAAATTTTTTTTGGGGGGGGGGGGCACAAGCCTGATCTAAATGAGTTTTTTTGGGGGGGGGGGTTGAGTTATTTTTTTGGGGGGATTTGTTGTTTCCCGGCGGGTAGTCCCGCCACCAGGGATAATCTTTGGGAGGGAGTGAAATCATACCTTCGCTAGACTGAGTTTCTCCACTTTTCTTTGGAGGGGGAGAGGGATTGATTGAGAGGATGTGGGAGGGTGTTCATCTTCTTTTCTCTTTTGGTTGAGAAATTATTTTTTGTTGCATTTTTTACTCTTGTTTTTGTTAGGGTTGTTTTTGATGGGGCGGGGTCTATATGATGGCACTCAAAAGGGGCGGAGTAGGACATGCGTAGAAGGGGAATTTTGGGTGTCGGAAGAGTGGATGGTGGGGGTGCAGGGAGGGGTAGAGGATAGATTTCTTTGCTTGTTCTGCTCGACTCCCGCTGGGGGGTGGGGGGCAGTCCACACACACACACACACACACACACACACACACACACACACACACACGCACACACACACACACACACACACACACACACGCAAGTCACCCCTGAGTCGCTATCGGCATACCCCGGGGGTGCCGTTTGGGTGGGTGGGTGGGTGGGTGGATGGTTGGGTGGGGTGGTTCTCCAAGTCCTCCCCCTGGAGAGCCCACGTGTCAGCCCTACCCCTGCCACGCACACACACACACACACACACACACACACACACACACACACACACACACACACACACACGCACACAATTAAGTATCAGCTGAATAATGCAATTATTAGCCATTGAATTTATATCATTATTTTGTGAATGTTTTACCTTGTCTCATATACTTAAACTGTCATGAACTTCTTGAACCCCAACCATTAACCTTGACCGTAACCTAACCCTACTGACCAGGAAATTAATTGTATTTATTTATTATTTATATTTATTATACTATATTCATATCTATTTATATTTTTATTTATTGATATTATATTGTGTAAATGTTGTTGTTTATGTTATGCAATTATTTATTTGTTTATTCTTTAATTTGTATATATATATTTATTTAGTTATTTATGTTTTCATCTATTTATTTTTACATACTTAATGCTCATCCAGTTATTTTATACACTGGTACCAATTATACAGATGATCACAGTCCAAATAGGCTTCATCTTGCCTCTTTATATTTGATTTACATTTTTTTCACGGTCAGCCTCCCTGTTTTACTATTCCAAACACCACCGCAGTTATGTTATATTTTAATTAAATGCAAGAATAATCACTGGCCCATTTTAGCGTAATTGGTAATAATTTTGTGATTCTCATGGTGTGGTATTTACGAGTAATTACGGCAAAAAACGCTCCTGTGTTTTTTCAGGTTTAGATTTGCTTAAGTTGCAAATCGTCATGTTTTGACCTAAATGCGGAGTGTGTATCATTCAGCGACTGCACACGCACACACGTCTTACATATACAAACACAAACACGACCTCTACCAGCACCGCTTTTTTCAACCCGCTGTTTTTCCATGTTTCAAGTGGTAGAGTGAGAGATTTATTCCTGTGTGTGTGTGTGTGTGTGTGTGTTTGTGTATGTGTGTGTGTGAGTGAGTGAGTGAGTGAGTGAGTGCGCACCATTCTCATACCAGTGGAGGGCAGAATTACATTTCACAAATTAGAGCCATGGAAATTTGATTGGAGCCTAGGAGGAAGGAAGGGATGGAGGGATGTTGGTTGATAGGAGTGGGGGGGCAGAGAGAGAGAGGGGGGGGAGAGAGAAAGAGAGAGAGGGGGGGGGGGAGAGAAAGAGAGAGGGGGGGGGCTAAATGATGTTGATGTGATTCTGATGGGTCTGCTTTCTTTCTTTCTTCCCTTCGCTCTCTCTTTTTTTCTCCTCAGACATCTTTCCTCTCCGTAGCACTCTGAGAGGATACTGCCGTGTGAGACGGACAGCGGACGTGTGTGTGTGTGTGTGTGTGTGCGTGTCTGTGTGTGCGTGTGTGTGTGTGTGTGTGTGTGTGTGTGCGCGCGCGGTGCGTGTGTGTGTGTGTGTGTGTGTGTGTGTGTGTGTGTGTGTGTGTGTGTGTGTGCGTGTTTGTGGGTGGGTGTGTGCGTGTGTGTGTGTGTGTGTGAAGGTGGTCTATTGGTGCTCACAAAATCATTTTCATGTATTTTTCCTTATTTCTCTCATCAGTTACTCCATGCGCGGTCTGACTTTCTTGTGATTCCGTTCCATTACATGTTGAACAGATGTGGTATTACAGAGTAATGACACAGTAATAACACAGTAATAGATATGATAAACTGAGGTAATATTTGATTAATCCCTGGAGGGAAATTCAGGCGTTGCAGCATCAAAAAAAACAATGCCCTCCAGACAGAGTAATAGCACAGTAATACACAGTAATACACAGTAATAAATAGTAATACACGGTAATGCACAATAAGGCGCAGGTACAACATATATCATGGATTTTATGTTGGGGGACTGGTATTCTTTTGTTTTGATGGTAATTTCATATACCGGCATACCTAAATGGATCATAGCCATACATGAGGTTATGGACTCGGACCCATTCATCAATAAAAAAAATGAGCACGGACCAAAAAAAAAAATCGAATAAAATTCTGCAACACAGAAAAATGGACACAATGCCAAATATTTCCCACAATTCACACAAAATGCATGAAAGGCCGCTTTGACACCGGCTGAATAGATACACATGGTAACATTTAGACCCGGAGCGATTTCAAAAGTCAAGCCCCTTCGCCGCGTAATAGAATACAGGCCTGAGCTGTAAATACAAGCCGCCCCGGGATCATTACCCCAAAAATAAATATATAAATAAATACTACACTTTGGAAGCGTACAGCGCTGACGCTAGCCCGAGGTGCAAGTAAATGAGAGCGTATGAAGATCATTTGAAAATAAGGTCATACCTCACACAATAACCCCCCAACCCCCCCCAAACACCCCAGACGCCAAACTCCTCAGGGTGAATCTGTGATTAGGCTCTAATCCCAGTAGTCACACCTTCCGTTTCCCCCGGTGCCGTGCACAGCAAAGATTTTAGCATTTTAGACAGCGGCTCACGTGTCAATGAAGGAGCTTGTTTTGTGTAAATAATTGACAATGCGCAGACAATAAAGAAAATGATAGCAGCCCTTATGTAGCAGGGGTTGCCCCCTAAACTGCAACAGCAGAATGTGTTTAACTGGTTTTGGAGGATTAGGACCATGTGGAAATGAAATGAATTTTGAGATAAAGTCATGCTGTCATCAGGATTCTGATTTAATTCTCTGAAAAAAAAATAATTTATATATATATATATATATATATATATATATGTTTTTCAGCATTTTGAGATTAAAGTCGGAATTGCGATTTTATTCTCAGAATGATGAAGAAAAAGTCCAAATTTTGGCATTAAATTCAGATCTTTTTTTCCGAGAACTCAGTCAGAATTCTGAGTTTTAACCTCAAATTTCTGACTTTAATGTCAGAATGATGGGAAAAATCCAGGACATTTTCATCAAAATCACAATTCTGAGGTCAATGTATGATTGACACTATTTTCCAAGAAGACTGAATTGATTCTCGTAATTCGGATACTAATCTCTGAACGTTTCACACCTAATTTTTTGCCATTTTAAAATGTTTTTGCCATGTGGCCCTCTTTGTGGGGGCCTACATTGGCGGAACCTTTTTCTAGGTTAACATTATACATTCAGAGCGGCGCTTGTGGAAGCAGACGTGTGTTTACTATCCTGTAAATTTAGCGCCGGGGAGAGAGATGGTTCTCTCCACCATCCCACCCCCAGCGCCCCACCCACCCACCCACCCGCCCCCACACGCTGACCATCCCCGAGCACTCAGACCAAACAAATTAGCTATCAGGTCCAGTGCAGATGGCCCCCCCCAAACACTGAAATTCCAACCGGCCCCGATATTGTCTCTTCCAGTTTAACCTGAAGTGTTTTGGGTATTCAATCTGCATCGGCACGTTCTGATTGGCCCAGCTTAAAGCAAATAGCGGGTATTTTGTGGGGGCGGTGCCGGTTGGGGGGTGGGGTGGGTGGGGTTGCATGGTAATAAATAGAATATGCCAATCACATTAAGAACGGCCATGTCAGTTTGGACAGTGGGGAGAGTGATCTGCTCTAGGGTTCGGGAGCCGGGAGCCAGCCGTACCTCATTTTATAGGTCAGCGGTCTCATTTGGGGGAGGTGACGCTCATCCGGTTTAGACGCCCTGTGTCGGCGGAGGTGGGGGGGCGGGGGGGGGCACAGGTAGTCGGGGCAAGGAAGCGGGTGCGAGTGTGAAAATTCAACGGCGGATGCAGGAGCGCCTTGCTCGCTCGACGTTGGCAGGAAGCCGCGGAATTCTCGGAAGAAAACGGTCAACCACCCGTCAGGCCGGCGCCGCCCTCTCCTACGTCGACGTCGTAAAATATGAAATACGGGGGAAAATACACTGAAGCCGGAGAGACCCTTGAAGAGCCCCACCGTAACGGGTACCTGTTCACCGGGAAATAATCAACAGTTTTTGTGGGGAGCAAAATGGGGGAATACCTTTTTTGGGTGATGAGTGGCCGATAAGGTGTGGAAAATGCGATGAGAGGGTTTTTCCGCGGGGCGGGGGGAGGGAGTTGAAACTAAAAAACACACGCTTCTTAAGCAATTGAGATATATTTTCACTTTCTACCACCACCGCGGCTTTTATCTCTCTGTTAATCAGATTATGCAATCATTCCGCTAACAGAGCGGATAAGAAGCCTGTGAATGTCCATTTTAATGGGAGCGCGACGGACCCTCCCCTGCCCGCACCCATCAAACAAGCCGCCCGCTAATGAGAAAAAGAAGAAGGAGAAGAAGAAGAAGAGGAGGAGGAGGCAGAGGAGGAAGAGCACCGACGGGGATCTGAACTCAACACTGACTCAGCGGCATTGAAGGAAAAAAAAAACCAAGAAAAAAAACAACAATCCCGCCGTCCTCTTATCCGTCACGGGCAAATCTATGACAGCACACGCGCTTATTTAAATATGGCAGCGTGTTTAGCGACAGCGTCATCTGTCAAAACCGCCATTTCTACGACTGCCGTCGCCGAATGAGGAAAAATCTCTTCCCGCTAAGTTCTCTCAACCAAAACAGATATATAAATATATATACACACGCACGCGCGCACACACACACACACACACACACACACACACACACACACACGTCGCATTTTCATGTGACATCAGCAAAAACTT
>NC_137198.1:22935447-22937947 GCF_960531495.2 Zeus faber
GAGTATATTTACGCATGAGAGAGCATGTGCGCTCGTAAGATTCCGTGACAACTGGCCAAAAAAACTATGACCTAACCCTAACCCTAAGCCCTATCCCTGACCTCAAACCCTAACCCTAACCCCTGACCCCTGACCCTAACCCTTACCCTAACCCTAGCCCTAACCCTAACCCTAGCTCTCACGGGGCCGGAGTCGGGACATTATTTTCTCAGTTTAGCGAAGAGGATCTGTCTCTGCGTCAAGAAAGAGAGAAAGAGAGGCTTCTACTCAACCTGTCAGTCATCACTAGAACCCCCCCACCCCTCCCTCCCTCCCTCCCTTCCTCCCTCCCTCCTTCCCTCCCTCCCTCCCTCCCTCTCCACGTAGTCGCCGAAATGCGGCGAAGGAGCAGCTTGGCAAACAGGCAGGGCGATGATGAGAACTCGTTGCAGCCTAGCGGGGGTTCCCCCCTCTTCTCATCAAGCTCGGAACAACAATAAAATCTGGAGGTGGTTGGAGGGGTGAGGAAGGGGGGATGAGGATGGGGGTGTGAGGATGGGCGGGTGTGGATGGGGGGGTAAGGATTGGGGGTTGAGTTCACACGGCCCACATGTAAATGTGCCCCCATCACCAATCGACTGCTTAAGGCCTTGTTCCTTTCTCTGGGGAGGCGGGCACCGCTGACTGATTGTTTTGTCAATGCCCAGGCAAGCCAGCGGTCCTTCAGGTTTGTCCGCCGGACAAATGGAACCCGGTCGTCTTCAGTTTCCCGCTTTAGCGCCGCTGTCAAAGTGAGTGCCGGGATATCTGCTTCAATCCAGCGCTTCCTGGCGCTCGTGGGACCTTCGGTTCGGGGGCTTTGGCTGGAAGGGATGTTCGGGGTGTGGCACGATGCCCTGACACAGATGAGCGGATTTCGTATGGATGAGAATTACAAAGATTTTTTCACCCTAAATATTGAGCAAACGTTTGTCTCACGTCATAGCAAAATCAAAAGAAATCGGCGAAAATCTCCTTCTGGGTCATCCGGATTCAGCCCCGGACAACTGGTATAATTGTGAGGTTACCACTGGATATATGAGGGGTCCCTTCTGGTATACGGTACCTGTCAGCAACACGGAAGCGGGACGGTCTCCTTGCTGCTTGGAGTCACTACGTGTGGGCTCCAGTCAAACTGACTGGTCAAGCAATCGCTTTTTGAAGCAGAGAAATCTGTTGATTTATTTTTAAGGTATTATTAAGCTTTTAATATGTTTTATTAAATGTACAAGAATATATCCATTGGATGTTTTTCTTCATTTAATAATGGAACCACAAATAACTGATGTCAAAAAGAATGAAAAATCACTTCATGACAGAAGCAGCTTGATAAATACACATACAGTATATAGGTTGTGGAATATAATAAAAGGTGGTGGAAACCTCCTGCATCCTGCTCTGGTTCACGGGACGAACCCAACGCTGCCGTCCCCGTCTTCCCCCTGGGACCCGCGGTGCAGAACCGGCAGCGCCTTCCTCCTGGCGATGGAGACAATGTATTTAAAGATGATTATTCATTCCAGCCATGAAACGTGTTGTTTTCAAGCCAGAAGCTGCCGTGTGAAATATAAACAATCAACGCCAAGCTCACAAACTAACCCGACTACGCTTGCAAACACGCTCCAAATGTGAATAAAATGAGAAGGAAAAAGGTTGAAAACCAAAGAAAATTTTCACCCAATTTGCGAACGTGTTGTAGATGGACCCGGATGAAGTCGACGCTTTGGTGTTGCCAAGGGTGTCGCCTGGGGTGTAGCGCAGGGGTAACCCTCAAACTCTCCGCCGTTCACTGTGCAAATTTCGATGACTCCCGAGGGACTCAACGGTTTTGGCCCTTCCTTGGAGTTCCACACCCCTCGACGGAAGTGACGAAGGTCAGAAAGAGAGGGTGACCGGGCGTCACCCCCTTTGTCCAGCCGCGCAACCCTCTGTTTACGCCGCCCCTCCGCCCCTCGCCCCTCGCCCCTCTGCCGCTCTGGGGTGACAACCAACACTGCGGACCCATCACGCCTCCACGGTGACCCACACCCCCATCCTCGACACCACCCCCCGCCCCGCCCGCCGCATCCACAAGACGCCAGTTGACGACAGGGGCAACAGCCTGCTGAAATCCATTACATCTGCTGGCGGCAGCCCGCCTCCAATGCGGCAGGGGCGTCGCTAAGCGGCTAAACGGCGCCGGGGGTCTCGCGTTGGACTTCACATCGGCTAAACCCTCAAACAAGGTGCACGTGGACGGGGCGCACGTGCGCACCTCGCCTCCTGTCAGAGCGTCCCAGGACCCTAATTGGCCTGTCCCGCCTTGTTTGAGGGGACGACCTCCCCCTCGTCTTTCTCCGCGTCCTTCTCTCGCGGTTTCTGTCTGTCTGTCTGTCTGTCTCCCTGTTTGTCTCTTTCGCTCTTCGGGGCAAACTGTCGGCAGCCGTTTACGTCCGGGCTTCTCTCTCTCTCTCTCTCTCTCTCTCTCTCTCTCTCTGCAGCA
>NC_137198.1:22942947-22977947 GCF_960531495.2 Zeus faber
TCCCAAATGGGTGTGCACAAGCGCTGAAAAGGTGAGTTTTGGATAATAGGTGCCGCCGGTATCGCAGACTCTGACGCTCGCAGGATGTTGTTTTTCAGGCATTGACAAACCTCTCCTCCCCCTTCCGCCCCCTCTCGCTACAGTACAAGCCCGGCCTTGTTTTGCACACACACATGCACACACACACACACACACACACGCACACACACACGCACGCACACGTACACCTGTTTTGGCAGGACCCCGAGGGGAGGTGGGGGCGTCCTCCAGGTGAGGGAAGAGGACGTGCTCCTAGGGACGGACGGAGAGACGCTTCCCCATGGAATCTACCATTCCATCCCGCAGGAGGACCTCTGTCTGTCTGTCTGTCTTTCCGTCTGTCTGTCTGTCTGTCTGTCGCTCTGTCTGAACGTCCGCCCGCAGAAAAAGAAAACCCACCCAGCCCCCCACCCCCCACTCACCCCTTCGGTGGCCGTCTGAAGTCAGAAGTCGCCGATTTCCGAAAGAAGGAAAGAAAGAAGGAAAGAAGGAAAGGAAGAAAGGAGGAACTGGGAAAGCAGATGTTCGTTAATTAGGGGAAATGTGACTGACAAGACTCGAGCGTCGAGGTGCGCGTGCTCGAGCCCAGGCGACGCAGCATCTGCCATTTCCCGACTCCCATTGTCAGTCTTGCGTGCGCCGAGTCACCCCCCCAACCAATCCCCCCCCACCCACCCCCACCCCCACCCCCGGGTGGGAAGGCAGAGGGGAGGATGGGTGGTGGGGGTGGGGGGGATTGGGTGGGGGGTGGGGCAGCGACAATTATTAAAACAGAATCAGTCTTGATTGAGTCGAGCTCCGATTTTTTTTTTCATCCCGATGTATGTTTTTATTCTGGGAACGTTTCGCCCTCCTCCTCCTCCACCTCCTCCTCCTCCTCCTCCTCCTCCTCCTCAGTCTTTCCTTTCCTCCCACCCCCGTCCTTTCCGCTCCGTTCTTTCTTTCTTTCGTTCTTTCTTTCCGTCTCGTCGTTTATTTCGTTTTTCGTTTTTCGACAGCTGCGTGAATTAATTTATATCTCCGCACTCCATACAAACAAAATGTCTTATTGGGAGCATTTTGGAGCTCTCCCCCCGTCCTCCTCCCTATCCCTCCCCCCCTTCCTGCCGTAATTAAACTTCCTTTCTCCCTTCCTTCCTTCCTTCCTTCCTCCCTTCCTTCCTTCCTTCCTTCCTTCCTTCCTTCCTTCCTTCCTTCGCCCCGAATGCCGCTGCTCGATCGTTTTCCCCTGTCGTCACGTTCGGGAGCGATGTACGGGAAAAAAAATCTGCAAAAAAAACCCCAAGAAAATCTGTATATTATATTATATCTGTATATTATTTTATATCTGTATTATATATCTGTATTATATATATATATATATATATATATATATATATATATATATATATATATATATATATATAATCTGTATATTAGCCTCCGTTTAAAGTTTTTTATTAAATCTTTTTTTTTTTTTTATGATGAGAATGCCGAGTCCTTCTCCCTTTGATTTATTCTAAGCCACTCCCGTGTTTTTTATCCTCTGTGTTTTTCGGTAAACAAGCGACGCGAGAGAGAGAGAGAGAGAGAGAGAGAGAGAGAGAGAGAGAGAGAGAGAGCGGCGGTGTTGAGAAGAAGCTGCTCATCCGCTCCGGTGGTCCACGGGCAGGCGGGCGAGAGAGAGAGAGAGAGAGAGAGAAGAAGTGAAGTGGATCTCCGCACTTTGAGTCAAAGAAGGTGTTATAGGTGAAGGTGTGTTTATTTCATCCCTCTCTTCTTCCATTGATAGGACTGGAAAAAAAGTGTTTGTGGCGCCCCCCCCCCTTCCCTCCCTCGCACGCTCGTTCACCTTGGCGTAGACTTCTCTCTCTCTCTTTTTCATCATCGCATCGCTCCTTCTATCACTTCTATCGCTCTAAAAAAAAGTCCTTTGTGCCGCGGCAATTAGCCGCAAAACCCGCCCGATGCCCAAGACCTCCAATAGTCATTGCCGGCGCGCATGCACTTTCTCTCCCTCTCTCCTTCTCTCTCTCTCTCTCTCTCTCTCTCTCTCTCCCTCTCTCTCGCTCGCTCTCTCATACACATGCACGCACACACATGCCTGCGTACGTGCACAATTTACCCTTCGGTCAACAACGTAATCCTGTGAAATTGATGAATGGCTAGACATTAGGCCCATTCAAACAACAGATGTTAATTCTCTTCGCGTGTGCATTATCAGACCATTTGTGTCACACGGCGGAATATGAATGACAGAGATTATCTCAGATTCGGGGGTGGGGGGGGGGGGCGGGGTGCCAGCCTCCTAGGGGCCTGCAGGTGAAGTGTGGTTGTGTGTGTTTGTGTTCGTGTTTGCCTGTTTGAGGCGGTGCCAGCGGCGTGTACGTACGTCTCCAAGATCCATTCCAAACCCTTCCATTACGCCTGCATGTGTGAATGATTACTGCACAATAGGGGCATGTCACCACAGCCCCCCCCCCCCCAACTCCCCATACACCCATTCACACACAAACATGCTCAAACACTCTTTGGGCTGGGGAATTGAATTGAATGGCATCCCAATGACTGCTGCGCAGGGGTCGGGTTGCGGCGGACCAGATGTTGACATCGCAGTTTAAAGGACGCAATGTTCTATTCACCGCCGTTCCTTTGAAGCCTGTTCAGCCACAGAAATGACCGCGTTTGGATATCCGGCGTGTGAATACAATAGAAAAGAATGAACCTAAAATTTAAGCAGCTCCACAAGACTGGAACTACCCACATGCGATGGACTTAAAAACGTAATTTAACCAAAATCCGTGCAATCTACAGTGTTCAGGATATCCAGATTATATTTACGGCCCCAGCAGTTGTTTGGCTATTCTGGAGAAGTATCTGAACCAGCATGTCCTAAGAACTTTCCCACTTGCACTGAAAGCCGTGAATCTACTGGCGATGTTCCGTATTGGCGTCATGTGGGGAAGGGATCCGGTCTCGTTCCGTAAATTTCCCCACTCTCGATCTGGTATCATTTCAGGGAAAATGCCGGTAAGTGGGAATGGAAGCAGTAACATTGCTGTAACGTATGGGGTGGAGCCGAATCCGAATAAAGCACAAACAGTGGGTTTTCAGAAATATTTATTTCAAAAAATGTTTCTAAAATTATTTAAGATTATTAAGATTACTTTTACATAATTTAAGAAAAATAGCGAGTCCAAATCCAAACTGTGGAGCTCGGCTGCAAAGGCGTCCAGTCTCTACGGAGACAGGTCTGTAATTTTTACATTTTATTATTTTTCTTCTTAAAAATGCCACTCAGACTCTAGAGGTGTATTTTAGAGTAAGGGGCGAAGAGGGGCACTACATGGTTTATGTCAGTTCAGGAAGTATCAAGTGCTTAGAGTGCGGCGACATCGGGCACAAACGCTTCGCTTGTCCAGAGTCAGAGGAAGCGAGCGGACATGGAGAGGGAGAACGGGTGGAGAACATTCCTTCTCCGGTGGCAGAGAGTGTAGGACAGGTTGAAAATGATCTAACAACTGATCTAATAACTTTGGGTTAGGGTTATTGCGTCCGGGGACGGGGCTCTGTGCCCTCTCCGTCAGCGGAGGGAACCGACAACGTTCGGGAGGGGTGAGAAAGGGAGCGAAGCGCTGGTCAAAAACGAAACCCATTCTGTTGCCTAGTCTCGCGTGATATTAGACTATGTGGGAACAGACTCCGTACGGAACTTTTCAGTAAAGGAGGCCAATGTGGGAATGACTCATCCAGAAATCAGTAATCATCCAGTTCATCCAGTAATGTTACGGATTCCATGTGGTAAAGGGCCTCTAGTAGATTACCTGGCATGTCTATGGCATATAAATGCCATTTTCACCCTGTAAAGTCTTCTCTTACTTTGTTGTTGAGATCAAAATGTGCTATTGTCAGAAGTAAAAGACCAAGCCAAAACGTGGATTCATGGGTGTCCTTTCAACCTCAAGTTCCTGGTTCAACGAATCCACAATGCTAAGGTTCACGTTTCAGAAGGTTCCAGGTTTCTAAATGGTTCCTCATTTAGTTCCTGTATCTTAGTGGAAAAGCGACTCAACCGCTGCGTTACTTTTTGGCTGCCTGGGGCTTTTGTCAGAACTCCACCTGTTTACTCCACCGACACCAAGCGCCTCTCCCAGGAAGCCGCCAACTCTTGTACCGCGATGTGGAATCATGTCTACACAGCTGAAGTGAGTGAATAGGCCTGGCAGGAGTTATTTTTATTCTCTTTACCAAAGCAAAGCAAGCGGGGAGTACAACCCCCTTCCACCTTCCTTCAGCGAGTTGAGTCCCCGGAGGGCTACAGCCGAGGCAGGCTGTAAAAAAAAAACAAAAAAACAAAGAGAAAATATTTCAAAACTCCGCCGCTCCACGCGGAGAATAACTCTGAGATTTGAAAAGTGCGTTGGACTCCAAAGGCACAAAAGTCTTGCGCGAGCAACTGCCGAGGTGCCGTAATTAGGTCAGTTGATAGGCAGGGAATAAGAAAGTTGAATTTTCCTGGACCTTTTTGGACCCCCGTCATTTTTCTTTTTTAATACTCTGACTTGTGTTTCCAACCACAAGGGTCTTGATTGTGTCAATTCAGATGAGATCACATACTTTTTTGCAAAACCTTAAAATGAAGGACCATCATATAGACATTACATCTTCAAGTTAATGTCGCTTACATAAAGTTCATAGATGGCTGATAAAGTGATTTCCTTAAGGCAGTCTTTCTGTCTTCAACTATTTGTAAATTCAACTCCAACTGGTGGGTCCCGATCCAAAACTGGGCTATGGGTCACGGGTCCATTTCAAGTGGAAGCAGGCATATACGTCAGAGCAAAGCAAAGCAATGGCCAATGACCAACTGAGCAGTTTACCTGTTATTTTACGTTTGTTATCATTAAGGCCTATTTGCATTTTATTGCTGTCTAGATAAACAGTCCTTTGGAACCTGGCAAATGAGTTGCCATCGTTTCAATGGCTTTATTGAATTTGGTTTTTGAGCCCTAATTGCACTTTTCGTTTGTTCGTATTTTGACACGTGCATGAACATGTGGATGATTGTACTATCCATTTTAGGGAATAAATTTGAATGCTCAAATCATAAATAATCTTTTGGGTCGTGACTTAATGACTAAGGATGAACGAGAACAATGAGACTGAACCATTTGAGAACCACAGATTTACCATCGACAGCCCATTAAGTATGGTTGACTGTTGTGGGTAAATATGAGTTTTCATATCTGCAAGTCTTCATATCTTTTGATCTTAGCATCTGTTCGCTTCGCTTGAAGCAACCAACAGAGGCGACTCTCACTACCGTGGGAGATTTGTTTGCTATCCAGTACAGTTGTATATTGTATATTGTATTTATATATAGTACAGTATACAGTTTGCCGGTTGGCTAGATGGGTGGGCAAATGGGGGGCAGCTACAGTAAGTTCAGCATCAGGCATGTGCTTGGCCTCATTACACCCGGGATGCATCAGGATCGTTGTCCGAGTCAATGTGTCCTAGTCCATCATCCCCCTGCCCCCCCTCCGATGAAGTCATGTCGTGCTACTGGATGGCTGAGTGGGGCAGTTAGTGTGGCCAGACGGATGTCAGATCGTTCTCTGGCCTCGCCTCAGTCGGCTGTTCATGGGAGGGGCTGCCATTATCTCCCAGTGCTCATTGGGAGGTGTCAGGCCACCGCTGGCCAGAAGGGACTGACACGTCCCATCCATGACTGGGGTGAGGGGGGCGGGGGGATCAGACGTGGCGTAGTTTATCGATGTGTCCGTTTTCGGGAGTTGGTGGGTGGATCCGCGTGGGCGAGGTGACAAAATGGAGGTGGGGAGGAAGGCCTCATTTCGACGCCAGGTAACTGTCCCGACCAGGGGATAACAATTGTCCTGTAAGTTCGAGGGAGAAAGCGGCCAAACTGAAGCTGAATGCATGTGGTTGTGCGTGTACGTCCAAGGCGTCATCTCCATCTTGACCACCTCCAGGCAGGGGTCCAAATACCCTCAACCCTGCCTCGCCCCCGACAGCTGTGCGTCGGGCCCGGCTGTAATGGGACTAATTGGGCCGGACATCACAGTGGGACGACGCCGATCGCCTGTGACAGAAGCCCTCCCAATTCCGACGCCTACATCCCGCCGCCCAGTCCCTCCCACCCCCCATTTACCGAAGAATATGGTGGAAAAACGCTGGCACTTAATTAGCACTGATCTGCGAGTGATCGGGACGGCTTGCCCTGAACTGCACAGAAATGGTGTCTGAGATGGCCCCTCCTGGGCTCGGTGGCCCCCCACGCAAGGCTGACCAACACACATGCGATTGCACACCCACTTTGGATATGTGTGGCTAAGAATGAACAAACCATTGTGTGTGTGTGTGTGTGTGTGTGTGTGGACACTGATGTTATCTCTCTTGACCATTCTCCGGCGGGACGGCGGCTGACCTTAATTGCTCTAATTTAGTTTCCAGCCATACTGTATGACTCGGCCGCCCGGACTCCATCGATCTGTCACCCAAATCGGTCTCCCTCAAATCAAAAGACAGCTTTTATTAGGGCCGCCCAGCGGGAGGAATGGAGAGGGAAATAATGAAAACGGCCAGATAAACGCTTTCATTAAGTAATCAAAACAGACTTACGAGGTCAGGCGTCCATCGCGTGTCCAAAATATGGGTCCCTTGCAATATGTGTGCCAGCTCGAAAGCATGAGGAGCGTGGGATAACTTTGATGGTCTTTACCAAAGCGTTGGAAAGGCCTGCAGTTAGATAGATAGATAGATAGATAGATAGATAGATAGATAGATAGATAGATAGATAGATAGATAGTTAGATAGATAGATAGATAGATAGAAAGATAGATGCATAACAGTCAGACAGCTAGTCTAAAAGAGGATTATATGACAGGATTTATGCATTAACCCTGCAAACAAGACGACAAACGTAATGGCTGTGTGTTTTTAACGTAATTGAATTAGTCCTCTCCGGAGAGGTATTGGTTTTAGCTTTAGCTGCGGTGCTTATGTCAATGTTGCTGCTAATCGTGACATAAATATGAAGGCACTCCAGGATGAATTTTATGGAACTATCTGCAAGCCACAAGGCCACAGTGCAGCATGTTAAGATGGAATATTTCCACCTCAAGATTCAAGATTTTTTTTAATTTGTCACATACATATACATACTTTCATACATATATGCAGTGAAATGTAATGAGCTACAAAATAAATATTAAAGTATCACACCCTTTTTTCTAAATCTGGGCCATGACCAGAGTCAAGACTTAAGCTACTTTCACAAATGCACTGTAAACCTGAACTTATCTGGACAAGCTATCATTTGTCTCTGACATTACCCGGACTTTACCCAGCCAGCATCCAAGTACAAAGTCTGTGTAATGTCCGACTGAGTGGTATGTGAGAACAAAGCAGGTAAATGTCCAGAGAATTCACAGTGAGAGAGTGGGCGTTTCCCACGTTGTTGACGTCTCTATCATGTGCCAGTTATTTACCTTTGTGCGGATCTTCATTCACAGAGACATGCTACATGCTTGCGGTTAGGTCCAAATACATGGAGTATCAACGGAAGAAAAATTCCAACTACTGATTAGTCGGTAGCCTTGTCCGCCATCTTGGGTTTGCTGTAAAACTCTGCAGCGTCCTGCCTCCTGCACGCTCTACCCAGGCTCCACCCCTCATCTAAACCAAACTGATTATTTCCAGGTAGTGTAAACGCATCTGATACGGATAATCCTCGCTTGTGTGTTGGACGTGTGAAAGGGTAAATCCGGATAATGTCCGCATAATCAGATCCGGACATTATCCAGACATCGTCCGGAGTGCATGTGTGAGAGATAGATAAATAGTCAAAATGCTTATAGAACTTTGGAAGAAGACCTCTCTCCTCCAGGGGTTTAGGCTAAATAAGCCACAGACCGACAAATAAACAGTCAAAATGCATGCATAGTCAAACTTTAGAAGAAAACCTCTCTCTCCTCAAGGGGTTTTGGCGTAAGGGTCATGCTTACAGGAAACATCCAGTATCTTCAAACTTCGTTCCTATTCAAGGCACAAAAATAAGTCAAACTGGCTTTTAGAGTAAGAAAAAAAAAAGACAAAACTAAATGCACAAACTCCCAAACTTGGTATGATCCACCAAACGCTCACGCAAACTATAGCGAGCATCATCATAGAGGCTCACGGTGCAGCATCTGGATACCGGATAAGAGCGTTTTCAAAAGCCCCGAATTGTCTGTCCAACGCCTGCCTGCGGAGCCTTATGGAGATATCCAAAGCAAACTAATTTCTAAGTATACCATCTGCCTGCTCATAATAAAGTCAAGACGGTCCAAAAAACCAACACCACCGAAAAGACAAAACCAAATACAGACCGGTATTCAATGCCGCTTGGAGTCCTGAGTTCTTATTGGCTGAAAAAGCTCATTTTGGCCGCTGAGAAAATGTCAAATTAAAGGTACTGTATCTTGTAGATTTAAAGACTTTGACTGAATTTTCGGGGGCGGCCATTTCAACTCGTCTTCCAATAAGAAAATGAATACAAACATTTCAAAGTATATAATTCTAATAATAACACAACTATAATAAAAAAGTGTCACGTTACAACAAAATACATATACATATACAGTATTTGTACCAGCTGTTGTTTTGTTGGCACGCTTCAGATTAATAATGAGCGTGTGGTGGGAGAGGTGCTTCTTTTCATTGTGACATTTATAAAAAAAAAAAAATTCCCGCCACGCCGCTTTTTGTCGATCAAAACAAACAAGCCCCATCACGAGCGATCACATCCTCAATTTTCTCCGCCTTTACTATGCCTTTTCTTTCTTTCTTTCTTTCTGTCTTTCTTTCTTTCTTCATTTCATATTTCATATTTTTTCCTTCCTCTGTCTGGTCAATCCCCCCCGCCGCCCCACCTCCTTATCCATCCATCGCTCCTCATTTACATCCGTGCAAATTGATTTCCTCTCTCTCTCGTGATGGAGGGAAGAAGAAGATAACGACCGGGCAACAGAAATACCTGTAAGTGAGGGGTAATTACACGGCCGGGACGGCCCCCCTGCCGGGCGCCTTTTCCTCCCTGGGGGGCCCAGCCGACAATGAGCATCTCCAAACCCCCTCAACACCACTCGGGAATTTCTGATTAAAATTATAGTTCCCTTTTGCTCTTACTTCATCTATTAAGATAAGCATCTTGTTCGGGTGGGCGGTGTTTTTATATATATATACGTATGAGGAGTGGGGGACCACAATTTAACACCTCTCCCCCGCTGTTCGCCGTGAAAGAACACAGCGGGTTCCACTCCACTGTGTAGCTACCTGTACAAAGCCTGGGCGGTGCCGGGTATTGTGGGTAAATGCGCTGCCGCCGCCGCCGCCGCCGCCGCCGCCGCCTTTTTCCTCTTTCTTTCTTTCTTTCTTTCTTTCTCTCTCGCGTCCAAATACAACGGAAGACATCAATTTGACATCGACAAGGGACAACATCGTCCGCTCCCCTTTTGTTTTGTTTCGGCAGCATCAAAGTCAGCAAGTTGTCCAGCTGCGTGCCACGCTGACAGACAGTTAGATAGATAGATGGATGGACGGACAGACAGACAGACAGACAGACAGACAGACAGACAGACAGACAGACAGACAGACAGACAGAGAAATAGATAGATAGACAGATAGATAGATAGATAGATAGATAGATAGATAGATAGATAGATAGATAGATAGATAGATAGATAGATACGTAGATAACAAGGTAACAAGATAATAAGATAGACAATAAACAAGAGAAATAAACCTCAAAATGAACAATGAACAGACATTCATAAATATATTCTGTATATTTTTAGCGTTAGACTTTGATCGAAACGAAAGCGAAACCGTTTCAAGCGGCGCTGGGAAGCAGGTCAAAAAAATAAAAGACCAAAAAAAAAAAAAAAAAAAAAAAAAAAAAAAAACGTGGGCAAACGCAATCGATGTGAAACCGCCGAGTGTCTCCCGTATCCTGCAGTCACGACTACAAGGCATGCAGATGTCTTACATTATTTCTTCTTCTGGTTTATTTTGTTCTTTTTTTTGTTATCCCCCTGCGTCCCAGGTGACAGGTATGTCAAGCACCCCCTGAAGCCCCCTCGCCGGATAATTACACACCATTGAAACCCCACCACCCAATCCACCAACAGGGGGGAAGTCGGGGGGGACAGGGGAAGGAACCTCAGAAGGGGACGGGGGCCGGGGGGGGGGGGGTGGGGGACTGGGGGGGGCGGCGTCTCCTTTTAACACGAAAAATCCCACTCCACGCCTTTAAATATCTCTGAGCACCGACGCCTCCCTTCCCCATCTCTCGTCCCTCAGAGTTCTTCCTCCTCCTCCGCCCTCCTCCTCCGCCTCCACCTGCATAGAAGCTCTCTGAAGAAGTGTCGCCGTCTCGTTTTTCTTTTTCTCATATATATTTACAGTATATATATTTTTTTCCAACGGCACCGAAGGACCTAATCAGGAAAAAAAATAGAAAAAAAAAAATAGGATGAAACATCTTTTCCCGGCTCGTGAGCCGAGCACCCACGCTCCTGTGTTGGGACATCAAGTGTAGGTCCAAAGACAACTCACCCCAAAAAAATAAAAATAATGCAAAAACATGATCACACGCCTGAAGATGGCGGGGAGAGAGAGAGAGAGAGCGAGAGAGAGAGAGAGAGAGAGAGAGAGAGAGAGATGTCTTAAGGGGACGGGAGCAACTTTTCCCTGATATCGCCGAGTTCCATTGAACTCTGTTGGAGTTTTGTCACTCCCGCACGATTGGAATAATTGTTTGACTACATTGTAAACAAATATTAAATGGGTTTTCCGTCGAGGTAATGACGGAAAATCTCTCAAAAAACATGGCGTAGCGGTGTTAATTCCAATTTTAACCAATTAAGCGACTAATTGCATTGTCGGTTTGTTGCAACCTTTGCTCAATTACACCTGAGAGATGAAAAATAAACAGAATTGTTTTTTCCCCAACAGACTGGATCAGACAGTGATGAAGATAATAATATTAATAATAATAGTAATAATAATAATAAGGAAGTCTGCTTTTCCATGTTAAAGCTGTCTTTTGACAGTTAATGGGAAATAAAGGTGTTTTTGAATTCATGCTCTACACCAATGCTTCGGTTCAATTTTATTGTTAAAAAAAAAAAAAATCACTATTAAATTCACCGAACGGCCCTGGTTTTACCCTCTCACCGCGCATTGACATAGGCACCTGTTTCTATTTCCGGCTTAAAAAGTACCTCTTTTAATTCAACTAAAGTGACAAAATAACCATATAAAAAAAGAAAAAACAACAAAGATAAATAATAATAAAACAAAGAAATAAAAAAGTGATAATGATAAATGAATTAAATAAATAATAAATACATACATATACAAATAAATAAATGAAATAATAATAACACATAAAAAATTGTTTATATATATAATAAACATATCCCAAAAATATTTAAAACATTCCCCGTACCGCTCGACTTTTTCCCGTCTTTTCTCCGACGCGGATGAAGGTGTTATCCGGAGGGCACCAAACAATCACCCAAGTAGGTCAAACTACCTCGCGAATAAGAAAAAAAAAAAAAAAAAAGAAAACACAGAAAAAAAAAAAGGGGCTGTGCGGCAAACTTTTTCGTCGCAGGAAGCCATCACGGCGAGGGCGGGGCAGGCGGGGGGGGGGGGGCGGGGGGGGGGGAGGTGGGAGCGGAGACCAAAAGAAATCCACTTGTCACCATCTTGACACCTTTATCCTTTTTTTTTCCCAGAAGAAGAAGAAGAAGACGAGGAAGGGGAGGAGGAGGACGATAGGTAGGTAGGTAGGTAAGGGAGAGAGAGATGAGAAGAAGAAGGAGCGGAAAAAAAACTCCAAAGGAGAAGCCGCCGCGCTCCCATTGTTCTGAAGTTTTCCCTCCCAACTGCTTTGCCTGGCTCCGCCGCCCAAATCAACACTTACCTTGTCAGTGACATCTTGGCAAATTGCCACACGTTACGGCGGAAGTGCAAGAGGTGTGTGTGTGTGTGTGTGTGTGTGTGTGTGTGTGTGTGCGTGCGTGTGATGGGTGGGTGGGTGGGTGAGTTTGTAATGCGTGATGGTCCCATGGGCGGGAGGGAGGCAGGACGAAAAAAACGCTAAAATAGCTTCCCCGCTTTCTGCTTCGCCCGCCCCGGCTCAGGGTGCGGCACGCCGGTTTAATAGGGATTCCGCCTGACAACCCCCGAGAAAGAAAGGAAAGAAAAAAGGAAAGAAAGAAAGACTGAGTTTTACGGGGGGGTTCGTCGGGAGTGTCCTTTGTCGGGGTCTCGCGACATCGGTTGATTCAAACCGAAACCCAAAAACCTGCTCCGCTCTGAGGCCAAACGGGACCTCCACCTTGAGGATGAAGGATGAAGAAGCTAGAAATAGAAATACATTCGTTTTTTCATTTCAATACGAATGTGGCGGCGGTCGTGTTTGGTCAGAAAAAACAAACAAACAAACAACCAAATAAATTTTGAACCCCCCCCCCCCCCAAAAAAAACCCCCCAAAAAACACTGCACGCCACGCCGTATCACCTTTCCCGCCAAAAAAAAGTGTCTTCGCTCCGAGCGTAGCGGCAGCGACCCCGCTACAAGCAAAAGGCAAATCTCACGCCGATAACACGGTGTCTGATTCAAATGCGGGGGAATACAGAAAGGGATAAACACCGAGGGGCGTCCTCTCCCTGCGTTTGGACGTTAAGGGAGGGGAGTCTTTAATGCGACTTTGCTTTGTTTCCTGGTTGCGAGGCGCGACCGCGGGCGGAGCGAATGCATCTCCCAGCGAGCGACGGAGGCGTGCGCGGCTCCGGCAAGTTGTCCGACGTCCCGGCTCCGCGCGCACGCCGCGGACATTTAAGGGGACGCCGAAACCCCGCCCTGCAAACACGAGAAGATGTTTTCCGAATAGCACCAACTGTATCCTGCGCTGAAAGGGAATAGGAAAGCAAATGCGTGGAAGGCTGTCCTGTCGGCTGGCGGAGCGTTTTACACTCGGGGATTCATTGATATGCGTCTACGCGGAAGAGGGAGCGACACCGTGTTTTATCCTCCCCCAAACAAAGCCATCCGTCCTCACCATCTCTGGTAACAAGCACCATATATTTATAAGTTATAGTGTCTGTACACACATGTACATCCCATTATATATATAAAAAAAAGAGCAACTGACGATCCGTCCCTAATCATGAAGACTGAACTATAAAGGGAAACAAACAAAGCGACGTCGCTCGGAAATCGTCAAAGCGTTATTTTCGGCTCTGCGGAGAGAGGACGCCAATCAACGACTTCGGCAGATAGCGCAGGAAACATCTCGTCTCCGGGGGTGGGGGGGGGGGTTGCGGGTGGGGGTGGGGGGTGCCATGCTTTGCATTCATTTCCATTCCATCCCCTCTCAAATAAATAAATACAAACCCTGGGAGCAGGGGGTCTTGTGGCCCTAACCCTCCCGCCCACGGCCCCCCATCTCTCGCCATCCATGGGATGCAATGAGGAGAGACGTCTCTGGGACATGGGAATGGGGGGGGGGGGGGGGGGGGGATTGAGATGGATTTTTTTTTCCTTTTTTTTTACCCCCCCCCCGTCATAGAAGGTCACACAGGCTTACCCCCGATCCACAAGTTAAAAAAAAACAAAAAGAAGAGAAAAAGGAAAAGCCTTGGCCATTGTTTAGAATTTGCATTGATGCAAAGAGGAGGAGGGGGTGGAGGAGGAGGAGGAAGGGGTTCGGGAAGGGCGACAAAGCATGGGTGTTGAGGCGTGTGTCTTGGGGTGAGGTGAGCCAGCCGAGGCGTATTTATTTATTTATTTATTTATGAGGGAATGGGGGGGGGGGGGGGGTTCTATCCTTCCTTCCTTCCGTATAGGTCAGTGTCAAGGACGGCGGCGGGGCGGGGGCCAATTAGCATGCAGATCGCGGGGGTCCGCCCGCCAAACGCCGTTTAGGGTCTATCGCTCAGATGCAATCACATTAGTTAGGCCAGTAAAGAACTCCCCCCGCCTGACCTCAATCATGGGAGGGGTGGGGGGCTGGGGCGGGGGTTACTAGGTGGGGGGCCGGTGGGTCCTCTCTCGGTCTCCTCTATAGTCTTCTGTCCATCCATCCATCCATCCATCCGTCCATCCACCAATCCATCCATCCACCCGTCTATCTCTCCTTCCCATCTCCCCTGCTCTGATCATCATCTCTTGTTCCTTCCCCCGTCCTTCATTTTACATTCCTCACCCACTCCTCACCCTGTATGTAGAACAGCACGGACGTTTCGGTGCAAAAGACAGTGGGATGGAATGAGTTTGGTGTTGTTTTTTTCCCCCTGCGATTACACATGGATTTAAAGTGGTTTGAGTAATTAATAAAAATTAAAAAAAAAAAATATATATATATATATATATATATATATTTATTTTTTTCTTATTTTTAATTATTTTTTATTTATTTATTTATTTTTTTGATATATATTTTTGTATATGGGCAATTCCTGGTGGGGGTTGCCCTAGTTGCATGTTATGGTGCTCTTGGTCAGAAAATCCTTTTAACAGGTTGTTCTATTTTTAAGGGAGGATGGGGGGGGTGGGGGAGGGGGTAGGATGCACCTACCCCCTCCCCCCAGCTTTCCACCCCCCTCTCATCCCTCCCTCCCTTGCCCTCCACTTGTATCCTTCTTTCTTTTTATTATTTTTTTTTTTCCCTTCGTCTTTTTCCCCTTTGAGAGAATCCGTGTCCGGGAGAGGTTGTAAATTTCTTTCCGACCCCCCCCCCCCCCCGCCACCCCGTCCCCGCCGCTCTCCCTCTATCTCTCCCTCGACCTCCCCCCTCCCACCCCCTTCCCCCCCACACTCTCCCTTCTCCCCCTCTTCCTCCCCTTGTCTGAATTAATGAGATGAGGTTTGATCAGGGCAGCCAAGTGTTCAGTGGGAAATCTCGCCGTCTTGCCTTGTGTCCCGTAATAGAATTTGCATCTAATGCATACATAAATCAAACATCTTTCTGGACATTTTCATATGCATAATGTCATTTCATCCCGTCTCCCTCCAAGTGGGGAGCTCGGCACTGGGGTGGGAGGGAAGAGGGGGAGGACTGGGGGGAGTTGTGAGGGTGTGGGGAGAGGGTGGGGGGGGGTATATGTTGGGGATTGCGGCTTGCACTGAGAGGGTTATTTTGTGTTTTGGGGGGCGTTTTTCTTTCTTTCTTTCTTTCTTTCTTTCTTTCTCTTTCTTTCCTTCTGTCTTTCTTACTTTCTTTCTTCCTTGCCCCCACGCCATCCATCTGTTTCTCCCTCTCAAACACATGCACGTTACGTATGCATATATTATTATTTTTAGGCCGTTTTTTTTGGCTTTTTTTCTTTCTTTCAATTTATTTTGCTGACTGCATCGCCACAGTGCGAAGCCCTGCATTCGGAGATCTTTGGGACTCGGTTGACAGATACTTTTATTGAAAGATAAAAAGGAGGGGAAAAGTGGCTGTTTGTGTGTGTGTGTGTGTATGTGTGTGAGTGTGTCAGCGGCCACGTGCACATGCACGGCAGCATGTGAGTAAGTGAGTTTGGCGGGTACGCATTCTTTGCTTATGTATATTCACGCGGAATTCAAGGAGCGGTTGGAAGTGTGTGTGTGTGTGTATGCGTTGCGTGTGTGCGTGTGTGTGCGCACATCTGTGTGTGTGTGTGTGTGTGTGTGTGTGTGTGTGTGTGTGTGTGTGCGTGTGCGTTTGTATCCCGGGCATGTTGATGGGTGTGCAGGAGGGGCCGCGGAGCCCGGTTCATCACATCTCTACCTTATTCTTGGGGGGCTTTGTTATGTAAATGCAAAAAAAAAAAAAAAAAAATGAGAAAAAAACCCCGAGTGGATTCAAAGTGCTTTTCTCTTCACAAGGAAAAGGGAGATAAGAAAGAAAAGCAAGTGACAAGGTGTCTTGATTGTCCTTAGCGCTTTGCTATTCCCGCGCTAACAAGGCTTGATATTGTAAAAAAAAAATGTTTTTTGCATGTTTTGGAAGGCGCTTATTTTCCGCTATTAACTCTCTTCCCCGTCCGCCGGGCAGTTCGAGTGACGCGCGAGTGGGCGACAATTAAAAGAACGGACGGCGAGTGCATTGTGAGACGTCTGAAAACTGACAGGCGACATGAAAAGGGGCCACACCCAGAAATTAACATTTAGAGGCGTAATTGATACCGAACGAGACGACGCGTCACTCAATATTTACCTCGCTCATCGACCGGATTGAAGACGAGGCGTTTCGCAAATGAACCGGTGTTGACTAAAACCCGAGCAGTTACACGAAAAAACAAAAAAACCCTATATCGGAATCGGGAAAGTGCACAAATCGAACACTTTCCAGGGAGACAATCAGTGTACACACGGAAAAATCGTGAAGCGCGCGCGCGTGCAAGCGCACTCACACAAGGGGGGGGGGGTCGTGCGTAGGCGTGGTGGAATCAGCCTGGATGTGAAATAAGGCTCTTGACGGGGGAAGAATTAGCCCCTGGCGCCGCGCCAAACGACAGGCAGAGACAAAGACGCCGCTCGCGCTCTCCGCCGCGGCGGCGAAGATTGAGGACGCCGAAAACACTGCGAGAGCGCCGGGGGCTTTTGTCGCCTCGCCTCCCGTCGGCCTTGCCGTGCCTCCCCGGCGCAAGGCCGCGGCCGCGGAAGCGGCGCCTCGTTTTAAAAACGACATGTTTGTCCACATGTGCCCTTGGTGACTTATTGTGCTTCTTTCAGACGTACGGTCGCTCTGCGGAATGTGGACCACAGAAGTAAAAACCGACGCTCCTTGCGCTGATTTGCTGGTCGGCAAAGCATTGAAAATGAGTCCTGAAGTCAAATATTACCTGAGAAATAAGTTACTCACTTCCCAGTTAAAGTATTGATAAAAAACATCCCCAGAGGTGTTTCCCTCTTCTTCTTTGTGCACTCAGGGTGTCTCCAGGTTGGCCAAGTCGTGCAGAAATGAGGCTATTGCTCAAAACCCAGAAAAACCTGAGCTGTAAAAAGTTGCCAAATTTGGGAGCAAACCTGGCAACCCTGCTCCATTGTTTATCAGGGCGGAGAAAGCACTGAAGTGCAGTGGCTGAGTACCTAGATGACTTTCATTGCCTGCAACACTTGCACACTTTCCACCGCTGGGACTGAAATGATTCACGGCTCTGCCACGTGACACCGGTTTGACCAGGCCAAATTCATTTGGAATACGGTTTTGCCATGTTAGGGGTCATGTTCAGTCATACTTTACTGTCCTGCTGTGATACAAACATACAAGTCACACTGATTCAGAATAAAAGCTCATTCCTCCCAAGAGACTGTGATCATTTAGACTTGGTCTTTCCTGTCCGATTTCAAATGAAAAGAACATTTTGAACGGATAGAAAAAGACCAGTCCGGTACTCTCTACCGTACCATGGTAGATTGCGTCACATTATGAATAATTCGGAGTATTGCAATTACAGAGTTATTGCTTAGTAATTACATATCAATTACTTACAGTTATTACATAGTAATAAGTTGCATTAGTTACATAGAAATAACATAGTAATTACAGTATTTACATGGTAATTACATTGACTTACTTACAGTAATTACATATAAATTAGTTACAGTAGTTACGTAGAAATAACATAGTAATTGCTGTATATACATAGTAAGCACATAGAATTACTTACAGTAATTATCTAGTAATTAGTTATAGTGGTTACATAGGAATAACATAGTAATAACTGTATTTACATAGAAGTTACATATAATTCCTTACAGTAATGACAGAGTTTTAATGACTTACTTCCACCGTGGTTGGTGACCTGTCGACCGCACGGTCGGCTGGCTAAAATGACATCCTGTGATTCCCAAACTTCCTGTCCTGAGACAACATGGCCAACACCCCTCGGCAGGCTCTCCCCTCCATGGCGCCCTCACTTCTCTCGGTTTGACTCTCGCTCCGGGCCCCGCACTCCACTGCTTCTGATGACCTTGACACCCCCTCCCCGCCTTAAAACAGCTTAATGAAATGTGACGAGAAGTCCACTTCCATAAATAATGAAAAACAAAATAAAGAACCAAAGGAGGGAAAAGAAAGAAGAGGAGCTGGCAGCGGTATCTCGGTGTTTACGTGGCAATTATGTGTCCCTTCTCTTCTCGCCGTTTGATATTAATTAAAGCGTAATGTGTTTTCGTTCATTTCCTCGTGTACGAGAGGCAGGCGCGGGAATCGTCAAACGGCAAACAAGCTATCGGTGCTGTGGCTGCGTGTCACATGCACACGCACACACACACGCACACACACACACACACACACACACACACACACACACACACACACACACACACTTTACCAGCACATACATACACATCTCAGGAGTGAAAAAGACTGCATATAAATGCTCCTATTCACAAAGAGTGTGGACTGTTCAGTGATTTTTGTCATTGCCAGATTTATCTTTTCCTTCTTTGAGAAGCTATTTTACATTTGATTAAATGGCACCGTTTCAAATAGAGTAAATATAAATATATCGGGTAATTACCCGTTTTTGACCAGAGAAATCTGTTTGAAGTCCGACATATTTAAATCTCTCCGGTCACAATGTCCGGTGGAAATAATTCCCTCTCGGCACAATTTGAATTAGTGCTGGGCGATATAACGATAACCATAATTATCGCCATGTTTTTTTTCCCTCAATGTCGAAAAACAAAATAGGCCCCGTCGTTTCGATAAAGTCTTCCGCAGATTTGTTCATTTATACGAAGCGAATCAATTTGGACGACGTGAAGCTCACCTCTAGCCAATTAGGTTTGTCGATGCCGAACGAAGCCCCGCCCCCTCCCTCCTGGGCAGGTTGAACTCGTAAACAGCAATGAATGAGCAACAGAAAGATGATGTGTGATGATGACTTTTTTGGGATATTTCAGTTTGACCCAAAGCAGAAAATAATATAAATATAATGCGGTAAACATCCATTGTTTAAAATATGTCGACCAGACATGCCGACGAAGACGGACACCACATTATAAGTTATTCATTTTTTCGCTTAAGGCCTACTTTCCTTGTGTATTTTGTTTTTGATTTTATCAACAATCGAATTCAGTGAAATGTTAATTATCTTTTTACCTACATGACGACTGGCCTGCATGTCATTTTTGTTCATTTGGAAAGAGTTTTTATTCTATTTTATTTTATCTGAGCAAAGGCCGACAGCGAACGGAAATTATTTGATTTTAAATCGGCGGCAGAAATTAATATATTATGTAATGTAATATGCCGTAATTAAAATGTTATGGGCCACATAGGCCTACCTGTCATTTTTAGTTCGTTTAAAATAGTTTTTATTTCATCTGTGTATTAATATTTAGTCTGAAAGCTGTAGGAAATTCTTCTTATCGTGTTTAGGTTTCACCCCAATGAACGTAGCAGGGCGTAAAATGTATTTATATTTAAAAAAGCGTTGCGCACGTCACTCTATTGACAGGACTTATTCTATTTGGAACAAACTGTATGAGCAAAAGTAGCCTACATTTCCATAAAAAAATATTATAATTCAACAAGCCTTCATGATTTCATCATTCATGTTTCCTGCCTATAATTGTTTTGAATTCGATGAACACGGATAATATATGATCGGAAGTTCTCCAATTTGTCCAGGACATTGAAACCTTCCAGGACCCGTGGTCTGCCTCCAACTTTCTTCCTGATATATATATTTATATATAACAAGCGTTAATGCCATATATATATATATATGTGTATATATATATATATTTACTGTATCCATCTATACAAAAGAAAGCAGAAGCACACAATGTGCTCAGATTCCAGGTGGCTGCACATATTTGATAGGGGCTTTTCCTTCGCACATGCCTCCCCCCAAAGTGTGTTAAACTAGATTTAGTTGTGCTTGAAATAAAAAGGGGGGATACATGTTGGGTGCTACCCAGGCATCTGCACATTGCCTGAATAGTTTGATGCGGCCCCCAAAAATATGACTTTGGCCCGGAATAATTGGCATTATTGGAAGCGCTCCTATTGGGCTGAATGATTTGTTCCTCCCGTCCCGTCGGGGTTTTCTTTCCACTCTTTAGCGCTCTTTACATCCTCCATTTGACAAGCGAAACATTTTAGGGGAGTCGGGCTGGTCGGATCGCGGCACCGCCTATAAGTTCTTGGTGACACGAGTCAGTGAACATAAATGTGATACAGTGTATATCTCCAAATAAAATAACCTAATTACCGCTATATCAAACGGAATCAAATTCCATCATGCGAGCAAAATCAAGATGCCGTTTATTGCACAATTGTGAAGCCAGAATGGAACTGATTTGTCGACAAGACCTAAATGGATGCTGATGCTCGTAAATCGCTTGACTTTCCTCCGAATTGGACAGATTTTGAAGGCGCCGTTTCTTTGACCGCACTCATCCCCAAACCCTCGCGCCTGATTCCACGTTCCGTCGGCATCGTCTCCGGCGGTGGTCTCCGTTCGTTGCCGCACATGGGTCCTCCCGCTCTGCGTTTGGTTGGGGAGCCATATGCACGTCTGACAACCTATACGTAGCCGGGCGGTTTACGACCATCGTCTCCCAGATTGAGAACCTGTATCCGCGTACGGTGCATGCCGACGGACTCAGCGAGACGGAACCTGAGGCGGACCATCTGCAAAGGCAGGTGTTGGTTGGCCGAGGCAGCGGGAGCCGGCTCTCTGACTAACCACCTTTTCCAAGGAGTCAGATGTTGTGGAACATCTGGGGCCTCCTTGGTTGACGGTCTGAAGTGACTTGAAAGGACGCCTGGATGTGCGACGGCCGTGGCGTGGTGCCGCAGTGACAAAGAGGCAGCTGTGAGCTTCCGAGGAGCGAGGTGCGACTGAGCGTTGGGGAGTAAACTCTGAACAGAGACAACGTGAGGGATATGTAGCGGTGCGGACAAGCCTTGGTTTAAGATCCTCAGCCTTCTCCAGTGCAACAAGAGAGAAAGATAGACAGGCAGATGGCTGGACAGACAGACAGGGAGCAGGGTGGACAGATGGATGGATGGATGGATCGATAGACAGACAGACAGACATTAATACAGACAAACAGAAGGGTGTACAGATGGACGGACTGATAACCAGATAGATAGATCGATAGATAGATAGATAGATAGATAGATAGATAGATAGATAGATAGATAGATAGGTAGATAGATAGATAGATAGATCGATAGATAGATAGATAGATCGATAGATCGATAGATCGATAGATCGATAGATCGATAGATAGATAGATAGATAGATAGATAGATAGATAGACAGATAGACAGATAGACAGATAGATAGATAGACAGATAGATAGATAGATAGACAGATAGATAGATAGATAGATAGATAGATAGACAGATAGATAGATAGATTGATAGATAGATTGATAGATAGATAGATGTGCCTGCATTAGAAGGGACACTTCTTCCTTTCACAGCCAGGGGGAACCGCACGTGTAGGAAGATCCAGGCGATATTCCACCACAAGTTTTCCCTTTTCCAACGGTTCATACGGCGCCGTTCACAGCCGGTTGTGTTAAATGACAAGGAGTAAACCCTTCCTACGTGGGCTCCGGATCCTTTCTCTCCCTTGATGAGGTTTGTACCTCATGCGAAGTGCGTCCTCCCCTCAGCTTTTCTTTCAGCGCTGTACCTGCTTAGCAGCGGGTACTTACATTCCTCCACACAAACAGGGAATGTGACTAAATGGATTACGCCGATGAAGGTTGGAAAGCAAACAAACAAACAAAAAAGGTATTGGGACATAAAGGAGAGGTTTATCAAGGTTTCTTTTACGCGTTCTTTACGATGAATAGCGGACATTCAGGAGAGGAGAGGGGAAAATCAGCTGGAGCTATGATGTTTTCACAACAACGTGAGATTTTTTTTTTTGTTCAAAAGAAATCCCGTATTAAATATTCATCCCCTATCGTGCTTCACAGTAAACAACCCCTCAATGCATTTGTGTCTTATTTTCTATGCGCCCTTTTCAATGGCGGTGGCGGGGTCCGCCGCGAAAGTGCTGGTCGCAGAGTCGACGACGAGCCGGAGGAACTGGAATTGAATGGAATTCTTGGACTGACGGATGCACCGCCGCTCTAAGTCTTCTCTGTTTGTGCGGCCGCTCCTCTTCCTCGCATTCCCAAATGGCGAGTTTACGTTGGCTATTGCATGGTGTATACGGTGTAAACCCCCACCTATCCCCACCCACCCCCACACCCCCGCTCAAACCCGCACCCTGGCCGTGTAATGAAGCGGATGGCGCGAACTGAGTGGTCAGAGAGGCCTGGGCTAGTTAATGACAGCCGATGTCTTTCTGAGCCGTGGAGTGTGTAAGTGTGTGTGCACACGCGCGCGTGTGTGTGTGTGTGTGTGTGGCGGGGGGTGGGGGTGGGGGGGCTTGAAATATTTGCTCAGGGAGACGCGCCGGGGGTTTCAATCCTGCCCTGCAAATTCATTTATATGTTTGCCCGCTGATTTATGGCCTTATTTTAACTGTCTTCTACATGCAAATGCGTCCGAGGCCGCTAAGAGAAATATACATAATGTGATTCTCAGGGTCATCCCTCCAGCCTGTCAGGTTAGGGGGGAAGGAGAGGTGTGCGCGTGTGTGCGTGTGTGTGTGTGTGTGTGTGTGTGTGTGTGTGCGTGCGTGCGTGCGTGCGTGCGTGCGTGTGTGTGTGTGCGGTGGGGGTCAGGAATGTGATGGGGTTGGGGGTGGGGGAGGTGCGGAGAGGAGAGTGGGGATTCGGGGGAATTAGTCTTATCCGGGGGTTTGAAGACTGGAGGTGACCAGTTCCAGTTCCTCGGCCGCTCATCTGAATATACAGTAGTTTCCCATCAGGCCATGGGGCGGACATTCATTATCCACCCCCCCTTTCCCTGGCTCCGTCATTACCGTGGCATATAAGGTATAAGTCGATATGTCCACAAGCTATATGAGGTGGATAATGGAAACACACCCTTGGGGATGTAATTTAATTTAACATTCGGAATAGGGGGAGGGGGGGGTGGGAATACTTTTGAATAACATCTGCTCGTGACTCTTAACAAACTGCTAATGATGAATTATGCGCTGTTACGTATGTAACTGAGTAGTAGTGTGGACTGGGTAGCTCAGGAGATAAAGTGTATCGTCTCGTAATTCAAAGGTTGCTCGTTCGATTCCCGGCCCCTCCTGCTAGCGTGTGCAGTGTCCTTGAGCAAGACACTAAGACCCCTAATCGCTCCACCTAATCAGTGTATGAATAATTGTAAGTCGCTTTGGAAGAGTCGGCTAAATGATGATGTAACTCATTGGCATTGGTACCATTGGACACTTTATGTCCATTTTTCTGGAAATAACTTTTTTTTATGGACATGATTCGATTTGAGATTTCATTACATTTTCCAGTACTAATTTTCGAGGCCGTGGCGCAAATGGGGCGCCAAGGACACTTTTGAAGAAATATTACAGGAGCACAATAAACAAACTCCTGGTTCGTAATATTTCAGTCTTTATTTGAAAAAAATGAAAATGCTGGTGACCTTGTCTATTTAGCACTTGATGGAACTCATCAGGTTCTTTCTAACGACATAGAAAAGTAATTTGGACTCCAAGGTGTCAGTTACAGAGGGGCCATTTTGTGTCAATAAGACAGAAAACAGACTTAAGATCCTTAAGGATTCATTATTGATTAACAGCTTAAAATGCATGAACAGTTCATTTTTTGGTGTAACTGGTTTATAAGCGTAAATATACAAGGACCAGTGACTTTATGGAAATGCACACAAAGCAGGTAGGCTTCAAGCTCAAACCTGTGATTAAGCCATCAAGTCCTTTGTTGGGGGACCTTGCCTGTCCAGCTCACCGCAGTCCTTTACATATGAAAATGCGGAGAAAGGGGGGAGTGGGGGCGGATATAGTGATTTGAAAAGGATTCCTCGGCAGGCAATTACGATCATATATCCTGACGCGTGAGGAGCAACTTTATTAAAGATATCTGTCACGGGTGCGTCCTGTCCGAGGCCGACGTTTTGCCTGGTGTGGACATGACAAAGTAGATTCATCAATTAAGCGGGGGCCCCCTCTCTCTGAAATCGCATTAGCCGGGGTATTAGACTGCTTTTACATCTTCCCTCTCATGTTATTTTGCACATTTTTCAAGCGGTGATGTATGGTAATGAGGATACTCAGACACGGGCCCCGACCACTGGCCCTTGATAGTTTTACCAGAGCCGAGGACTTAGACAGATACCCTTGGCTTCCCAGGAGGACAGGAGCTATGGACGCCTGTAGAGACCACTGTCCAGTAATATCTTATTTTTTGGAACTATTTAACATCTTGCATGACACAAATCGATATTACAGAAAGAAAATATTTCCTTTGTGTGGTGTGGGGATGGTGTGGTTTGAGCAGTCACACCTGACCTGGATCTAGATCATTGGGGACCCAGGATCAGAGTGGCTGCATACCTGTTGCTCGTTGGTTGGTCTAATGAGCAACAGGTAAAACCCCCATCCCCACACACACACTCAGGAGAGGAGCCCTTGTCATGACACATGTCCATCTGCTCCTCCTACAATAAACTGGGTGTCTACAACCCTTTCGTCTGTGTCTATGTGCCGGAGGTCCCTAACACGTCACTTGGGTGGTGGGTGGTAGGCAAATCTGCCACACTGGCACCTGAACAGGATGCCCTAGAGCCACTAGCAGGAACCAACCCCTGGGTGCTGCTGCTGCCAGTCAGGAGAGGGTTGGTTCTGGGGCAACAACCACCACGGGTAACCCCATGCAGTTGCTCTTCCCCCCAGTAGCCAGCGGCGGAACCTTCCAGTAGCCCAGCAGCCAGGCCACCCCTCCAAGAAGCCCCCGCCCCGCAAAAGTCCGGCCACACCTTCACCAACCAGCACAGCAGCGCGAGGCCCCACGCGCCAGGAGGGAGGAGGGGGCAGTCTGTCATTGCCCTGGGAGAAGGAAACCTGATGACCGTGGTGTTCCAGGAAACCAGGAAGGGGACCAGTTTTTAGTTTTTTTTTGACATTTGTTGGTTTAAGGTATGGGAACCCTGTTTCAGAGTCCGTTGTATTTATTATTTTAAGGTATAGGAACACCTGCGTCAGAGTCTGTTGTTTTCAGGTATAGCAACCCTGTTTCAGAGTCTGTGTTTTAGGCTTTTTAATTTATTTTTTTGTTCTCTGCTTGGTGGTGCTGGTGGGGGTGGGGTGTGTGTGTATGTGTGTGTGTGTGTGGGGGGGGGGGGGGGGTGTCCTCCCTGGCCTCAGTTTGGTGTCGGGGGGATGTGGTGTGGGGATGGTGTGGTCTTGAGCAGCCACACCTGACCTGGATCCAGGTAATTGGTGACCCAGGATCAGAGTGGCTGCATACATGTGGCTCATCGATTGGTCTAACGAGCAACAGGTAAAACCCCCATCCCCACACACACTCAGGAGAGGAGCCCTTGTCATGACACATATCCATCTGCTCCTGGGCTTATTCCAACTTGCCCTCTCTCTACAATACACTGGTGTTTTCTACCCCTTTGACTGTGTCTCTGTGCCTGAAATGTCACTTGGGTGGCGTGTGGTGGGCGAAACTGCCACACTATGTTATTGTAGTGCTCTTAATTCCTCTGTTGTTGATCAGAAATACATTATGAACATCAAATACCCATCCTGGAGTAGAAACAAATTTACTCCAAAAGGGTGCGACCTCTGATGTACCTCCAGGAGAGAAGGACAAGGGTTTCAACCCTTCTTTTACTCTACCTGTACATCTCCTCTACCATTACTCTACCTCCGCACCACCCCGCCTCTTCATCTACTCCGTAATCTACTTCGACTTTACTCAATTCCCTCTACTCTCCATCTACTCCAGCTCTACTATACCTCCCTCTACTCCACCTCTAGCTTGTTCTAGCTCTAAATCCCTGCAGTCTCCCTCTAATCTACCTTTAGTCTCATCTCCCTCCCTCTACTCTATCCCATCTACACTCTACCTTCCTCTGCTCTACCACTACTCTGCCTCCGCTCTACACCATCTCTGCTTCTACCTTTAGTCTACTTCTCCATCTACTCTGTAGGGAATGAGCAATTTTCCTCAATATCTTGACAAAAACATATATGATTTTAAACTTGAATTGAGAATATTAAGATGTAAGACCACCTGAAGTTTGCTCCATTATTTGACGTTTATCTTTCGTGATTAACAAGCCTGTTTAAGGTGAATTAGTGAGGATTCCCTTTGCTATCCAATCAGACTATCTTATCCTGATGTGGCTCATTCGGTAGGTTGGATTTTAGCCTCTCCCCTTTTTTTCCCTTCCCCTTTAATGAATTAGCCATTCCATTCACTGCATAAATTTTCAGGTTTTTTTTTCCCTTTTTTTCCCTCGTGCAACACTCGGGGGTGTTGAATTTTTCATAGCAAAAAACGGTCTAATAATTGTTGAACAGATGTAAGTATTGGAGAGTGGGCACCGCCACCGCTCATAAAACTGAATTAACATGTTAACCCCGGCTGTAGCCCGGGAATGTAGAGAGGGATGGGGGGGCAATGCTTTGGTCAGGATTTAATAAGGGGGGGCCGGCGCACTGCTTGGCCTGTAGAGGGCGAGCTGCGGTGGGAGCCGGGAAGCGGAAAAAGGAAACGTCACTCTGAAAGAGGGGCGCCAGCGAGAAGGCCGTAACGCCATAGAAGTCAATGTTAAACATCCAACTTCAGCACACCTTTCATTTGGCCTGTTATGGCGGTCATGTGTTGGAGGCGTCTCGTTCCACTTCCTCGCTCTGTTAGCTGTGGTTGCCAGTTTGCATTTCGGGGGGTTTCGAGACTAATGGCTTTTTAACAGATTTGCATTTGATTTTAAGAGGACAACAGATACTAATTCGATGTCATAATACGAGAAAAGTGAGTGCGGCTTCCGTTCACTGGGACCGCTCAGGTTCATACCCCTATTCAGGTCCAGGCGCCCCCTCCGAAGGCATCCATGCCACGCATGACATCAGATATGCAGCCAACGTGACGTGTAAATGTACATTTTCCTGCACCATTCATCTTTCTGTCGAGGAGTAAAAGCAACCTACAGTGCTGCTGCTCGGTTGCCCCGTGCGACGGTGATAAATACATCTAATCGGTGACACAAATTGATACCGCTGCCGAATGAAAAGAGAAGGGTCACGTTTGCGCACGTGTCCGCCAAATGAAAGGATTTAAAGTATTTGGAACTATTTCGACGTGCTCCGGAGCCCCCCCCCCCCATGACGTGCAAACACCACATTTTGGGAAGCAGGGCATTGCTCGGTCTATCTCACCAGTACAAGCAGCACCTCGTTTGAAAAAGAAATAACGGTAAGGAGTAAATCATCTTCAAACTGACTAACCGACCGCTACTGAGATCAAACTTCAAATTTTTAAATATAAATACAAATGTACATTTTTCACCACGATGACTACACGCCGTGCAGTTTGAGAAGCACAGGTTTTTTTTTTTTTCTGTTTTTCCCCTCATCCTCAACAAGTCGCCGGCGTTTAGATAAACAAGTGTCTGTGGCTGGAGTCGGGAGGCTGGGAGTGGATGGTGTTTACAGGCTTGTTTCTCCTTGTTGTTGTTGTTGTTATTTGGGATTTTTTGGGGATTTGGTCTCGCCAAAGTCTCTTTTTCGACTCTCTGGCGTGTAACCGGCATCGCCGGCGGAGCCGCTTGATCCGCTTCGTCTCGGCAGTCGGTCCCAGGGCTTGGCTGAATAATTTAACACTGACCCGCTGTCTTGAGCGGATGGGGGGCCCCCGAAGTTTTGACCTTTTTTTTTTTTTTATTTATTTACATTTCTTATTTTTTTTTTCCTCTGGTATTTTATCTGCGGGAGGCTCAAAGTCAAAATAAATAAATAAATAAAATAAAAAAAACGACGAAAAATAAGAACCCGCATGTCCCTCATGTTTATGTAATGTTGAACATAAATCCACCCCCCTCCGCTCCACCACCACCACCCCCCTTCCCCCCCTCGCCCCGACCCGGCTCTCCAAGACCTAATGTGACTTTTCCTTTATATTTTCCCAGTTTTACTAAAGTTTAGGGCGGTGTTTCTCCTGTTTCGCCACCAGTTATGTTTTTTTCGTCTCGCTCGGGGATTTTCATTTCACGCCATCCTCCTGTAATCGTGATCCTACGCTCCCATTCCCGAGTGACTTTCTCTGAAAGACCCGTGACACCCCGCCCCCCAGTCGCCCCTGAGAGCCTCATTTTTCCCGGACCCCGACGAGGGCCCTTTAAACGAACGTTACCGTTAATACTTTGCATTGTGCTTTGACATAAATTCACTCTCTGTTAATAACTTGTGCCTGTGAATAATTTACAGTCTGAAAATAAATGAATAGCGGAGCAGTTGGTTGGAGTGGCAGACTGTGTGTGTGCGTGTGTGTGTGTGTGTGTTTGTGTGTATATGTATGTATGTATCTATGTATTTATGTATGTGTGTGGTTGAGAGACGACCCCCCCCCCCCCGCACCCTCCCACCCTCTTTGATTAAAATGGTGTCTTTGTTGTGTTTTTCGCCTCCCACAGAATACACAATCTATCCTGATGAGACTAATCATCCCCCTCGTGCCGGCGTGTTCGACGGAGGGAGCGTGAAGGGCTGAACCCTCCCCCTCCACCTCTTCGGCGGCCCCGGCGCGCGGGCGCAGCTGCCGCGCCGCCCGTGACATCACATCAATATTTAAAATCTTTCTTATGCATGTATTCCGGCGTGTCCGACTTCATTAAGGCCATCCCTTATCCCTTAGGCTGGGGAGACACGCCCCCCCCCCCCCCCCCCCCCCCGCCCCGCTCGGAACGACAGAGACAAAAAAAAATAAAAAATGCCCCTGCCACTTGGAATATGTATGTACGTATCCGTGGTAATACCCGTGTCCGTTACAAGGTGCTGAGGGAGCGACGGAGGAAGGGGCGCGTGCCGAAACGGCAGCACCCCAGCCAGGGCCCTGTGCCGTCGCTTGTTTGTGTCGTCGCCCCGACTCGGTAACTGCCGCCGGAGACGCGGGCGTTGGCTTGACGTGGGATTCCCTCGGCGTCTTGACTCTTGGCGTTTCCCCGAGTCATGATTCTCGACTTTCCGCTCGCTAGCTCTCGACTCTCGATTTGTGAACAAGAAGAGCCGTGCGCGAGCCAAGCCCCGCGGCCCAACAAGCTCCTTAAGTTTGGATTCAGTGAGTGTGTGAGCGAGAGAGAGAGAGAGAGAGCGAGAGAGAGTGAGAGAGAGCGAGAGAGTGTGTTGAGTGAGTGTTGAGTGAGTGACTCTTCCACTCACGGACTGAAAATACTCACTAAGGATTAAATGAATGTGGGGAAAATGTCAAGGCATTTGGCGTAATTCATAATGAATGTGACTGATTTACACTTTGCATGTCACCCAAATAAATCATTTTGACAGAATCAAACGATTCCTGTGAGGATTCCCTTCACAACCGAGAGCCCAACCCCGCTCCAACCCAATCCAACCAACGCAATCAAACGGACGAATAGTCGGAATGCTTTTGTCCGACTCACTCATCAAGAACTCATATGATATACACTATATACACTATATATACTATATGTACTATATACACTCGATACACTATATATACTATATATACTATATACTTCTCATTTCATCATCGTTCTCAGTCTCAGTGTCGTTCCCGCAGTCTGTCAGTATTCACTACACTAGCGTTCGCAATGGCCACGCCCCCTTAGCGTGAAATAATACGGGTCCTCGCTTATCGACCAGTTCACTTAAACACCTAGGAACGGCCTAGGAACAGAACTCTGTCGTTAAGTGAGGAGTACCCATATGTATTAGTACAATTAGTTTGGGTGCGTGTATCATTCTCATGTCTGGCCTGATGGAGGCCTCGCTCCGAGGAGCGATATCAGCTCCCTATGACCTGCCAGACAGCGCAGATGAGAAACCAAAGCTCCGGATCCGGTTGATTAGCAAACAAAGTGGTTAGTATTTGAGTTGCGTTTTCCACATCGCTTGCAATCCAATGCAGGACTAACAGCTCCCATTAAATCCTCCCGCAGCCCCCGATTCAGGTGCTAATTGATACGGAGGCCCGGGTTTGCCAAGGCAATTATTAGAATTCACTTAAAATGGCTAGCGGTGGCCTTTGAGGGAAACTGAAACAGCAGGGGGTTATTTCACTTTTAAATTCACAGCACTGGTAATAATAGGTGGAAAAAAATGTACTGTATTACGCTGCCAAGTAGATATCATTATGCTTTTTTTTCTTTTTTAATTTCGCTATTCATCTATTCATCACCGAGCCACAGTTTCAAATGTGTTTTTGGGGCGACAGTTAATTTGAAAGGCATTAGGTGTCTGTGTGTGTGCCAGTAATTAACACTGCACGCTCCAACTAGCCCGTGATCACGTCGAGGCCTTCATCACCTCAGCGACACCCAAACTTCCACTCTTCAAGGACCCCCAAAGACATGTGATCAGGCACAGCTCTGCAGGGGAACCGGTTGAACGTCAGGTGCTGTCCTAAACCCTCGCTGGGTTTAGGACAGAGGGAAAGAGCAGAGAACCCAAGGGCCACACGCGGCTCTTTAACCCTTTCCTAGTGGCTCCCTGGCCATGACAAAATTATATACAATTCTGCAAAATATAAAAAATATATATATCTTTTATAAAGATATATATATATATACTGTATGTTGTGTTCTTAACGAGTGATTCAGTAAAAAATGTGTTACATTTTTTCCAACTCTTCGTTCGTTTGATTCAGTGGGTGTAAGGCATGGTGAGCGAAGGAGGACTTCCTGCGAACGACGAACAAGAGTCAGAAGAAGAGTGGGTTGGCTGGAAACGACTTTTTTTCTTAAACTTTTTCCCAACTCCCAAGTCATGTTCAGGAGATGTTCGCTACGAACCAATTGTTGATGAGTGTGCGGCCTTTCTGGTTTGTTGATTGTTTTTTTCCGGGGTTCAAATCCCGGGCCGTCCCAGGTCCATTCTGTGCTCATGTTCACAGAGTATGCGCCAGAAAGGACTGATGCACCCTAACCCTCATCCAAACATGCAGGAGTTTGCATGTTCTCTCCGTGTTTGTGTGGGTTTTGTCCCACCATCAAAGACATGTATTTCAGGGGTTGATGCTCCTGTCGGTGCCCCTGACCAAGGCACTGGCAAAAGAGCTGGAGTGGTCCCTGCACTGCGGCTGCCCACTGCTCCTAGGTGTAGGATGGGTCAAAAGCAGAGGACAAATGTGACCCACCGCAGATTTTAGGTACTTTTGGTGCCGTTTGAATTTTTTTTTTTTCTACGTCATTTGAAAGTAGAGAATCAGAGCTTGAAAAACGAGGTGTCACTTTTGCGAATCAAGCAAATCATTTTTAAAGCTACGGCTTGTTAATGACGAGCAAACTGTGTTTCTGAGATAATCACCCTCAAAGTTTTCCCAACACGTGGCTTCATTCAGCCAGCTCCCAGGATGCAAATGGTTTGGAGGACCAACAGAGGCACGTGGCACCCTGCTGAATGGAGACTTGACACCCTGCTGAATGGGGCCAACTCTGCATTGATCTGGGGTTTATCGGGAATGTTGAACAGCATCATCGACACACAACATCTTTGTTTTTGTAAAAAGCTTTTATTTTTTTTATACATGTTTTATGAAAGTGGAATTATTTAGGAGTTAAAAAGTGCAGACAAAACACAATAAAATGTACAGTCTGTCGATAATATTAGTGTCTTTATATCAGTCTCGGTGTGTCACTTCATATATAAATGTGCGTATGTCAAATATTTTCAAAGTTCTTGGAGTTATTATGTGGGCTAACCCCAACCCTACCCCAGCTACACCCTGAGAGCCTGTTTGGGGCAGCAGGAGCAAAAGGCCGACATCCAGCCCCCACACCCCAATCCACACCCACAACAGCAAGCAGCCCCCCCCAAGGGCCCTGGAAGGCACCAGGGGGCGCTATCCGCAGCCCCACCAGGTTGCAGCACACCATAAGCCACCAGGCACAAGCCGCCAGGACTCCAGCCCAGCCAGCAGGGGGTGCCAGCTGGCAGGGGGGCCCACCCGGCCGCCCCCAGACCAACCATGTCCCCACACCGACCTTACCGACAACCAGCCACCCAGGAGAACCCCAGTACTCAGTGTGTGCTGTTGGCAGTTGCAGTTAAAATTGATGGATGGGGGCGTGAGTCCTTCAGGCAAGTCGAGCACAATCACTCGCACATCTCCTGCCCCGCAGACCCTGGTCTGGTGGAGTGTTGTTCGGAGTCGGATTGGTGTGTGAGTGTATGTGTTCTAAGCTAATATGAGTGGGATTAAAATTTCGAGACGGACGAGAAGCGCGCTGGGGCCGGAGCGTGACAGGTAAGATGGCAGCCGCCCACCGCATCCCCAACCCCATAGCTTGCGCCCCGCACATCCCGCAAGCCCTCGGCCTATTGTGTGGTGTACGTGCTGAGTATGAGTTTTGGCACCAGGAGAGTAGGACGAATCCCAACCAAATCGATGCAGGAGCGCAGCAGGCCGGGGAGCAAACACGCGGACCCCCTCCGCCCGGACCCAACCGTGGCCTCGCACGCCCACCTCCCGTACCTGGTGGCAGCCACCCTACAGCGGTCAGCCACGGGCGCAGAGCGGCCCAGCGCTGTTCACCGTCTCGGTGAGTGAACTGCATTTCCCTATGTAACGGAATATTTAACTCGATGGTTTAACATTTATCTGCAATAAGTTGAGAGATAACAAAAATAAAACACAAAGGAAAAAAAGGTTTTGCTGCGGTGGGTTACAAATTTCATTGTATCTTTCACTGACAAAAAATAGATATTCTATTATCCTTTGATAATTAACATTAGTAGCGGGAAGAAATGTGTCAATGGTGGGGAATATAATTAGGCGGTGTTGCCTGCATGGAGGGCTCTTATTATTTTGTGCCCTGTCCAAGATAAAGACAAAAAATTGGACATATTGCTCTCGCAGTACTTACCCCTGGTTTTGGAGAGCTACATAAGACGCCGATTTCTCCAAGACCTCTCAGGTGTAGGCTACATCATTTCATGCGTCGGTGCGTGTCGTTGTTGTTTACTGTGTTGCTTTTATGCCAATTCCACATTCGCACGTGCGCTGGAAAACGACGCCATGCCGCTCATATTACAGTTGACTGTGACCTTTGCCGTCTCCTCGCTTTGAAGTGGGTAAGGAGCCCACGAACATCCATATACAAGCAGACTTCAGATAATCCTGCTCCTCTTAGCCTTGCATATTCGTCTGTAGCGAGAAACAGAAAGATAACCACTCTGCCGTCGAATTGTTCAGTTGAGTGACGTTTCCAATATGGAAACTAACGCATCCCTTTAAAAGCACTCGAACTCAACGCGGGGTTCATGTTGGGTACATGTCTTCTTCTTGGCTTAGCCTCCGCATACACGGCGCGTGCCGGGGTAGGGGCAGGGGAGTTCAGGCCGTCCTCTCCTGCGGGGGAGGAAAAAAAAACGGTCGGCCCAACACCGCCCGCCCGCCCGCCCCCACCCGCCCCGCCCCAAAAAGGAAAATGAAGTTGTTTGAGCGAAAAGGCGTGAAAACAGTCGAGCCCGGGCTAATCGCAGCCCCTAATACCGAGTGGCTTACGTGCCAACCTGTGCGAGAAAGCGAGAGAGTAGGTGATAGGGAGGTAAAGAGGGGAGAGAGAGTGTGAGAGAGAGAGAGAAAGAGATGGATGAGGGAGCAGGGATGATACCACCCCCTACGCCACCCCCCCCCCCCCACCACCACCACCACCATCACCACCCCCCACCCCCGCGCGCCCTCCGCGGAAATCGAGCAAAGCCCGTCACAATGCGCTAAGAGGCGAGTCAGCACAGCTGCCATCTGCATTTTGTTTAGGATTTGTAGTATCTTTCTTCTCTCCCCCCTTTCTCCCCACCTTCCATAACATCCGCACCCCCACCCCCCAAACCCCGAAACATAAAAAGCACACTCCCACCTGGACCTCATTCACCAGCCAAAGGCATTTATCTACCAGTCTTCACGCGCATTTGCATCAGAATTACCTCCAGAGGTACTGATGTTAAACTCTCAAACCACTGATTCTGCGGATCACTTAAGCCCCGAGCTTATCTGGGTTATTATAATTTTATTTTTTTTTTTTGGAAGGGGATTTACGAAATCATATTTTGCGCGGCAACGTTGAACCGCGGACCGTTCCCAAGGTGTTATGCTTCCGACACACACACACACACACACCCACACACACACACACACTCAAGCACGCACACACACACACACACACACACACACACACACGCACGCACACTGATACACACAGTTGTTTACCTATTTGGTGGCTTTGGCATTGTGGGAATGAAGCACGTATCTCCCTGCAAATCCGCTTTGGATGCTTTTACGGATACCTCCATAAAATTGCCTTGTCGGAGATGAGACGCCGAGTTTAAAAAGTTAATCATTAAATCCCAACTTTAATTTGAAAATCTGCATTCGCGTTCAAACGGGCAACCTGCCGTCGCCAGGCAGGTCAGTGATGGTTGGCTTCCGAAAAATACAATAAAATCATATCGTCAATCATACCACGACTGTAATGTCATGTATATGAGATTTCTTTGGCTAAAAGAAAATGTATGTGTGTTTAACAGCATTGTTGAGGAAACCAACCAGAATTAGACCGTATGATATAAAACGAGCTGTCCAAAACGAACTGTCCAAAACGAAAAGTCCAAAACGAATGGTCCGAAAAGAACTTTACAAAATGAGTTTTCGAAATGTTAACCTTACCTTAATTTTTCAAGAAAGTTTTTTACTAAAAGTTCCTGCAGGATTTTGCTTTCGGAAAATTACCAACACACGGAGCACGCTTGTCAGCCGGTGTACTTTTGACTTCTCCCTTGGCTCTGGGAGTACAATTACGGCACACTTCACTCCTGAA